>NW_012116999.1:1803111-1840854 GCF_000951035.1 Colobus angolensis palliatus
AAGGGCTAATATCCAGAATCTACAAAGAACTCAAACAAATTTACAAGAAAAAATCAAACAACCCCATCAAAAAGTGGGCAAAGTATATGAACAGATACTTTTCAAAAGAAGAGATATATGCAGCCAACAGACACATGAAAAAAATACACATCATCACTGGTCATCAGAGAAATGCAAATCAAAACCACAGTGAGATACCATCTTACATCAGTTAGAATGGCGATCATTAAAACATCTGGAAACAACAGGTGCTGGAGAGGATGTGGAGAAATAGGAACGCTTTTACACTGTTGGTGGGAATGTAAACTAGTTCAACCATTGTGGAAAACAGTGTGGCGATTCCTCAAGAATCTAGAACTAGAAATACCATTTGACCCAGTGATCCCATTTCTTGCTATATACCCAAAGGATTATAAATCACGCTAACATAAAGACACATGCACACATATGTTTATTGTGGCACTATTCACAATAGCAAAGACTTGGAACAAACCCAAATGTCCATCAATGATAGACTGGATTAAGAAAATGTGGCACATATACACCGTGGAATACTATGCAGCCATAAAAAAGGATGAGTTCGTGTCCTTTGCAGGGACATGGATGAAGCTGAAACCCATCATTCTGAGCAAACTATCACAAGGACAGAAAACCAAACACCACATATTCTCACTCATAGGTGGGAATTGAACAATGAGAACATTTGGACACAGGATGGAGAACATCACACACTGGGGTCTGTTGTGGAGTGCAGGGGTGGGGGAGGGATAGCATTAGGAGAAATACCTAATGTAAATGACGAGTTAATGGGTGCAGAAAACCAATATGGCACATGCATACATATGTAACAAACCTGCACGTTGCGCACATGCACCCTAGAACTTAATGCATAATAAAAAAAAAAAATAAATACAAAACGATCTTCAGCTTATCCTTTTTCACCTTCACAATGGCACAAAAGCAATATGCACTTAAAAGAAACTATACTTCGAGTACCCACACGAGCATCCTGTTTTTCACTTTCAGTACAGTATTCAATATATCATGAGATATTCAACAATTGATTATAAAATCAGCTTTGCGTGTTAGATTATTTTACCCAACTGTAAGCTAATGTAATAGTTCTGAGCACATTTAAGGCAGACTAGGCTAAGCTATGATGCATTGCTATTTCTTCAAATAATTTTTCAACTTCCATTCCTTCTCCTCTCCTTCCAAGACTCCAATAACACAAATGTTAGATCTTTTGTTACTGTACATTCCCTGAGGTTCTGTTCATTTTATATTTGTTCATCCTATTTTCCTCTTTTTTTGTTCATATTGGGCAATTTCTATTAATCTGTCTCTGAGTTTACCGATTATTCCTTGTCTTGTCACCAGTCTTCTACTGCACCTGTTCAGCGAGCTTTTGTTTTTTAATTTGAGTTAGTGTATTTTTCAGTTCCATAATATCCCTTTGCTTCTCCTTTATATTTTCAAATTCTTTGTTGAAATGTTTCTCATTTGTTTTAAAAATGTTTGTTAATGCTCATTGAAGCATTTTTGTGATTGCTACCTTAAAATCCAGATTATTTCAACACCTGAATCTTATTGTTGATGCTTGTTGATTATCTTTTTATATTGAAGTTATAATTTTCCTGGTTCTTGGTATAATAAGTGATTCTCAGCTGTATCCTGGGATATTTAAGTATTATTCTGTAAGATTCTGGATCTTATTTAACCTCCTTTATAGCAGACAAACACCATGTTTAATTGCAGTATACAGATATGGGTGGAAATGGTTGTTCAGTTTCTGTGTGTGCCTGTTAATATTACCCTGGCAAAAATGAAGGCTAAATCGTAACACCCTATTGCAGATGGTGGAATGGAAGTTCAGCTCCTTTTTTAGTCTTACTGACACCTTCCTTGTGAATATGGGGTACCAACTCATAGCAAGTGGTTGTGTATGGTCAGCACCCCACTGGGCCCTGCTGACACTGAGGATAGGGGATAAAATAGAGGCTCAATTCTCACCACCTTACACACCCATCTTCTAACTTGTTGCTGCCATGTGTGTTGGAAGTTCAGCTCTTCTGTGGACCAAGCTGACACCAGGAAGGCGAAAAGCAGAATTCCCACTTGCCCTGCCTTACACCTCATCATTCAGTCTCATGGTTGCTGGGTGGGAATAAAGAATAGTTTTCTACTGGGCCATACTTCCATGGGGTGGGTGGAAATGCCTGCTAGCTCCATCTTATTCCTCTTTATCACACCTTATTGATAGTAGGCAGGGATAGAAGCTCACCGCCCCACTGACACTACCCTGACAGGGACTCTGAGTGCCACCTGCCTCTGCCGGGTAGGGGGATAGAAAATCAGCTCCCTCTTGCACAGCCCTGCCAACATCATCCCAGGCCAGGGAGGAAACCAAAATATTACCTGTTTCTGGGAATAGGCGGCGATGGGGTAGAGGAATGGAAGAGTAGAAGATCAGCTTCCCATTCTGCCCATCAATACCATCTGAGTGAGAGACTCAGAGAATGACTACCTGCTTTCACTAGGTGGAGGCAAGGTGGAAGACCTGTTTCCCAGTGGGGAGATTGGAATATAGTCATCTGCTTCTGCAAAATGGGAGGATGTGGCGGAAGATCAGTTTCTTTCCACTGCTTTGGTGCTTGGCTCCACTGAAACCCTGAGGGATGGGATAGCTTTTCCGTTAGTAGTTATCTGTAGTAGAGCAGGTATTGCCCGTCAGATTTTCTGGTTTTAGACCGCCATTTCCCAGTGCTTTAGCTAGTGGGGACAGGTTTTTCTTGGAGCTTTTTGTCTGTGCCTGTTGGTTCCAGGTTGGATGCTATAGCAGCACACCATCTGGGATATACAGGAGGCAAAAAAAAAAAAAAAAAAAATCACTGTTTTAGACCGCCATTTCCCAGTGCTTTAGCTAGTGGGGACAGGTTTTTCTTGGAGCTTTTTGTCTGTGCCTGTTGGTTCCAGGTTGGATGCTATAGCAGCACACCATCTGGGATATACAGGAGGCAAAAAAAAAAAAAAAAAAATCACTGTTGTGTTGTTCCTCAAGTCCCGAGGTCCCTAAGGCAGTCTGCTTTCTTCTTTTTCTTTTCATAGTCTTCCTATAATTGTTTGGTCCAATAAATTCAGAGATTTTTATTTTTAAGAGAGAGAACATGGGAGAAATGGGGCTGCTCCATCTTATCTAGAAAAAGAAGGCCATTCCAGCACGCTTTGTAATAGCAGTAAGAGTAAAAACATCCTAGGTGTCTTTCAAGAGGGGAATAGAATAATTTATTTGGGCATAGTTTTAAGATGGAACATAAGAAATGAACTAGATCTGTATATATCAATCATCATGGGCAAATCTAGAACAATGATGAAAGAAAAAAGTAAAATGTAGAATGATAAGTGAAATATGATTCCAACTATATAAATATAAAAATCATATACACAGAAATCAATATCAATTGTTTATGGTGATATACATAAAAATATGAAATATACTACTTGTGTCTAATGTGGAGGGGTAGGAGTCTGAGCTGGTGGTCAAAGGGGCCTTCAACTGAACAGTAATGTTATATTGTCTAAAAACAAACTAGAAGCAAATAGAGCAAAATGCTAACAGTTAATTACAGGGCTGAAAGGATAGGAGTGTTGTTATTTGCACTTTTCTGTATTTTTTAAACGTCTTAATGGAAAACAAAGGACACATTTGTTTTATAGTAGCAACCATGTTAGTGAAATAGGATTTTCTCTGAAGAAGTGGTCATTATGCAGCTGTAGTGGGCCACCTTCCTAATGCCGGAACAGAATAACATATTCTTTCAATAGAGCATGGCTTTTAGCTTTCCTCGTATCTCAACCTCACTGAGACTCAGCCAGCATCATTTGGCTCTCTGAATACATCGCTCTTCATTCATTCACAAAGAATGTGGTAAGTGTCCTCCCTCTATGCTAGGTGCTGAGCAAATATTGTTGAATAATATACAGGTAACACTTAGTAATAAAACATATTATAAAGGAACTATAATAGAAATGTGCGTATTTACCTCCATTATAGCAATGCTTAGACTAATTTCTCCTTAAAGTTCGATAGGATGTTAAAAATTGGACTGTATAAGCTTAGAGGAAGAAAAATCTGTTTTCCTCATTTTATACTTAAACTAGAGTAATACAGGAGCTGTTTCCTGGAGAAACTGCCAATCAGCAAATAGCAGCCTTCTGCTGGCTACAATACTTCCATCATGAAGTTGACCTTCATAGGCCATTCAGTTTCAAGAAATACCAAGCTGAAGGTCACTTCTCTGATCCTTAAAGAATTCTGAGGGCAAAAGTCTAGCCCTTGCCCATCCTTTGAATTGTCTGAGTGAAGTAGATATGTGGCAAACACTCTGCTCCATAGGCCACTATCTAATTGTTTTACCCCCTCAACAAACCACACGCCTTCCTTCCATAACTCTAATGTGAATTCTTCTGAGCAAGGCACCTCTTCTTGTTGCCCCTAAAATAAAAACGATCTTGGCAGCCAACCTCACACTACAGAAGGTCAGTCCTAATCAAGAGGAGACTGTCCTAAAATTCAGAATTCTTTACTAGGGGCCATTTAATTCTGGGACTCTTTGGTTCCTTCCTGCAAGCTCTAGGGGGGATTCCCTTTCCTTGCTTTTTCCTGCTTCTAGGGGCTGCCTACTTTTCTTGAATTGTCATCCTCTTCCATCTTCAAAGACAGCAATTGCATCATTCCAACCTGTGCTTCTGTCATCACATTGCCTTTTGTGTTTGACCCTCTGGCCCTCTCTTATGAGGACCTCTGTGACAACATCAGTCTCATCCAGATTATCCAGGATAATGTCCCCATCTCAAAATGCTTAACTTAATCACACGTGCAAAGGCCCTTTTACCATGTAAAGTAACATATTCACAGGTTCCAGAGATTAGAATGTGGACATATTTGTGTGGACTGAGGCATTATTCTGCTTACAACAGTACTGCTTGGCTATTTTATCCATCTCCTAGTCATGACTCCTGACCCACAATCTGTCTCTGATGTCTCTACTGATTGTTGATATTGACCCTGATTTAAGCCTGGACATTGTGAATTTCTCTGCCTTTGGGTTTATCTAAAAGGGATACACACACACACACACACACACACATATATATAGATGTCAAACTCTGTCTTCACAGAAGACATATATATATATCCCTAAGAAAGTGAGGAGCAGGCACTGTACCATGGAGAAGAGAAAGGAAGGGCATTTAATTCTCATAATAATCTTGTGAGCTAGATACTATTATTCTCATTTTTTAAACAAGGAAGCTGGGGCTCATAAAGTTTCCATCATTCATCTAGATAATGCAAATAGGAAGAGGCAAATCACATTTGAGAGAATGCTGTTGTGAGACTGGTTTTCCTGAACCAATTCATCAAAATTAGGCAAAAATAAGTTGGTAGGTGAGCTTCTATTCTCTTCACCTTCTGGCACTTTGGCCAACTTTGCAGTCTCAATTGTTTCACACTTTCCCTTCTCTCTTCAACTTTTTCCTCCTGCGCCCCCAAAGCGGTAGCTTTCTTGGTTGCCAGAAACATTTGGCACCACCTGGGATACATGAGTCCATATGAGTACTTATAAGAAGCCATTCCACAAACATTTACAGCTCTAAAATGGATCATTTCCTCAGCCTTACTCTGAGTACTCTTGGGAGCTGAGATTTCCCAGTATACTCATGACACTATTTCCCAGATTTAAACAGCCAAAGACAGAATGGGAACAAAGTCAGAATCCTCGCCTCAGGAATGGCTCTTTCCTTGACATACCAATAAAGCCAGTCTGTTGACCTTCTGGGAAGGGTGCCAGGCCCAATTTTTCATTGAGGCTTTGGCTAGACCTTAAAGAGTTCTAAACTGGCGGGGCATTTTTATTAGATACAACTAAAATTTATACTTGTGCTTAAGTCAGAAAAGCTAAGAAAGTATTCCCCAATAATTTGAGAAGTGTTTTAGACCTTTGGGGCTCAATCCCACCAGATGCTGTGTAGTCAAACTCTGTCTTCACAGAAGACATAGTCAGAGTCCTGTGCTGCCTCTCAGGCAGAAAACAGTCCTGTCAGTGAAGCCAATTAGGGGGATTGCTTTGGGCCCAAACCAAAGGAACATGGCTATTATAAAGCACAAAGGCATTCTGGGAACTTAGCAGAGGCAGCACAGAACATCGCAACCAGAAACTGAAGCCACTACCCCTTATTAAGTAGACTCTAGGTTCAAGTTTGATTCACACTGGGATGTGGTCATGCCGCCTTCCATAAAGGAGACTGTATTTTGGCCTAGGGTAGCTATTTGCCATTTTTCTTTGACTGAGTCCATTGATATTAGTTGGCTGCAAAGGAAAAGTAGTGAGTCTTAAAGAAGCCAAAAATGAAAATGCCTATTCATTTGAGTTTGATACCATCTGTGGCAAGTAATTCTATGAGCAGCCCTTGATGATATTTCTGTTTTGCTGCCAGAAACAATTTGGGGTTAAAAAGGGAAGGAAAGCCACCTGGATCCCGAAAACAGGAAAGTCTGAATAATAAGCTCTAAAAGGAGAAGCCCCAAACACACCTAAGAAGCCAAATCTACCCTCCCACTTGATAAATGCTAGCCAAACAAGGCCAGGGTGAATAGAAGCAGTCATCAGACCAGAATTGTAAGTGCTCTACTGTGCGCTTCTCCCCTTTTTTGCTCCATCAAACACAAATTGATATAATGAAATTATTTGACAGTGATAAATCAAGTCATTCAGGCTTTTATTTTACTGGGAGGAGAGTGATGCTGATCCCACCTGTTTGAAGTAGAAATTCAAAATCAGACTTTCTGGAGTATAAAAAGAAGCCCATCGACCTGGCTTCTCTACCGCTACTCATTTGCTCTGGCAAAGACAGAGGAAAGGGAGGAGCATGTACACGTGGGCGGGTGGGATTTAAGTATGACTCATGGCTTGCAGCCCTTGCCCCAAGTACAACCTGTGAAAGTCACAAACCTTGGTGAGTTGACCACTAGTTCTGAAGCTGACCATAATTACAGAGATAGCACTCTGATATTTAGATCCCAAAGCCAGGGACTCCTAGTCCCCAGGAATATATAGAGTTAATGATGGTGTCACTGCAGTGGAGGGGTGTGGCCTACTCCCCCAGGAAATTCAACTATTTTGTATTAATCCAGGGTCGGTTCTCAGACTAGCTGGTTTCTCCTTTCCAAGGCCATGTCTTACTTGTGCAGCACTGATTACCCAACAGAAGAAACAAGGAGATAAGAGTGTATAAGGTGATAACCTGGCCTTTAAGTTACAGAAGATAAACATCGTGTTAGATTAACAAGCCAATCATTTACTATGTGTTGCAGAAAGTTTTTCTTTTTGTTTTTAAGGCAAATTGGCGTCCATGTCACTTTGCCAAACAATGCAAAAACAGACAGGGAATTGGTACTTGTTGTATGTCTACTTTGTGGCAGGGCATTATACTGGTTGTTTTATGTATGCACTTAATCCTTATTGCATATCTGTGAGGAAGGCACTACAACTCTGTTGGACAAAGCAAAACAAACACTACAGCTCAGAAAGATTAGGTGCATCGCCCAAGGTTACATAGCCAATAAGGGTTCCATCTAACTCCAAAGTCACAAGAAATGAGTCATCATGACTGTCGAGAAAATCGTCCATTAAATAAAATACAACTTTTAGAGTTAAAATAGAAAGATTTTTAAAGTCCAAAAACATTGTTTTTGCTGCTCTTTTTTCAGCAACAAATAGCTGACTCCGTACAAGGTGTCCAGGAGCTCAGTCATGGCTAGACTGAGAATAGAAGGTCCTCTCTTCACCTCAAGGGCTATAATAGGACTCAGTTTCAAAGTCTATTGACTCTGGGCCAGAAAAAAAAAAAAGGTGTTTAGACTTCCTCTGTGCTCTCTCTAGCATGAAAAAGCCACAAACCAAAATACAGGTTCAACTCAGATACAACCATGTCATAAATCAACTAACCAACTTAGAATAGATGGATGTTAGTCATTTTCTTGAGCTTCCTTTCTGCCACATGCTCAACTATGCCCGTTGTGACCTTTCGACAAGTTTACACTCTCTTGGTAGGTGTATGGTTGGTGGATGACTGAGATGACAAGTGGGAAGAGGGGATGAAGTCTGTTCCCCCCTCTTTATGCCCACCAGGATGCATGAATGTTCTTCAAAATCCAAAGGGCTGATTTAATTCTACTGCACTTTACTGCTTCTTGATCTCAAAGAAGCTGAGAACTATGTCACTGACTGAACATCCTTCCTACTGCCTTATGAACGGTGATGGTAGCTGTAATACCATCACCATCCCCCTACCCTGAGGATCAGATCCAGCATAGGGTGAGGATTTTTGGCCTTAGCTCAGCTCCCCTCAAGAAGTGGCGAAGCTGGGGCTTGGGGTGGGGAATGAAGCTTCCAGGAAAGTCTCCTGTCTCCTAAAATGTTTAACTTGCATTGAAAGGTAAGGCAAATCATAGCTAACACTCCAAACAGCAAAGAAAAGAGGGGGGTTTTCTGTCAAATTCAGGAAAGCCCACTCCGGTCTTTTCTGCTGTCACCAAATGGGCAAGTTGAAAAACTAAAGTCTACAGTAAAAGTGACTGAAAGTCAGCTCTGCCTTATACCCAGAACACTCAGCACGAAATCCCAGGGAGATACCTGCTGAATAATGGTTGACTGTTATTTTTACGTATGTCTAAAGGCAACTGGTAATTCTGTTTGGGTCAGTCAATCACTGAGTCAAATAAACTCAAGCTGTGCCCTATGATGCAAAAAATACATAAAATGGGTCTAATATAACTTCAAAAACCAATTTAATAAAAAGAGACATTTGAACAGCACTTTGATACATACTGTTTTCTTGTATTCTCACAACATCTTATTGTTATTCTTACATTCCTGTAAGATAAACAGAGCAAGAATCCTAATTATAACTTTACATATGGAGGCTCAAAGAGGAGACCTAACTTGCCCCTTATCACCTAGAAAGGTGATGGTAGAGCTTAAACTAAGACCCAGATCTTCTGACTTCTGTGAGGATACCAGATATGACTCTTTGCTGAGGGAAGCTGTGCTGCTGCCTGCCTTAGCTGACGTTTCTAGGCTTTCCCTCCTGTATCTTAACCTAAGACGTCTGCTCCTTGTCTCAGGTAACCTCACTGGTCTACTTGGAATTAAAATACCTGTCAACCCCAAGCTCATCTACACGGGCTTCTGGTTCTAGTTGTTGTCACTAATATGTCTTATTTACCTTTTTATTCCCATTTAATGATCATAGATTACTTTTATGGAAGCAGTGGAACATAGCAATTAAGCACATGTGCTCTCAGGTTAGAGGATCAGGGCATGAATCCCAGTTCTACTACTTATTCCTCACATAACCTTAGACAAGCCACATAATCCTTCTCAGTCTCAGTTTTCTCATCTGTAAAATAGGGACAATAACAAGGTAATTACTTATCTTATAGCAAGCTTGCTTATGAATTGGTAACACAAATTCGTAAATTATGAGATTTTTTTGTGATTAATTATAGCTCAACAGTTATCGTTCGTGTTAGTGTATTTTATGTGTGGCCCAAAACAATTTCTCTTCCAATGTGGCTCAGGGAAGGCAAAATATTGGACACCCTTGCCTCATAGTGTTTTCTGTGACAATCACATGAGATATGGAAAAATCCTTATCACAGTAACGTACATGTTACAATGACAGCTTTGACTCTGGTACCAGAGAAAAGTAGGTTTAAAGTTCTACTTCTACCACTTATGACCATAAGCTAGGTGCTTAATTTCTCTGTGCATCGATTTCCCCATCTGTAAAGTCGGGGTGATAATAGTACCTATCTGCATAGGGCTGTTGGCAGGATTGAAAAGATAATACATTTAAAGATGTTTCTAGCCTCCATGCCTGGCATAGTGCCTGACACATAATAGAAGCTCAGTAACAAATTATTGAGTGGAAGACAATGACTTAGCCCCTCCAACAGGGGGAACATAATAAAACATCATTCCTCAAGAGACTGGATAGGAGTAGAAAAGATAATTAGTGGGATGAATGAGGATGAATGATCTTGAGTCCTTAAGGAGGCAGTTATTTTTTCCCTAAAGGGGACACATTTTTTGGCATAAATGTCAAGCTTCACTCGCCTCATATAGGTTTTGACGTCTGGTTTTTTATCTTTATTAGGAAGTCAGTGGAAGAACACTGTGGGTACAGTTGCTTGGTTTTAGTAAATGGATTTGAATTTTCTTCTGAGATAATTCTCAGCTAATCAGATCTTATTGAGACAAAATTAGAATCACAGGGAGACAAAAACACATCTCACTAACTGAAATAAGCCAGACACAGAAAGACAAATACTGTATGATCTCACTTATATGTGGAATCTAAAAAAAATGAACTCATAGAAACAGAGAATAGAACTGAAGTTCCCACAAGCTGAGGTGTAGGGGAAATAAGGAGATGTTGGTCAAAACATACACACATGCAGTAATAAGATGAACAAGTTCTGGGGATCTAATGCACAGCATGGTAACTATAGTTAATACTGTATGCCATACCGGAAATTTGATAAGGGATCATATTTTAAGTGTTCTCACCACATACACAAAAAGGGTAACTATGTATGATGATGCATGTGTTAATTTAATTTGACTGAGGTAATCATCTCACACATCATCACACTGTATACCTTGAATACATATAATTTTGTCAATTAAATTTTTTAAAAATTTAAAAAGGCAAAATAATCCCACGTGTGTCACAGACTTCACTGTGTCACAATTAAAACTAAAATGGTTCCTTTGAACTTATGGGTACGGCAGGGAAGAAATCCAACCAAAGCCAGTCATGATCCTGGGTACCTGCCCTCATGAGTTACCACTCTCCTCAACTGGGGGCTTCCAGGAAAAGGGATCAGCACTACCTTTTTTTTTTTTTTTTTACTGAAATCCTTACTTCTTATTCAGTAATATCCCCCAGGTTCCTAGCATCCACAGGTAGGGAGACTGAGCATTGAAAAAGTCTGCTGAAATATAGCTCAGTAATGCCCTCAGTCCCTGGCCTGTCAGCAAGTGCACACAAGTATGTCCAAATATTGTCATACCATTATCTACAGTTTTTCAGTGCAGACTAGCAGAGAGTGAAGTCACTTGCAGCTTGGAAACTCAGGGAGTTTTTCTGAGCCTGGGACCCAGTATCACCCTGAGGCAAGATGGCAAAATTTAGAGAGTTTGTCTCCTGAGCCACAACACCTCCACTTATGAAGGGCCAAGTTGACTTTAAACACTACATCAATATTCTCCCTTCCATCATACTCTACTATTCAGGTGTTGTGTTTAATCCCTGCCCAGTTCTGATATACAAGCAGTCCCCATTCACCCACCCTGGGCACAATTCTAAACCTCATTTGCTTGAATCTCACTCAGTATTACTGAATAACTAATCCAATAAACTCATTTCTGCACAGATGTTAACAGTTGAAAACAGTTCCATCTACAACTATTACACTTGGAACAGGAGCCTTCAATAATGCCTTAGCTTAAAGAAGAGCATTTTGGAAAGACTTTAGACACCACGAAGTTACATAGGGTAGGATATCCACTGGCACATCAACCCTGCGGCAATGACCCTGGAGTACCCTGGCCTAGGGTTGTGACCTTCAGACACGCCTGGCTCTTTTCTGCCTGTGGGCCAAAATTTGAGTTGATGGACTGGTATTGGCTGTTTCTTTGACAACCTCTTTATCACTTCGACAGCCCACTGAGGCTGGCTGCCATTCAAGCAAACCACAGTGCATGAAAAGTGAGTTTTGATACAGTGGTATTGTAGTACACAGGCCCTATCTCAATGCCAACTTCATCCCTTCCTATTTACTCATAGCCCTGACAGCCAAAAAGAAGGTGAGGTAAGAGGTGCAACTGAATGTCAGGCAAGTCAGCCATTTGCAGCTTGGTGAGGTGTAGGACAACTAAAGACTTAACTTCTGCATGCGTTGGCAGCCCTGACCAAAGCTTGGGGTGAGGCCGAATCACCAAAGACAAGCTCAAATACTGACTTTTTGGTTGAGTGATTGGGAGAATGGTATTCATGGGGAAAGCTATACTATAGGCTGTACTCTATTTTATTTTAAGTTTTGAGACAAAGCCTTGCTCTGTCACCCAGGCTGGAGTACAGTGCTCACTGCAGCCTCCGCCCCCCGGGTTCAAGCGATTCCCCTGCCTCAGCCTCCTGAGTAGCTGGATTACAGGCACACACCACCACACCTGGCTAGGCTGTACCTTTGGTATCAAATAATTGAGGATGCAAAGTATGAATGACATTTGTCTGGTGTAGGCCAAATACATGAATAATAATGTCCCCCATTTATTGGGCATTTAATGAGTGCCTGGCACTTCCCATAAATTACTACTAATCTTTACAATGATCCTGTAGCATTGCTCTTACCCCCATTTTACATCTATGAAAACCATAGCTTAGAGAGTTGACTATCTCTCTATATATCTGATCAATATTGGAGCTGGAACTTGAATTTATGTATGACTCTAAAATCTATGTTCTTATCATTATGTCTCAATGTTTTTCTGCACCAAGCTACTTGTTTTCAGAAGAGTAAATCTGCTTGAAGATCATGCTTGAAATAATGATATCTCTCCAATAACCCATCCCATAGTGATGGGAAAAGACACATCTGCTGGAAGTGGGAAGATGATACAGGGAAGGCTTCATAAAGCAGGTTGTAGCTGAGCTAGGCCTTGAAGGATGGACAGAATTTTCACAGACAGAGCTGGAGGGAAATAATGTTCCTGAAATTGGTTGCAGTGTGCACAAAGGCTGAAAAATGCAGCTTTGGAGTAAGAAAGAGCTGAGTTTTAAAAGAGCTGGGTTTAAATTCCAGCCCTGACACACATTTGCATTCAATGCTCTGCCCCTTCTTAGGTTACTGCCAACTTCCCACTCACACCCTCTCACATTCGCCCATCCAGGGTGCTGGTGACAGCTTGTACTGGCTTGTAAGAACTAATTGTACACTTGTCCTCCCAACTCTGAGTTCAGTGACTTCACATATTTAGCTTAAAATAAGCCATGGTGGAATTATTTACACCATGGAAATAGGCAACTGCTACAAATAAGTTTTTTGTTTGTTTTGGAGTGATGGTTTGACAATGAGTACACCATTGTGCAAACACTCCAGGGTAGGGGTCAAGGAATCTGCATTTTTTCAAAAACTCCACATTAATTCTACAGCCTGGCCATTCACAAAGCTTTTTGGGGCAGTAGACCTTAAACTTAAGTATGCATCAGAATGATTAAAGAGAAGTTTGATAATATGTGTATTCCTGGGTCTCCTTCCTGAAATTCTAATTCATTGAGTCAGAAGTGCAGCCCAGGAATCTGTATTTTAACAAGAGCCTCCCTCCACTCATCATTCTGTTGGAGGTGATCTAGGGCTCATTTGGTCTCATCTCAAGTATACAGGCACTGGAGAGAATGGAGGCAAAGTTCAGGGATCAGAGACTATGCCAATCACAGACGTCTGAGATATTAACAAAATTGCCCAAGTTTCTCACCAGGTTTTCTTTTTTTAACCATCAGAAAATCAATTGATTAAGCAGCTGGAGAGAAAACTTTGATCATAAAGAAGTTGGCAACAAAAAGCACAAGAATAAAATGCACTAAGTAAAAGAGAACTTACCATTTAGGCAGGGTCATTACACCCAGCCATCCTCCTCTCCAAATCTTGCACTATGTACACACCTAATATGCCAGAGAAAACTACTAGAAAAACAAGAGCTTAGGAGAGACCAAGGTTTAGTCTTGAAAAAGAGGTAGGTTTGGAGCGTGGAATGCAGAAGAAAGTCAAAAGGCAGGTAAATGTAGTAGTCAAGCAGGCAAGCTCCGGTATCAAACTGCCTGGGTTTCTATTTCTGTCCTACCACTTATTAGTATTGTGACCTCAGGCAAGTTATTTAATAACTCTGTGACTTAACATTTCTTGCCTGTAAAATGAAGTCAATATTAGTCAATTACCTGCTGGGGTTGTCATGAAGATTAAATAAATTAATATTTGTCAACTATTTAGAACACTACCTGGCACATAGGAAGCACTTTCTATGTTTGTGAAATAAATAATTGACTAGTCAGAAAGAAAAATGTTGCTGAGGGCTATAGGTCAGATACTGTTTCATGGCTGAGTTAGAGTGTGTCCACCTGCTTCATAAAAATAAAGTTGGTAGGGAGTGCAACATTGAACTCCCACCTACAAATTTTCACCTTTCAGGAATGGTAACCATTGTAGTTGTTTCATGTGACTAGTGTGAGAGCTTAACTGCCATTGAAATAATGTATAAGTGAATGGGAAGCACACATATCTCTGCTGTGTGTGCCTGAAGTATTTCTCTAAAAGAGTCTGGAAGGACCAGATGTGGTGCCTCACGCCTGTAATCCCAGGACTTTGGGAGGCTGAGGCGGGAAGATCACTTGAGATCAGTTTGAGACCAGCCTGGGCAGCATGGTAAAACCCCGTCTCTACTGAAAATACAAAAATTAGCCAGGCATGGTGGCACATATCTGTAATCCCAGCTACTCAGGAGGCTGAGGCACAAGAATCGCTTGAACCTGGGCGGCGAAGGTTGCCATGAGCTGAGACAGTGCCACTACACTCCAGCCTGGGTGACAGAGTAAGACTCAGTCTCAAAAATAAATAAATAAATAAATAAACAAATAAATAAATGTATCTGAAAGACCTGTGATTCATTTTATTATTCATAATGCAAAAATGCAGTTCTCCAAACTCATGTGTTGTCCAAAATATGAAGCTGTACTATTTCACTTTGCAGGCCATGTCTCTACTGGTATAATTCTTAGTCAGACTGACTGTTTCTGACCGCCCAACAGTGTCAGTCTGCATCTCTTCCAACTGTGACAATAAGGACCAGTTATGGGCTCCATAAATTTGAAGCATGAAGAGATTCAGGAGAGGCCAAGGAGAGCAGATAACTAACTGATTAACAGATATTCAGCACTGAGACCTCAAAGGAAAAAATCAAAGAAATTGAACTATTTGACCAGGAGAGACCAAAGAGTGACTTGATTGTGGTTTCCAGGAATCACAAGGCATCACTACATAAAGAGGAAGATAGTATTAAATCTCCATTGAGGAAAAATGAGCACTAGGTTACATTATCTGTAACTTAGGTCAGATATAAAGAGGAACTTCATGAGAGAAAAGGGCAATGAATATTGCTATGAATTACTGGGTGGGGGGCAGAGAGAGAATCTCTCTCACATAGAGTTTTTAACTTGGGACAGGGTCTGCTGTCCAGTGGAGTCACTCCTACAAGGTCTCCTTCCTAAAATTCTAATTCATTGAGTCAGAAGTGCAGCCCAGGAATCTGTATTTTAACAAGAGCCTCCCTCCACTCATCATTCTGTTGGAGGTGATTTGAAATCAATTGGTCAATGATTTGCTAAGGTGGCAGGATTCAAGCCCAGCACTGTTGGTGCCCATCTTTCCTATCATTTGGAAAGAGCTTGGCTGAGAACAACACCAACATGGAGAAAGAACAAAGAGATAGAGACAGGTTCCTCATGATCTGGTTGGAGGTTGGTCAATGAAAGTAATTCACCAACCCCAAAGGAGCCACATTCAGCCAATGTCCTTTCAAGATCTCTTCCCATGAGTCCAATAATTAGAAACATCCATAGAAATAGCCTGAAGCTACCACAGATGTCCCTAGGGACATGAGAATGTAGAGCTGGGGGCTGTGGCCTCCTTAGTGATGTAGATTACATGGAAGATGCTGTCTCACAGTGGAGGCAGAGGTAGCAAGTACCTTAGCCCATCCCCAGTTTATCCTTTTGTCTTTAAACTATCTGTCTCATTTAGGATAGTCAGATCCAAGATAGATTATATTACAGCAAAGAAATAGGATTCTTTTAAATAGATAATACAAAACATGTCTAAAGAAACTCAATGATAATTGCATTATCTCTGGCACATTGTCAGGGAATTATCTGTATTGTATTAGGTGGTGGAAGGATGCCAAAAAGCTATTCAAAATGCAAGGCCAGTTGTGTTAGTTAATTGATCTTTGGTTACAAATGAATTTAAAAGCTTAAAATTTTCATATTTATAATTCCAGTTGCCTTCCTTTACCAATGGTGACAAGAGCTGAATACAATTAACTAGTGGCAGCTTGAACAGGCAGAAAAAAATATCTATGATGATAATCTGATCTCCTGGCCCTTCTTCCTCTTTCTTTCACCCAGTTAAAATTATTTGCAAAATGTCAGCCAAATGAAAAGTGTTCAGCATCCTGTGCACGCTTCAGCCACTGCTGAGAATTGTCAATAACTCTGTTTCCATGATACATTAACATTTGTATCATAATATGTTCAATCTGGTCTAAATGAAGGTAAAACCATTCGTAATGATTTCCCTTCCCTCACCCACACTTCTTTCACTGGCAACAAGACAGTTGTCAGCAATACACCAGGGGCAGGGGATCTTCTTGCCAACTACATGGCATCAGCCCCATTCGGTATTTCCTTGACTGAATCCTTATGAATGACAAGAATATCTTTTTTTGTCTTTTTTAAGTCATAGTTTTGCTCTGTTTCCCAGGCTGGAGTCCAGTGGCATGATCACGGCTCACTGTATCCTCAACTCCCTGAGCCCAAGTGATCCTCCCACCTCAGCCTCCTGAGCAGCTAGGATCACAGATGTGCATCACCACACCCAGCTATTATTTTTTCAATTTTTAGTAGAGATGAGGTCTCACTATGTTGCCTAGGCTGGTCTTGAACTTCTGGGCTCAAGAGATCCTCCTGCCTCAGCCTCCTCAGCCCTCCCAAGGTTTGTGGATTACAGGCATGAGCCAGATTGCCCAGTCAGGAATATCCTTACTATTGCAGAAGATATGAAAAATGTGCTCCACTGGCTGTGGGTAGTGGAGCCGGACCTATCCCTGATTCCACAAGTCCATAATCCTATTTGATCTTCCAGACTTTAGAATGTATATCCTGTCCCCCATTGCATGAAGATTCACTGTAATGAGTAGGGTAGAAAATAGATAGGAGATGTCTGAAGAGGTGGTAAAAATTTTAGTTCTAGTCTCCAAGATAACACATGGAGAGAGGTGTCTTCCCATCAACTGTTTTTCTGGTCATGACCAGATCTTGTGGGTCTAGTGGGCTTCCATATATTCAAGAAAATAATTGTCCTTAGGTCTTCATGACGCTATACTGTTCCCACAGTGATATCACAGAACTTACCCTTCATCCCAAGAGAATATTTGCATAAGATGAGAAAATTAGGGGCACAAAATGAACCTGAGAATGAATTCAAGATCTTTTATTATTTCACATTCATTTCTGTTGTCTAGGACACAGTGAAAACACGAAGAGCAAGGCTCTATTTTTAACAAAAGCTAGGAAGCTCACAGGTTACAGGACCATCCAAACAATGAAAGTAATCGACCAACCCCAAAGGAACCACATTCAGCCTATGTGACGTCACAATAAGGAAGCTAAATCTTTGTGTTTGTAAGTCCGTTGTCCCTTCCTTTGGTAATAACACCCTGAATTTCCTTCAGAAAACAACCTCTCCATCATTCTTAGTTTATGTGGTTTACATGAGACTGAAGCCATCCCTCTGATTCCACAGAAAGGCACATGACCCAGGCTTGGTTAATAAGAATGACCCTCAAGCTATAAACTAAAATTATTGGTAAAGAAAGCATTTTCCTTCTAGGGTTGCTAAGGTGGCAGGATTCAAGCCTAGCACTGTTGGTGCCCATCTTTCCTATCATTTGGAAAGAGCTTGGCTGAGAACAACACCAACATAGAGAAAGAACAAAGAAATAGAGACAGGTTCCTCATGACCTGGCTGGAGCACCTTGATGCTGATACCAAATATCTCCCTGAACTGTTCAGTTATGATAAGGCTAGGCTTTGTGTCCTCACCTAAATTGCGTCTTGAATTTTAATCCCCAGGTGTTGAGGGAGAGACTCGGTGAGAGATGATTGGATCATGGGGGCAGTTTCCCTCATGCTGTTCTTATGATAGTGAGTGAGTTCTCACGAGATCTGATGGTTTTATACGGTAATTTTCCTTGCTCTTGCATGCTGTCTCTCACCTGGCACCATGTAAGATGTGTGTGCTTTCCCTATCACCATAATTGTAAGTTTCCTGAGGCCTTCCCAGCCATGCGGAACTGTGAGTCAATTAAATCTCTTTTCTTTATAAATTACCCAGTCTCAGGCAGTTCTTTATAGCAGTGTGAGAATGGACTAACAAAGAAAATCGGTACTGAGAGTAGGGTACTGCTATAAAGACACTCGAAAATGTGGAAGCAACTTTGGAACTGGATAACAGGCAGAGGTTGGAACAGTTTGGAGGGCTCAGAAGAAGACTGGAAGATGTGGAAAAGTGTGGAACTTGCTAGAGACTTGTTGAATGGTTTTGACTAAAATGCTGATAGTGATATTGACAATGAAGTCTAGGCTGAGGCGATCTCAGATGGAGATGAGGAACTTGTTGCAAACTGGAGTATAAAGGTCACTCTTGCTATGCTTTAGCAAAGATACTGGAAGCATTTTGCCCCTGCCCTAGAGATCTGTGGAACTTTGAACTTGAGAGAGATTATCTGAAATTGGAACTTATGTTTAAAAGGAAAGCAGATCTTAAAAGTTTGGAAAAGTTGCAGTCTGACAATACAATAGAAAAAAAAAACCCATTCTCTGGAAAGAAATTCAAGCCTGCTGCAAAAATTTGCATAAGTAACCAGGAACCAAATGTTAATTTCCAGGATAATGGGGAAAATGTCTCTGGGGCATGTCAGAGATATTGGCAGCAGTCACTCTCATCACATGCCCAGAGGCTTAGGAGGTAAAAATGGTTTCATGGGCTGGGCCCAGGGCCCCCTGCTGTGTGCAGCCTTGGGACTTGGTGCCCTGCATCCTAACTGCTTCAGCTCCAGCCATGGCTAAAAGGAGCCAAGGTACAGCTTGGGCCATTGCTTCAGAGGGTGCAAGTCCCAAGCCTTGGTGGCTTCCACATGGCATTGTGCCCGTGGGTATATGAAAGTCAAGAACTGAGGTTTGGGAACCTCCACCTAGATTTCAGAAGATGCATGGAAAAATCTGGATGTTGATGCAGAAGTCTGCTGCAGGTGCAAAGCCCTCATGGAGAACCTTTGCTAGGGCAGTGCAAAGGGGGAATGTGTGGTTGGATCCCCTACACAGAGTCCCCACGGGGGTACTGCTTAGTGGAGCTGTGAGAAGAGGGCCACCATTCTCCAGATGACAGAATGGTAGATCCACTGACAGCTTGTGCCATGTATCTAGAAAAGCCACAGACACTCAATGCTAGCCTGTGAAAGAACCAGGCTGGGAGGATAAACCCTGCAAAGCCACAGAAGTGGAGCGGCTTAAGGTCGTGGGAGCTCACCTCTTGCATCAGTATGACCTGGATGTGAGACGTGGAGTCAAATGAGATTATTTTGGAGATTTAAGATGTAATGACCGCTCTGCTGGATTTCTGACTTGCATGGGGCTGTAGCCCCTTTGTTTTAGTCAATTTCTCCAATTTGGAATAGGAGCATTTATCTAATGCTTGTACCCCCATTGTATCTTGGAAGTAATTAGCTTGCTTTTGATTTTACAGATTTCTAGGCAGAAGAGACTTGCCTTGTCTCAGATGAGACTTTAGACTTGGACTTTTGAGTTAATGTTGAAATGAGTTAAGACTTTGGGGGACTGTTGGGAAGGCATGGCTGGTTTTGAAATGTGAGGAACTAAAATTTGGGAGGGGTTGGGGAAGAATAATAGGCTTTGTGTGCCCACCCAAATCTCATTTTGAATTGTAATCCCCAGGTGTTGAGGGAGAGACTTGGTGACTGGATCATGGAGGTGGTTCCCTCATGCTGTTTGTGTGATAGTCAGTGAGTTCTCACAAGATCTGATGGTTTTATAAAGCAATTTCCTCTGCTCTTACATGCTGTCTCATCTGCTGCCATGTAAGACGTGCATGCTTCCCCTTTGGCTATGATTGTAAGTTTTCAGAGGTCTCCCCAGCCATGCAGAACTGTGAATCAATTAAACCTCTTTTCTTTCTAAATTACCCAGTCTCAGGCAGTTCTTTATAGCAGTGTGAGGATGGACTACTACAAGTTACGTGAGTTAATTTTTCTTCTAAAGACGGTTTCAGTTGCTTTTTTTCTTGCACACAACAGAAAAAGTCCCAAGTCACAAACAACTAAGCCATGATATCTGTTATTTGGAGGGTATCTTCAGAGTTCTTTTGAATCATTTAAATGAATAATTATTGGCTTTTACTTGGGTAGTTAATAGTGTCATCTTTGCCTCAATTTCAGTGGAATTCAACTTTACTGGAGTCCTTTTAAAAATATATACATATATTGTGAGCCCAAAAGAACAAATCTATTTTTCAATTCAGGAAATACAATTTAGACTAGCAAAACAACTTGACCTTATTCTTAAAGAAGTCATTATTTTATAGGATTATTTTAAAGCCCAATTGTGTTCTAGGAAAAAGGGGCAGAGTTCCTTTGAAGAGATGTATTAGTGTCAAAAGTCAGGCTATAAAACTTCTATGAGAACTTTTTAATGAGTAAGTATAACTGATTATATAGAGGTGAGAATAGGAATACTGGCATGATTTGCATCTGGACCTAAACAGCTAGGGAAACAACCAGAGGAAGAGAAGGTGAGGTGCCTAAATAACAGAAGGGGAGGTATGGAGAAAGAAAGGTTTTTCTATCTTAAGCAATTATTAGATCAGGGCTCCAAGTGTCTAACCAGAGTCAGGCCCAGTATAAGGGGCAGAGGCTCTAGACCTGTGATCTCCAGTTTTTAAATCATGTATCACATTACAAAAAAAATTTGAGAATATATCCAAATATATGTAAGATTACTTATCTGTAAATTATGTACATGTTTTACTGTGATTCACTAATATCTCAAGGCAAAATATTCACTAGGATGAGAGATGATCACTAATGATAATGGACATCATTTTTTCAAATAGTCTTCTTGATAATTTTGGTTTTTTTATTTGTTTTTGAATAACAGCTCTTCTAAACTACATAAATCACAACTGTTTTTACCCAATAAATCAATAGCTGATGAAAAGTTCATACCTGAAAGAGGAGAGGTGTTAGCTCTGCCATTTTAGTGATATTTGTTTGTGCTAACATTACTAGCATGATCTTCAAGCCAAAGGTGCCTTGAAGAAATATTTATTAAACCATGTGTCCATTTTGTGACAATCTGTTTAAAGAATAAATAAATAATACTCATAAATACCCTGATCTGGGCATATGTGAACTTCAATGCATGGCAATGTTTTGAAAGCAAACAAATGAGTTTCTATCTCTGGAATCCTTATTCCCTTGAGATGCCTTGTAAATCTCAGATGGCATGAGATCCTGTGACATAGATACTGCATAAGGGCACCAGTGCCAATCTGAGAAATAAATACAAGTACATTCTAATTATTTTCTTATAATGATGTTAAGATGTCACCATTTTGGAGACCACTTCTCTCGAACCTTCCTTAACACAACACATAGACGTGCACCATTATTATAGGCCTCAGTCAGGTCCCATTTATTATCTGCCAGATGGGTCTAATGTGGTATCAGGAACAATTCTGGCTACTTCTTAAAATCAAAATCACTCTATCACCTATATGAATCCTAAAATGCATTTAGGAAGGCAAACTTGCTTTCTTTTCTTACTTATTGGTAAAATATTTAAAAGGCGATTTCTCTTAGAAGTAATATAAATCCTGGACAAAGTCAATCAGTCACCCACAACTATGGCAATTTCCAGGCACTCAGGTCTTCAAACCACAGGCTTGTCTACATGGTGGTAACTACTTAACTTGCAGACAGAATGTCTAATAGTCTCATACCTAACAGTACAGAATAGAATATCCAATAGTCTTATGGACTGTTGAAAAACCAAATCCTGAATCACAATCAGAGCCAAGAACTAGAAAGAATTAGAAAATGGTGATCATACCACATCTAGAACTGTGTATGAGAGTATGGTAGGGAGCAGTAGCTAGCTAGAATGTGCTGAGAACTGGCTTAAGTTACTTGGTCTTCAACTAAAGGACATTGAAACTGGGTGCAGACAGAATGGGAATGCCAGTTGCCAGTGTGCAGACAATGGAAGACTGGGAAAGAAATAAAGGACAATAGTGTTTTCAAGGAGAGAGCCTACGGAAAAAGGGCATGAGGCAACCTGATCACAAACTGGCTCTTAACTTTGGCACCAGTTAACAACACATGGCTTGACTAGTTGACAGTTCGGTAGAAGACCTGATGGAGGTCAGTATCACAGAGATAGGGAAACGAGGACAATAAGAGCTTAGTTCACTTCAGCCAAGGAATGGATGACACAGAGCCAGAGCTCGTGTCTTTTGCATATATGCAGTCTGCTGTTCACTTTTGTCCCTACCAAAGTTACCACTATTACTAAGTATCCTGAACTCTTGACAAGCTACTAGGCAAAATTAACCCAATGATCATAATTGCTTTTAATATTCCCTACTTCCCTTTGTTTCCCTTGCCCCATTCCTGGTACCCTGACGCTTCCTATACTAGCTTAGACTTGGTTCTCAAAGAGCTTTTACCTTTTGGTTGTCAACTAACTCTCAATAAGATTTGTTGTTTAACTGATTAAGTGTCTAGTGATGGCTTACAGTATTCCTTTTCCCAGAGGTTCTTTTTTTATCTTTTTGATTTCCATTTTGCAAGGTACTCCTAAAAACTAGAAAGTCTCCTGTAGACAAGAGAATTAAATCTTAATGAAATTTCAGACACCATGATAGAGAATGAAGGAAATATTTCATTCAGGGGCTCTGCTCAACCATTCAAATTACACCACTTAGGATCCTTTAAGGCCAACTCTATGTTAAGCAGAACAATTACATATTTATTGTGCATATGCTATTGGCAGAAAATATTACTGGCATATTCTTTTCTCTTTACCCAACATTTGATTGTTTATTATGTACATCATCACATTTACTACTCACCACAATCTCATGTGATCTCCTGTTATGACTCCCCCACCACTAAGAAATGACTAAATTAAAATCCAAAGAGATCAATGAATTGAGTGAGAGCATACAGAAAGTAATTGGCAGAGTTGACACTGGAGCCCAGGTGATTTCTGGAGTTCACGTTCTTAAAACTCGATTCTACTCCCTACTGGGAACTAGCAAGAAAAGTTGCTAATGTTGTTGACAATGAGCCAGTTACAATGGAAAAGGCAGAATCTTCCTTTCATAAAATATGCCTCCTCTGATCACCACCAACTTTCTTCAGGTGCCCAATTGATTTGGGGCATTCTCAATGCTCTTAATTTTTAGAACACTCAGGACACTGCCTACGTCACTATTTCAGAACCCTGTAGGAAGTCAAGAGGAAAAGAAGGCTCTGTCCCTCTTGTGGCATTCCTGCTCACATTGCCCAGCTTCCCTACAATCAGAAGTAATGAGAAATTTGTATCTATTCTCCCCTCTCATTCTCTAATCTCCTTTCACCTATGGTAGCATCAACCAGTGCTAACCTCTGACCAAGGAATGTCTATTTTCCTAATGTTAATGAGAGCCATTGATTTCAGGGCTGATAATGTTCTAGAGGATCCCTGTTGTCAAAAATGGATCATTAACTCTTTGCACAGCTAGCAAAGGACTTTTGCATTAAATTTCTCATGAAGTATGTAGAAGCCAAACACTTTGGAACAAGCAATAAGATGACCTCAATATATGGGTAGATTTTAATGGTCTGTTCCACTACCATTGGGGGAAATGAGCCAATTCCTCATCCTACAGATGCTGGAGAGAACTTCTTACTTCCTCTGTATTAAAATAAACATGCTTGAGAAGAAAATTCTATTCCAGGTCTCTCTAAGCCAATCATACCATTTACAAGTCCTTTAAAAACAAGGGGGTTGGAGAGCCATCTATCATTGTAGGAAAGCTTTTTATAGGGAGGAAAAGAAAGTAGAGGAAGAAAAGGCTACAGACCCCAAATGTAACCCAAAATTTTAAAGTAGTTTTTATATAAGTTCCTGCAACTAGAATTCGTGGACAAACTATTAATAGGTAACAGGCTAGGGTGGGCAAAATAGTCCTCCAGTGCCCAGATGTTAATCCCCAAACATTCTTCCTTTAAAGATAGCTTCATTATTGGAGTTTTATGGCTATGAAAACTGTTAAAATACATGTATTCTACGGTTAGGAGTATGGTGATTATAACTTAGTGATATTCTAAAACATTTATGAAAACCACACTTCTATTTAATGGTAGGGTTAGTGTTTACTTTGGTGGAATAATTGATTATGAAAGACCAAAGAGTTCTTCTACTTCAAACTTCCACTCAGCTCTCCTCTGCATTGTCCCTGCCATACAGAGCTCCAAAGTGTTACTGGAAATTTTACTTTGCAATGCAGGAGGTGTTTCGAACTGAGTCTGGATTGACCTAGCTGGAACCTCTACTCCTTGGTGTTGATGCTTCCTTCTGAAGCTACAATTTTTAAAAATTATTTATACAATGAAAGAAAATACCATTCCCTCTCCCCATCTCTTAACATAAAGGAAAACATTTGACAGATACAATGTACAACCTCCTGATTTTTATATGTTGGCAACTAATTTGAAAACTTTTAAAAATACTCAATGGTGAGAAATTAGAACCCTTGTGCAATGCTGGTAGGAATGTAAAATGGTGCAGCCACTGTGGAAAACAGTATGGTAAAGCAGTTCCTAAAAAAATTAAGCTTAGAATTACCATATGATGCAGCAATCTCACTTCTGGAGATATACCAAAAAGCATTGAAAGTAGGGCTTAAACAGGTATTTGTACATCCACGTTCATATTAGTTTAATTCACAATAGCCAAAAGGCAGAACCATCCCAAATGTCTATCAACAGATGAGTGGATACCCAAAGTATGGTATAGACATACAATGGAATATTATTCAGCCTTAAAAAAGAATGAAATTCTGACACATGCTACAATATGGATGAACCCTGAGGACAGTACTAAGTGAAATAAGACAAACTAAAAAGGACATATATTGTGTGACTCCACTTATATGAAATATCTAGAATAGTCAAATTGATAATAAAGAGTTAATATCCAAAATATATAAGGAACTCCCACAACTCAGTAGTAAATAAACACAGATAATCATATGAAAAATGGGCAAAGGAATTGAATAGGCATCAAAAGAAGATATGTAAATTGCCAACAGGTATGTGAAAAGGTACTCAAAATAGTGCAGTAAGGAAATTATTGCTAACAATAATTATTATAGATTTCAAAATAGCTAGAAAAGAATTGTGATGTGCCCAACACAAAGAAAAGATAATGTTTGAGGTTATAGATATCTCAATTACCCTGATTTGATCACTAAACATTGTATACAGGTATCAACATGACACATGAACCCCCAAATATGCACAACTGTTATATATAAAATAATTTAAAAATAAATAAATAAATAATATCTTAAAAATCACTAATCAGCAGGGCACGGTAGCTAACGCCTGTAATCCCAGCACTTTGGGAGGCCGAGGCAGGCGGATCACAAGGTCAGGAGATCGAGACCACCCTGGCTAAAACAGTGAAATCTCATCTCTACTAAAAACACAAAATATTAGCTGGGTGTGGTGGCGGGTGCCTGCAGTCCCAGCTACTTGGGAGGCTGAGGCAGGAGAATGGCATTAATCTGGGAGGCAAAGCTTGCAGAGAGCAGAGATTGAGCCACTGCACTCCAGCCTGGGAGAGAGAGCGAGAGTCTGTCTCAAAAAAAAAAAGAAAAAAAATGCTAATCATCAGGGAAATGCAAATCAAAACCACAATGAGATATCACCTCACATTTTAAGAATGGCTGTTATGAACAAAACAAAACAAAACAAAGCAAAACAAAAAACAAGTGTTGGCAAAGATGTAGAGAAAAGAGAAGCCTTATATTCTGTAGGTAGAAATGTAAATTGATGCAACCATTATAGAAAACAGTATGGAGGTTCTTCCAAAATTTAAAAATAGAACTACCATATGATCCAGCAATCTCACTTCTGTCTATATGTCCAAAAGAATTGAAATCAGGATCCAAAAAGATATCTGCCTGCTCATATTCATTGCAGCATTATTCCTAATAGCCAAGACATGAGAGTAACCCTAAATTTCCATCTGCAAATGAATGGATAAATAAAATGTTGAATATAAATGTAATGAGGTATTATTCAGCTTTACAGAAGGAGATCCTGCCATTTGTGACAATGCAGATGAACTTGGAGAACATTGTGCTAAGTAAAAGAATGCAGACACAAAAAGACAAATAATATATGACACCACTTGTAAGAGGAATCCAAAATAGTTAAACTCGTAGAGGAAGAGAATAGAGTGGCAGTTTCCAGAGGCTGAGGGGGAAACTGAGTGGTATTAGTCAGAGTATAAAGTTTTAGTTACATAACATAAGTACGTCCTAGAGATCTACTATACAGCATTGTGCCTATAGTTAACAATACTGTATTTTATACTTAATTTGCTAAGAGGGCAGACCTTATGTTAATTGTTCTTATCCTGAAATACAAATAAATAAACAGGGCAAGGGGAAACTTTAGGAGATGAATAAGTTTATGGCATAGATCGTAGTGATGGTTTCACACGTGTATACTTATCTCCAAATTCATTAAGTTGTATACATTAAGTATATACAGCTCTTTTTATGTGAATAAATATCACAGTGAAGTGGTACTTAAAAAAGAAGAAAAGAAAAAGAAAGTAAAACGGTGGTGGCCAGGGGCTCAGGAAGAAAGTCATGGGGAATTGTTTAATTGGTACAGAGTTTCAGTTTGGGAAGATGAAAAACTTCTGGCAATGGATGGTCATGATGGTTATACAACAATTGGAATATACCTAATCCCATTGAACTGTATGCTTAAAAATGGTTAACATTCTAAGTTTTATGTTATGTATATTATACCACAATTTTAGAAATGGTGAAATCCGTATAGTCTGGAGCTCACTTAATAGTAAAAACAAACAAAGAAACAAAGCACTCAATGATACAAATAAAACAAAATATGTTTGTACGTCACCAAGCACTGGACTCAACTGTAGTCTGGCCAGCACCAAGTATAGCAGACCTTATCACATTTCTTGATCTGGATCAGAGATTTTCATAAGCATAGGCTTAATCTCATACTATGATAGTGGTACTTCCTGAATGCTTACAATAGGCAAAGCATTGCTCCAAGCACCACCCACTTATTAACTCATTTAATCTTCCCCATAATCCTGTGAAGTAAATGTTACTGGCCTTATTTTGCCAAAGAAGAAACTAAATCATGAAGAGCCAACAACATTATGTGACTCCTAAAAATATAATACATAGCAAACTTGTGGTCCATCATAAACCCCCAGATAATTTTTCTTTCCCACAAGCAGCTGCCTGGGCATTTGTTCCCCAATGCCGTGACTGATGATTTTGTTATCTATTTTCCTGGCTATTGCTCCCAACTTGGAATAAAGACACAAGAGTGAGCTTATCAAATCTCCCATAGGGGAAACATATTGAAAAGAACAAATATTATTACTCAGATAACACGCAAGTATATCTCCTCCAGGGTTATTTGGTGTCTAAAAGCAATTTTGCAGGGTGGGGTGGGGGTGGCAGTCAGCCTCTACAACCCACTTTGTAAGCTAACTTACTCATTTAATATAGCACCGCAATTATGTATAGCAGCTTCAATGGGAATAGGCTTCAGCAAGGAGAAACAGTCTTGGTTGAACTTGGAAAGAAAAACATCCACTGATTAAGTGAGAGACACCAAAAGGTGACTAGAGGAATATTAAACACTGATTGTCTTGGTAGCTTTTTTTGCCTCAGGCCCACTCTGCCAATGTGTTTGCATTTCAACTTTGCCATTAGCAACCCTCTCTCAGTAGTCAGATGGGTCCTCTTTCAGTTCTAGTTTATAAGATTGTAAACATAATACTCAAAATCCCAGCCTTTGTGTCAGGTAGGAAGACAATCATAACAGTGAGAGATCAGGAAAGCATTTTAGGAAAGTGCCTGAAGGAAGCCAAGATGTTTTGTTTGGAGAAGAGGTTTAGAGCCACTAGGCCTTGTCCTAATAGCAGTAGCAATGATTATACTAAGTGCTAAGAACTGACCTAGGCACTGCATGTACTTCACTTCTTTTAATTTTTACAAAAACGTATTCTATAAAGAAGGTATTATCATTATGCCTAGTTTACAGGTGAGATAATTTTAGGATAAGAAAGGGTAAGTTTGCACAGTGAGTAGGTAGTAAAGATACCATGCTATCTGATTACACACTCCCTGTTCACTTCTATCACCCAACCCCGTTTGCTTCTTCCATAGCAGTTCCGACAATTTGTATTTATTTTATTTGTTTGAACATTCCACAACTAAACTATGAACCCCAAAGGGTCAGGAATCATGTCTATGATTGTTCCACATTCTATCAACGTGTCTAGCACAGTGCTTGTATATAACTTAGCATTCAACTAACACTTGTGGGAGAGAGGGAAGCAAAAAGGAAGGGAGGAACTATCATCTAGGTAAGATCTAACTCCAGAGCCTGTGCTCTTAACCACTACAGTTACACTGTTGAGTCATTGTGGGCTGCCAGCACCAAATTTTTGCCAACACCCTGGTTTAGTCATCTGTAAAGTTCACAACAAACCTAGCTCCCTGTGCTGTGCAAAGCAGCCAAAGCGACAACAGGCAGAGCTCCTCAGACAAGATATTAAATACCATCTTACTCTGTTTGCCATGCTCACGGTCCAGTTCTAGGCAGCATTGTTGCAAATGTTATATATATTCTAGAATATATTGTAACAAAGCATCCTACCACATAGGACAGGTCTTACAATTATGGTTCACATAAGCAAACCCACGACTTTCTTGAAAATCAGATATGTCAATGCACTCATCTGCATTTCAGCAGTCTTGGTACAGAGTCATCTATTTTACCCTCTGTCCTCTTGTTTTAATTAGTCCTCTTTCTAAGCTTCTCAGTGGCTGTGCTATGAAAAACCGTTAAAAGTAAATGAACATTTTCCTGATTAAATCCCCTCCCTACATTTCCAAGCCTTCAGTTGTCTATTTATGACTGTGAGCTTCATTTTACCGAGTTCTATTTCTAGGCCACTAATATCATCTCATGCAGAGAGAGATGTATGCAGCATTCCATGTGGTGTCATTCTCTGAAGGGGGCGAAGTCTCAGCTCCAGTGCTTTACTATTCTTTTATACAGAGAGTTTTAGAACACACAAACCAACTGTTTTGAACGAATAGCTTCCTTCTGTTCTTGCCATTACTATTACTGGATTCTATTGGTGAAGAATGAACACATATCCTATGTTAGAGTGGAGACAGTTCTCGTGGAAAAATCACTGTCCTTCGGGGAAAACTCGATGTTCTCTGGTACTTTGTAAAATCCAGGCTAAAAGGCAAATCTTTCTTCTTAAGTTCTCACGAGAGCTAAAAAATCTAAGGCCTGCTAACAAGCCGCCTTTTTTCCCTTGGATGGGATGCCCTAAAACCCATCTGAAAATTTCAGCTGGGACTTTACAAAATGCAAATCAACTGACTAGATTAACTGGTTTGTGTTGCTGTCTTTGTGGAGTACTCACAGGCTTAGCAGGGCTCAGCTTGAATCTGAGATGACAAGATCGAGGGATTTCTGATCTGCAGGAAAGTAATCAACCTGAATTTTTCATGATATAATGAAAATGTGCTAATGTACAAGAAACTCAAATATTAGCTCTGTATATCAATATTTTCAATGTTCTCATTGCTAAAGTAATATAGAACCTGCCATGGCACTATGATATGTGGTTTTTTTTTTCCCATTTATTCAGTTACTTAATCTTAACAACAACACTGTAAAGAAGGTGCTATTACTATTCTCATTTTATACATGAGAAAACTGAAGTACAGAGCAGTAAATAACTTGCCCCATGATCGCAGGCTTTGTAAGTGACAGAACTGAGATTATGACGCAGGTCTGTCTGACTTTAAACATCACATTATTAAATATTATCTTATAATGGCTCTCAGGTAAGGCAAGGAGGAAGCGTTTAAGAAGGCTAGGTTTGATGGTTAATACTGAATGTCAACTTGATTGCATCAAAGGATGCAATCCAATTGGATTGATTGGATTGAAAGGCTGCCAGTTTCTAGTGGGGTCCAGAACAGGAGAAGGTTCTGCAACAGGTCCAGGCTGCTGTGCAAGCTGCTCTGCCACTTGGACCATATGACCCAGCAGATCCAATGGTGCTGGGGGTGTCAGTGGCAGATAGGGAGACTGTTTGGAGCCTTCGTCAGGCCCCCATAGATGAATCACAGCAGAGGCCTCTAGGATTTTGGAGCAAGGCCCTGTCATCTTCTGCAGGTAACTACCCTCTTTTTGAAAGACAGCTCTTGGCCTGTTACTGGGCTTTGGTGGAAACTGAACATTTGACTATGGGCCATCAAGTCACCAGGCAACCTGAACTGTTTATCATAAACTAGGTGCTTTCTGACCCAGCTAGCCATAAAGTGGGTCATGGGTCCAGCAGCATTCCATCATCAAATGGAAGTGGTATATATTTGATCAGCCTTGAGCAGGTCCTGAAGGCACAAGTAAGTTACATGAGGAAGCGGCTCAAATGCCCATGGTCTCCACTCTTGCCACTCTGCCTTCTCTTCCCCAGCCTGCAATGATGGCCTCATAGGGCATTCCCTATGGTCAGTTAACAGAGGAAGAGAAGACTAGGGCCTGGTTCACAGATGGTTCTGCATGACGTGCAGGGACCACCCGAAAATGGACAGCTGCAGCACTACAGCCCCTTTCTAGAACATCCCTGAAGGACAGCGGTGAAGGGAAATCTTCCCAGTTGGCAGAACTTCAAGCAGTGCACCTTGTTTTCTACTTTGCATGGAAGGAGAAATGGCCAGATGTACAATTATATACTGATTCATGGGCTGTAGCTAATGGTTTGGCTGAATGATCAGAGACTTAGAAAAAGCATGATTGGAAAATTGGTGACAAAGAAATTTGAGGAAGAGGTATGTGGATGGACCTCTCTGAGTGATCAAAAACTGTGAAGATATTTGTATCCTATGTGAGTGCTCACCAACGGATTACCTCAGCAGAGGAGGATTTTAATAATCAAGTGGATAGGATGACCCATTCTATGGAGACCACTCAGTCTCCTTCCCCAGTCATTCCTATCATTGTTCAATAGGCCCATGAACAAAGTGGCCATGGTGACAAGAACGGAGGTAATGCATGGGCTCAGCAACATGGACTTCCACTCACCAAGGCCGACCTGGCTATGGCCACGCTGAGTGCCCAATTTGCCAGCAGCAGAGACCAACAATGAGCCCTTGATATGGCACCATTCCTCAAGGTGATCAGCCAGCTACCTGGTGGCAGGTTGATTATATTGGATCTCTTCTATCATGGAAAGGGCAGAGATTTGTCCTCACTGCAATATACACTTATTCCGGATATGGGTTTGCCTATCCTGCACACAATGCTTCTGCCATGACTCCCAACCATGGACTCATGGAATGCCTTATCCACTGTCATGGTATTCCATACATCATTGCCTCTGACCAAGGCACTCACTTTACAGCTATAGCAGTGCGGCAGTGGGCTCATGCTCATGGAATTAACTAGTCTTACCATGTTCCTCATCATCCTGAAGCAGCTGGATTGATAAAATGATAGAATGACCTTTTGAAGTAACAATTACAACTAGCTGACAATACTTTGCAGGGCTGGGGCAAAGTTCTCCAGAACACTGTGTATGCTCTGAATCAGCATCCAATATATAGTACTGTTTCTTCCATAGCCAGGATTCATGAGTCCAGGAATCAAGGTGGGGAAGTGGGAGTGGCACCACTCACCATCACCCCTAGTAATTCACTAGCAAAATTTTTGCTTCCTGTTCCCGCAGCATTATATTCTGCTAGCCTAAAGGTCTTAGTTCCAGAGGGAGGAATGCTGCCACCAGGAGACACAAATATGATTCCGTTAAACTGGAAGTTAAAATTCCCACCTGGACACTCTGGGCTCCTCCTACCTTTAAGTCAACAGGTTAAGAAGGGAGTTACAGTGTTGTCTGGGGGTAATTGACCCAGACTATTAAGATGAAATCAGTCTACTACTCCACAATGGAGGTAAGGAAGAGTATGCGTGGAATACAGGAGATCCATTAGGGCATCTCTTACTATTACTATGGCCTGTGATAAAGGTCGATGGGAAACTACAACAGCCCAATTCAGTCAGGACTACAAATGCTACAGACCCCTCAGGAATGAAGGTTTGGGTCACTCCACCAGGAAAAAAAAAACAAAAAACACGACCTGCAGAGGTGTTTGTTGAAGGCAGAGGGAATACAGAATGGGTAGTAGAAGAAGGTACTCATCAATACCAGCTACGACCACATGACCAGCTACAGAACCAAGGACTGTAACTGTCATGAGTATTTCCTCCTTCTTTTGTTAAAAACATGTTTGTGTATGTATACACTTGTACTGAGAAAATATCTGCATTTTATTTCCTTTTCCTTTATCACGTGACATAAGATTTATTGACTTCATATCAGCATTTAGGTACTGTTAACTTTATGAAATAGTACTTGGGTTGGGGATTGGTGTGTTTTTTATTGTATAAAGCATAGTTGTATTATGTTGGGTGTAATTATGACCTTATATATTGTCTTTATTTAAAGATGATGTATGATCTCAGGAGATGTGTATGGGGTTCAAGTTGACAAGGGGTAGGCTTGTGATGGTTAATATTGAGTGTCAACTCGATTGGATTGAAGGATGCAAAGTATTGATCCTGGGTGTGTCTGTGAGGGTGTTGCCAAAGGAGATTAACATTTGAGTCAGTGGGCTGTGGAAGGCAGCCCACCCTTTATCTGGTGGGCACAATCTAATCAGCTTCCAGCGAGTATAAAGCAGGCAGAAAACGTGAAAAGGCGAGACTGGCCTAGCCTCCCAGCATACATCTTTCTCTTATGCTGGATGCTTCCTGCCCTCAAACATCAGGCTCCTAGTTCTTCAGTTTTGAGACTCAGACTGGCTCTCCTTGCTCCTCAAGCTTGCAGACTGCCTATTGTGCGACCTTGTGATCATGTAAGTTAATACTTAATAAACTCCCTTATGTGTGTGTGTGTGTGTGTGTGTGTATATATATATATATATCCTATTATTTCTGTCCCTCTAGGGAACCCTGACTAATACACTAGGTAAAACTAAAATAGCATGAAATGATCATGGTTGGTTGTTTCAAGGATCCAGATATTCTAAGCTAGGTTTGAAAGAAAACTGAGAATTATCTTAATTAATGTCTAGGAAAACATTTTTGGAAAAAGAATGCAGCTAGGAGGAGAATTTCTAGAATAGACAAATCTATAGAGACAGAAGTAGCTGCAGGGACAGAAAAATGGGGAGTGACTGCTAACATGTGTGCAGAGCTTCCTTTGAGATGATAAAAATGTTCTGATATATATATTAGTGATGGTTGCACAACTCTGTGTATAATAAAAACAACTGACTTTTACAGTTTTAAAGGGTGAATTTCATGGTATATGAATTACATTTCAATAAAGCTGTTATTTAAAACAAGAAGTGAGAATGAAATCAGAAGATGTAAGAACATGTTCGTAGAAAGTTGCCTCAGAATCAGAGATATTAAAGGGCCAAAGGCCCTTATCAAGGTCATTTGTGATCTACCTCTCTGAAGACACCAGGAGCTCCATTCCCAAGCTTCCTAGGACATTTAGAAGATAGCAGCGCTACCTGGCCACACTGTAGTATCTCCCCTGGGCATTTGTGTATGGTAGTGGGAATGGGTGTAGAAAATGATACACAGTTACACTGAACTTTCTTTTTTCAGGTGCATTTTGGCAAACAGATTGATTCTATTTCTAACCCAATCTTGCTTGTGGAGAGTGGATTGGTGCCCCAATCTAAAGGGTTACGTTGTCACCAGCAGGAACCCAAGAAGCATGTTCTGTAAACTGATAACAAAGGTCTTAGAGTGTGGACAAAACAAAATACAGTCCTTCAGTTGTGATACCACATTGGAGCTTGGCTGCATTCCACACCTGTAAGGTTCTTGAAATAGACCGAAAAACAGCCCTTTCTTCCAAGGACTTCCGAATGCAGTTAAACTATGCCCCTGAGGTCAGTCCCTGGTCTGAAAACAGGTTAGAGTATTTATATTTGTGTCTTTACATACACACCTAGAATTTCTAATAGTTTGACCTGTTTTTTAAGCAGTTTAAAAGGTTCCCTTATCTAGCTAGTGAGACAGATATTGAAGATGACTTTCTTCCTTGATTAGAATGCCAGCTTAAATGAAGCCATAGATAGATAATAGCTATACTGACTTTTTCAGTCTCTCCAAATGGCCCTTTCTATTGAATACTATCCTAGTTCCTGGAAACAATCTTAGAGAAGAGCTCAGGGATCTTATTTTGTGAATCAATTACTAAAACAATACAGATAAACTATGACTAGTCTGAGAACTTGGCCTTAAAACTACCCACTATTACAGGGACATGATTCTGAAAGCAGAAAAAAATATCTGAGTTTGAATAATGACGGTGAGGCCTCTTACATTAAACATGTCTTGTGAACTGGTTACTCCCAGGAGGACCTACTTCCCAGCACCACAGAAGTCATCATCTGTGTAAGCACCAGTGATTTATTAAGAAATGAGGAACATGAACATCTTCTCTACACAAACAATTATTTGCCAACCTTCTCCACTGAACTCCTTTTCAGCTAATAGCAATTTGAAGTCATAGCATCATCCATTAATCTCAAGGGTAATTTCCCCTGGCTTTGCAGGAGATGCTTTGATTAAACCTTTGGTCTCAATGCCACAAGTCCCTATTCTTAGCAAATTGAACAATGCACTGGTCTAATATCTATCAAAATGGGACATGTTCTCAGGCCATGCAACTCAATGGGGTCAATTTATGTAGGGTCTCCAGTGTCCATTACTACTGTTAAATATGTATTTAGAATGAGCATAAGCTAGAAGACTAGGGCTCAGTGTTGTGTGCAGTAGAGTCCTATATTCCATTCTATTAAACCTCCAATCCAGTGGATCAAGCTGTGCTTTAGAGCCCCAGGATTCCATGGTGAGTCTTAGGGGCCTCTGGAGGAGTTTTAAAGAGAAAGACTGACTGGGCAGGCTCAGTATGCCACTCTATCTCCTGCTTCACCAGACCAATTTTATTTTTATCTGTTTGATATATTGGGGTTCCACAGAAGATTTAATTTGAAAAACAAAACAATGCCACTAGAAAACAAAATTCATAAGCCATTACTGAAATCTATCTACACAGTTGACCATGAGCATGGACAGAATCTCCAAGTAGTGAAACTGGCATGTCAAAGAAAGCTTCCTGCTCAAAAATACATGGTTAAATTTGCCATCCATTAATTTATCACATCCATTTTGAAACAAATTTTTCAGCCTGAAACAAAGTTAAGTACTTTCAGGTAGTCATAAGTCCAAAGAAGAAAATAAAATAGGGTAATGGGATAGAGTGACCAGAGTAGCAGGTTTAAGGACTATTTTAGATAGGGTGTGGGTTGAAGAAAATCCCCCAGAAGGGTGGTGTTTGGGATGAGATGATATAGAGAGAAAAACAATGCATCTGGAACTCAGTAAGCCAGTGCAAGAAATGTAGACGAATGGAGTTAAGATAAGAGAAGCGCTTCATGCACCCACTAAATGAGTTTAAGCATGGATTGATTAATACTTGCAAAGGTTTAGTCCTGGGGCTGGTTGTGGAAGAGGGCAAGAGAGGAATTGGGAAAAGCATTAAGGAGACTATTATAATAACTGAGGTGAGCAATGATGGTAACTTGAACTAGATTGGTAACAGGAGAGATAGAGAAAAGTAGATATGTGGGATATACCTTCAAAAGTAAAGTTGAGAGCATTTGATGATGGATTGCATGTGAATTGTGAGAAGAAAACAGAAATCAAGGATGATTCTTGGGTTTTAGTATTAAGAATCTGAATGCTTAGTAGTGCCATTAAGTGACATGACAAATATTGTGTAATGAAAAGATACATGTGACCAAGGCCAATGAGAAGAGTAGGGGTCAGAATCAACTGAATTATGTTTTGAGCGTATGTGTTTGTGATACTTACTGGATACTCAAGACATGTCCAGAAACCAACTGGATAAAGGTATCTGGAGTACTAGAGAGGCATAAATTTGCAAATTATCAGCATAGAAATGATATAAAAGCCATAAAACAAAATGTGCAAAATGTGATCACTTAAGAGACGGCAGGCCACAATTAAGCCCTGAGGAAGCCCAACTTTTAGAAGCCAGGGAAAGGGGGAGATAACAAAGGAGCAGAGAGGAAATACTGTCAGATAGGAGGAAAACCAGGAGAGCATGTTGTCATGAAAGTCTAGAGAAGGAGACTGTTTTGGGAAGCTGAGTGTGGTCACCTCTATCAAAGTTTCTGAGAGATAGAGTAATATAAATACAGAAAAGTAATGCTGGCTTTTCAAGATTTGGCCAATGGATAGGAAGATTTGAGGAGGGGCAAGGAATTACAGTCTTTCCACTCTGTAAAATACTGTCACCTGGCTGGCCCCTTTGTTTTGAGATATAAGAACAGCCATGAGTAGTAGAGTACTGCATAAAAGAACCGGAGAGAAAGTTGTAAAGAGAAAGCAATGCAAATAAACATCTTTTTCCCAGTTGTTTAATATTGTCACTGGAGACGACGTCCAGCCCAGCAAAGTTTAAAAGATTAAGTCTTTGATTTCTGGGGAGCTAAAGACAATAACATCACCATAGATGTGCCTAGAGAAAAACATACTTCCTCTACCATCTTAAGAGAAGAGCACAAGTCAATAAAAAGACATTCAAAATGTGCTCAGGGAAAAGCCAGTATTACCTGTGTGCAAACATTTGCATCGTTTCAGCAGAAAGATGTGTAGGCAATTTAAAATCATGACCTATATTTAAGGAACATATCCTAAAAGCCCCAGTCCTTTATTAATATTACAACATAAAATTATCCCTGATGCCCAGCCTATCTTGCTAGACCATGTTTAATCAGATCTTTTCTCATTGACTTGACTGTTTCCCCTGTATATATCCCCTAACACATGGTAGAGATGAGGCTTGTGATCTATACTAGGGAAAGAGATTTATGATTACCATTGGGCACTCCTTGCTGGCCAATTTAAAAATAAAGAGTCTTTTTACAACTGTTGGTCTAAATTCCTCAATGGAGAGAGGTATGTGTATGTGTGCGTGTGTGTGCATGTGTGTGTGTGTGTGTACCTGCACAAGTGTATCTGTGAACATACACTCTAAAATCCAGGCACACTGCACATTTGGGAAATGAGATATTCAGGATGATCAACCAAGCTGCATTTACTTCACATAAAGACCAAGAATTGGATTCAAGCTTTGTTTGGTATAGGTATATTTATAAAATTATTTGATATATGCTTCCTTTTCTTAAGGTAAAATACATTTGTATAGCTTCCACATTTTTTCTTTTTTTTTATTTTTTTTCTTTATTTTTTTATTTTTTATTTTTTATTATACTTTAAGTTCTAGGGTACATGTGCATAG
>NW_012116999.1:1843223-1860890 GCF_000951035.1 Colobus angolensis palliatus
AGGTCATTTTATGACTCTTAGGTCATAAAATAACATCTTATACAAGGTAAATCTTAATGATCTTGTATAAGAACCTTAATTATACAAGGATGTTTTGAGGGACTATAATTTGCATGTCCCCTTGCCAAAGAGTCTCAGAGCTCTGTGCTTTTGGGGTTTTTGCATCTATCTAATAAAATTGTATCCATTGTACCCTCTTCCTCTCATGTCAGTATTACGCTCCTGTAAGTGCATCTGCCTAAAGCAATCCCTCACCCTCCTAATTATCTGCAAGTTTGGAAACAGGATTCAGAAGCTGTTGAAACTGTAAGTGGAATAAAAGTAAACAGATATCAGCGAGATTGCAAAATAAAAGCTCAGCACAGGAGAATCAATCACATTTTTTACATACAAACCATGAATATGTGGAAATTAATATTTTTAAAATGTTGTGGGTGTATATGTGTATACATTTATGGGGAAATGAGATGTTTCAATCCAGGCATGCAATGTAAAATAAGCACATCATTAAGAATGGGGTATTCATCCCCTCAAGCATTTATCCATTGAGTAGCAAACAACTCAATCATACTCTATAAGTTATTTTAAAATGTACAGTTATTATTTACTATAGTCACTCTGTTGTGCTATCAAAAAGTAGGTCTTATTCATTCTTTCTAACTATTTTTTTGTACCCATGAACCACCCTCACCTCCCCTGCAAACCCCCACTACCCTTCCCAGCCTCTGGTAACCATCTTTCTACTCTCTATGTCCATGAGTTCAATTGTTTTGATTTTTAGTTTCCAAAGATAAGTGAGAACATGAGATGTTTGTCTTTCTGCACCTAGCTTATTTCACTTAATATAATGATCTCTGTTTCCATCTATGTTGTTGGATATGTCTAGATCTCATTCTGTTTTATGACTGAATAGTACTCCATTGTATACAAGTACTACTTTTTCTTTATCCATTCACCTGGAGATGGACACTTAGGTTGCTTCCAAATCTTGGCTATTGCGAACCGTGCTGCAACAAACATAGACATGCAGATATCTCTTCGATATACTGATTTCCTTTCTTTTGGGTATATAGTCAGCAATGAGATTGCTAGATCATATTGTAGTTCAAATTTTTGTACAATCAATTGTAGCTCAATTTATTGAGGAGCCTCCAAACTGATCTCCATAGTGGTTGTACATTCCCACCAACAGTGCACAAGCGTTCCCTTTTCTCCACATCCTTGCTAGCATTTGTTATTGCTTGTCTTTTGATATAAGGCATTTTAACTGGTGTGAGATGATATCTCATTGTAGTTTTGATCTGCATGTCTCTGATGATCAATGATGTTGAGCACCGCTTCATATGTCTTTTGGCATTTGGAAACTAAAATTTAAAACACAATGCTATTTGCAATTGCTCCAACGACAATGAAATACTAAGATGTAGACAAAACAACATGTACAGCATTTCCATACTCAAAACTACAAAATGCTGGTGAAAGAAATCAAGGACCTCAATCATTGGAAAGACATATCACGTTTATGGATTGGGAGATTCAACTAGTGAAGATGTCAGTTTTCCCTGAATTGTTTTATTTTGTGTTTAAGCAATTATTATCAAAATCCTAGCAAAATTATTTTAGACATGGACAAGCTTATTCTAAAATGTATGTGGGAAGTCATAGGCCCCAGAATAGCTAAAACAACCTCAACAAAGAAGAATAAAGTGGGAGGAATCACTCTACTTGATATGAAGGCTTACTATATAGCTATATAGCTGATACAACCAAGACAGAGTTGTATCAGTGGAGGGATAGACACATAGATCAATGGAACAGAACAGAGAAGCCAGAAATGGACCCATACGAATATGCCCAACATATGAGAAAAAGGAAGAAAATTCAATCAATGAAGGAAAAGTAGTCTTTTTAACAAGTGGTGTTAGAACACTTGGACACTAGGGCATAAAAATGAACCTTGACCTAAACCTCACTCCCTATACAGAAAGTATCTCCAAATGGATTACAGACTTAAATATAAAACTAAAAATGTAATTCTGAAGGATAAAAAGTAAGAGAAAATCTTCATACTCTAGGAATAGGCAAAGATGACTTAGCTTTGATAATCTACAAAAGTAATTCATAAAAGAAAAATTTGATAAACTAGACTTCATCAAAATTAAATACTTTTGCGCTGTGAAAAACCTTTTTAAGAGGATGCAAAGACAAATTACAGGTAGGGAGAAAATATTTGCAACCCCTATGTTCAACAAAGGACTAGTATTTAGAACTCTCAAAACTCAACAGTAATAATACAAACCATCCAACTAGAACATAGGCAAGAGATACGAAGAGACAGTTCTATGAAAAGGATATGCAGAGGATAAATAAGCACATGAAAAGATGTTTGACATTATTAATCAGCAAAAAATGCAAATTAAAACAACAATGACAAAATGTTGATACCTATCAGAATGACAAAAATTTAAAATAGTGAAAACAGCATATACCACGGAAGATGCAGTAAAACTGGATCACTTATATATTGCCATTGAGATTTTAAATGGTACAATCACTCCGGAAAATAGTTTGGGAGTTTCTTATAAAACTAAACATGCTGAGGCAGGCAAATCACTTGAGGTCAGGAGTTCAAGACCAGCCTGGCCAACATGGTGAAACCCTGCTTCTACTAAAAACATAAAAATTAGCCAGGCATGGTGGCATGGGCCTGTAGTCCCTGCTGCTTAGGAGGCTGAGATGGGAGAATCACTTGAATCCACGAGGCGGAGGTTGCAGTGAGCTGAGATCGCACCACTGCAGTCCAGCCTGGGTGATAAAGTGAGGCTCTGTCTCATAATAATATTAATAATAATAATAATAATGAATAAAACTACACATGCAACTACCATATGACTCAACAAGAGCACTCTTGGGCATTTATCTCAGATAACTAAAAATTCATGTGCACTTAAAAACCTGTACAGATATCTGTACCAGCTTTATTTATAATAGCCACAAACCAGGAGTAAGACAGATGGTCTTGTGCAGGTAAAAGGTTATACAAACCATGTTATGTTTGCAAAATAGAATATTACTCGAAAGTAAAAAGGAATGACCTATTGATAGAAGTAACAACTTGGATGACTCTCCAGAGAATTATGATAGGTGAAAAAAAGCCAACCCCAAAAGGTAACCCACTGCATGATTTGAATAACTTTTTGAAATGACAAAATTACAGAAATGAAACACATATTGGTGATTGACAGGGGTTGTGGAAAGGTTGAAGACTGTGAGAGCGAGTTGAGTTTGGTTATTAAAGGGCAACACAGAGGATCCTTGTAGTCATGGAACTGTACTGTATCTTGACTGTAGTGGTGATTACACAAATATGCTCATGTGATGAAACTCCATAGAAGTAAACACACACACACACACACACACACACACACACACACACTATGGAGTCCAAGTAAAACTGAGGAACTCTAAATATAATAAGTGGGTTTTATCAACATTAATTTCCTGGTGTGATATGTGCTGTAGTTATGCAAGATGTCATTATTGGGGAAACTAGGTGGTGTACTTGGGATATCTCTGTATTATTTCTTACAACAGCATGTAGCTTCAATTATCCCCAAATAAAATGTTTTTTAAATCAATGTATATTTAAAAACTAAATAGATAATGTAAAACCCAAGTCCTAAAACAAATGCTTTTCTCACACAAAAGGAGGCTCTCCTGCAGGCTCTCATTTCAACCTATTTTGTTTTTTCAGAGGCTATTTTCTCCTTATTATCTGGTTCTCAACTGTGTTCCCGGTGGGTTAGGTACTTTTCGGTCCTCCTCTACTTCACTGTTTTTGACTTGTATTTCTCTGGTCCTTGACATGTTTCAAGCGCACTATAACCGCGAATGAAGGCACTTACTCTCTTAAAGATGACTTTGGGATACAGGTGAGTGGAAGAGAATTCAACTTGAGGGTTCTAAGACTGGATGCAAGTTATGTACATCACTTACAACATACAACATATGCATACAACAAAATACAAAGAGTAGAATGGTATAACAAGAAGGAGGTGTGATAGGGTTAGGCTTTGTGTCCCCACCCAAATCTCACCTTGAATTGTAATCCCCATAATCCCCATGTGTCAAGGGAGAGACCAGGTGGAGGTAACTGAATCATGGGGGTGGTTCCCCTGTTCTGTTCTCATGATAGTGAGTGAGTTCTTACAAAACCTGATGGTTTTATAAGGGACTCTTCTCCCTTCGCTCAGCACGTCTTCTTGCCGCCTTGTGAAGAAGGTGCCTTGCTTCCCCTTCTGCCATGATTGTAAGTTTGCTGAGGTCTCCCCAGTAGTGCTGAACTGAGTCAATTAAACCTCTTTTCTTTTTAAATTACCCAATCTCAAGCAATTCTTTATAGCAGTATGAAAATGGACAAATACAAGGTAGGATTCAAATAGTGGTAATAGAAGAGATCCTTCCTCATAATTCCTTTCCCTCTTCTTGCTTTGTATACTCTCTGAATTGCAATTCTTTTGCTTTTCTATCCTGCCCCCAAAAAATACAAAAGCCTACCTTCACATGGGGCAGCAACACTAGGATTTCAAAGGGAGCATGTTTTCAAATCACTAGAGCTAATCCGAATGATTGAGGACTCATGGATAATAATGGTGTTTCCACCCTGACTTCTGGTTCCTTTTGGCTTTTACTCAGGATCACCTCACTAACTTTGGTGTTCAACCCCATTCAGGTTAGGATGCCCTGGGTAATTCACCCCATTATCTGAACCTGTCCTTCTCACCAATTCTTAATTCAATAACTGGATTCTGTTGTCTACTTGTCAACTCCTGGCATTTTTGACCCCTTCGTTAGTTTTTGGCCAGAATTCTAGTTCTCCCAACTTCAAGCCATTTATTTCATACGTTCATTCAACAAATATTTACTGGGAGCCAACTATATGACAGACACAATTATAGGCTCTGGGGACACATGATAACAAATAAATTATGTATCTGATAAATAAATCAGCCAAAAACCTCTGACTTCATAAAGCTTATATACTAGTGGGGGGAGAGAGAGACAGAATAAATCAGATAGGTAACTCTGATATGTGTTAGAAAGTAGAATATCCCAATCTCTTTCCCCCTGTCACATTGCATGTTGAAACTGACAGTCTGTGTTGACTTAGGTCACAACAAAGCCAAGTAGCTTTAGGCCCAATTCCTGAAGTTAGACTACCTCAGTTTGAACTATGAGTTCCCTACTAACATCTGAGCGACCTTAAACAACAAACTTACTCCTTCCTCTAGGTTTCAGTTTCCTCAGCTATAAAATGGGGATGATCATGATTCCTACCTCTAGGTTGTGGTACGGATTTGACGAGTTATATAAAACACATAGAAGAGTGCCTGGCACATAACAAACAAAATATTGCATAGAACACCATTAATAATGTGCCCATCACATAGTAAATGCTCAATAAAATTTAACTATTATGACTACTATCATTACTAGTCTTTTTACAATTAAGAAAGGAAATTATTAAAATGTGAGGATGATCCAGAGCAGAACTTTGCTGTGCAATGTGACTAATAGCTCCTTTTGAAAAGTATCTATCATTATTGAAAAAATGTTTGAGTAATTTTCTGGTACTGTTTAATGAGCTTGTGGGCCCCTTCTAGGAAGTGAGTTTCATCCAAATGGTCTTATGAGGAGTGACCTACACAGCAGTTAGTCTTGTGACAAATCTAATAACTTTTAACTAAATAATCCTTTCTTGAATCTAATCTAACAATGTCATCTACCACTCTTTCATTGTATACAAAGTCTCCAATAAAGACATATGAAAGCAGAAAGGGGAGATAGAATGAGGTTAATGGGGCCTCCTCCACCCACCATTCATTCATTCTTCCTCAAGTAGCTAAAAGGAAGGACAAGATGTGCCCATAGTTCGTTTCTTAGCACTCATTCAAGGCCTTACTGGTGCATTTCAGTCTCTTGAATCTTACCTCATACCACTCTGCCCTTAGCTGACTAAATCCCTCCAACACATCTTTCTTTCCGTTACACAGGTAAAGGACTTTTCTGCCTCGGATCTTTATATCTGTTGTTACCTCTGCTTGTAATGTTCTACCCACTTCTGCAATTCCACTGCTCTCACCTAGTTAGCTCTTAATCTTCCTTCAAGTTGTGGCACAAAGAACAGTACCTAGCCCCTTAACTTAGAGGTTATGTACAGCTATATACTCCATGACACTCCATATTTCTCCATAGTAACAATCTGCACAATTTTCATCACATGCTCTATCTCTGATGTAAATCCCTCTATGTCTTAAAGGCCTTGGCACATAGTCAACATTCAAGAAATGTTGAATGGAGGGATGGATAGTTAAATAGATGGATGGGGAGATGGATGGATGGGTGACTGGAAGGGCAAATGAATGAGTAAATAAATAGATATTTTAGATAATTTATAGAAAGAGTATAAATATTCACAGAACTATTGTAATAGAGGACAAAAGGACATGAATGATCTTTTACTGCAGTTCTCATCTTGTGTAACTTTAGAAACTGAGCCCAGAAAAAGGAATGTGGCCTGGTTAAGATCTCTAGCTAGTGGCAAAGTCAGGACGAGAATGCTAGTTCTTCCGGCTTCAAGCCATTTATTCATTCATACATTCATTCAACAAATGCTTACTGGAAACCTACTATATGACACATACCACTCTAGGCTCTAGGGATGCATGATAATAAATAAATCATGTATCTGATAAGTAAATCAGAGAAAAATCTCTGACTTCACGAAGCATATATACTAGTGGGGAGAGAGAGACAATAAACCAGATAGGTAACTCTGATATGTGTTAGAAAGTAGAATGCCCCAGTTTCTTTCCCACTGTCCCATTTATCTACACATGAAAGTATTTTCTTCAGAGCATGCTTCCCCCTGTGGGCAATACCAACCCCAGATCTCTTTAGTGCTCCATTTTCTGCTTAGTCACTTTTTTTTTTTTTGGTAAGTCCTAATCTCCCACCAGCTGCTTAGTATCAAACTCTCAGACAAGGCCTTCTGCTCTGAACTTATCTTCTTCTGTATCCCTGTACTATACAGAAAGGCAGTTAGACGTTAGCTATTTATGAGGCTGTGAAGAAAAATGATCATAAAAATCACATCTACAGAAACTAATTTGGGACTTCTGTTTCCAGGAATATTCAGTAGATGTACTTTTCTCTATTTCCCCCACTAAGTACAACTACAATCCTGAAAAAGACAAAAATACAAAGACAAACAAATGCAAAAATAAATAAAAAAATCAAATATAAGAAAATTATGAAGGGTGGAGAGAAGAAAGCAGAGCAGTGAAACACCTTGGGACCCAAGCAATGACATGGAGGGGAGGGCACTTGTTTTTGTTTTGCCTCATACACCCCGGACTTGTGGCTGAAAAACCCAGTAATATCAATGGTGCAGAAAAAAAAAAAAAAAAAAGGCCCTCCAAAAGCTTTGTCTCTCTAACCAGTAAAGAAGCTTAGCAAGAGAAAAAACTTTTATACAATACTACTCTATTCCAGCCATACACCACAGAAAAAAATTGTGACCCCATGCCCCCACACCAGTAAAGGCTGAATAGACAGCTAGATTTCCATACTCATAAGGTTGTAATGAGGTGGCCCATCCGCCATGCTGAAGTTGTACCAGATAAGGCCAAGCAAGCAGCTGAGACTTTCATCACTGGGCAGCCAAGAATGAGCTGTCCCTCCACAGTGTCAGTGAAGACTAGATGGGGAACTTAGACTTCCACTCTACACTAGCATTAACAAGGACCTATTCCTCTCTTTACTCCACCTAACAAGTGCAGACTACATTAGTGATATTGAGCATTTTTTTTCATATAACTGTTGACCATTTGTATGTCTTCTTTTGGGAATTGCCTAGTCAGGTCCTTTGCCCATTTAAAAAATTGATTATTTGTTTTCTTGCTATTGAGTTGTTGTTTTTTAAAAGGGCAAAGGACCTGACTAGGCAATTCCCCAAAGAAGACATACAAATGGCAAATAGTTGTATGAAAAACTGCTCAACATCACTAATTATCAGGGAAATGTGAATCAAAACTGCAATGAGATATCACCTCATTGCTGTTAGCATGGCCATTATCAAAAAGACAAAAGACAACTAGTGTTGGTGAGGATGTGAAGACTAGACTAGTGTCTGAAGTATATGAATAAATTTTATAATTCAACGTTAAAAGAAACCTTAGAACAATCTGATTATAACATAGACAAAAGACATGAAGAGACATTCCACTAGAGAGTATACACAGATTAAAATTATTTCATGAAAAGATGTTTAACGTCATTAGTCATCAGGGAAATGCAAATTAAAACCACAATGAGATGTCACTACACACCCATAAAATTGACAATTAAAAATTGTGAGAACATCAAATGTTGGCAAGGATGCAGAAAAACTGTACTCACACATTGCTGGTTAGACTACAAAACAGTACAGTCATTCTGGAAAACAGTTTAGCTATTTAAAAAAAAAAACTAGTATGCAAATACAATATGATCCAGCAATTGCACTCCTGGGCATTTATCCCAGAGAAATGAAGACTTATGTTCACACAAAAACCTGTATATACATGCTCATAGCAGCTTTATTCATGATAGCTAAAAACTATAAACAATCCAAATTCCCTTCAACAGGTAAATGGTTAAACAAACTATGTAACATTTATACCACATACTACTACTCAGCAATAAGAAGGAACAAACTATTAATGCATGCAACAACTTAGAGGAATCTAGAAAATTACGTTGAGTGAAAAAAAAATCCCAACGGTTACATACTGCATGACTTCTTTTATATAACATTCTTGAAATGACAAAATTATAGAAATAGAGAACAGATTAGTATATGCTAGGGATTAAGGTGGGGGTGGGGATGGGAGAAATGGGAGTGTCTATAAAAGAGCAACATGGGGGATTCTAGTGGCAATGGAAACATTATTTAACTTGACTGTATCACTATCAATATCCTGGTTGTGATTTCACACAATAGACTGCAAGATGTTACAATGGCAGAAAATGGGTAAAGAGTGCATTAGATCTCTCCCTACTGTTTCTGATAACCATATGTAAATCTATAATTATCTCAAAATAAAAAGTTTAGAAAATGAATTTGGGCCACTCAAAAAAATTATTTGCTTTTTTCCCCTCAAATCTGTGTTTCTATCACTTTTATCATTGTAAGTATTTACTGTCTTTCTATCATGTTTGTCTAATGAGGTACCAGAACTAAACACAAAATGCCAACAGACAAATCCTAGGAATCAGGACATTGTACACTGAAAGATACATACCAATTAATACAGTTACTGTGGGGCAATTTCTAGGCTCCATGAACTAGAATCCTATGTGAAATACTCAGGCAAAATATAAATCTCATGCAGCAACCTCCGTACTACTTATCCCCCAATCGGCAGACCAGTACTTCACAGCCATAGTGTTTTGAGTTAGAGGGTCGGTTTCTTTAAATACCCAAGACTCCAAAGAGGACAACTTCATGCTCAACAAGCCTATAGCTTATTCACAATTAGGAATCCAGTGGGACTTTCCAACTTAATTGGTGATGGGGCACAACGGAGGAATGAGTTGATTGTTTAAATGAGTAGACAGACGGGACAAAGCAATAAGTGAAATGACTCGAATGAAAGAGAATGTGACTAACTGAATGTCTTCTATAATAATATGTTCCTAGTCCCAATTCACAGACCTGAACATTTATTTACTTCACCCTTTAAATTTTTCAAATAGCTTCCTGTCTCTATGCTTGAAGTGAATGATCATCTTTGCTAGGGAACATCATAGCCACCATGTCAACTCTTTTCTTCCACCAACTAAAACAACTGAAAAGGCTCTGTACTCCCTGCAGAACAAAGTTCACATGCTTCACATTTAGGAACCTCCACATTCTGCCTCAATCTTTCTTTCAAGCCTCATCTATTCTTATTACTCCTATGTTGACTATCTTGTCCAGTCAAACTGGTCTGTTCACTTTTCCTAAAAACAGAAATCTTGCATTATCCTATTTCCATGCCTTTTGCTCATGCCATTAACAGTGCCTGGCATGCTTTATCTTCCATCTAAACCTTACTTATTCTTCAAGCTCTGAATTAAATGGTGTATGCTCCATTAAGCTCTCTTTCCTTCAGAACCCCGTTGCTTATAGCTTTCATTTTAAACTTAGTATATTCTGCTTGGCATATGAGTTAGTACTTCCCTAGCTATCATTTCCTGTGTTCACAACATTATATAAAAACAATGGGAAAGGCTACACAATAACTGTTATGATTTAATTAGCATATATCTTTCAGGGTGTGGTTTCCTGTTCCCACTCTGCTCTAGAAGAGGGTTGGTCTGTTGATGTTCACTATTTGGCTCTAGTACATTTTCAGGTTAAGGTCAGAGTCATAATATTAGGAAAAGAAGACTAATTTGTCAGCTAGGGCTGCTATAACAAAATGCCATAGACTTGGTGGTTTAAACTACAGAAATTAATTCTCTCATAGTTCTAGAGGCTAGAAGCCCAAGATCAGGGTGCCAGCATAGTTGAGTAATGGTGAGTGCTTCCTTCATGGCTTGTGAATGGCTGCTTTCTCACTGTGTCTTCATATGGTAAAGAGAGGGGAAGCAAACTCTTTGGTGTCTCTTCATAAAAGGGCATTATTCCCATCTTCAGCCCAATCCTCACGACCCCATCTAACCCTAATTACCACTCAAAGGCCCCATTTCTAAATACTATCACATTGGGGGTTAGGGCTTCAACATACGAATTTTGAGGGAACACAAATATTTAGTCTATAACAGAGGCATATAATGAAAGACCCAATAATTATAACTAAAGTAACTAAAATAATTACATCAAATTAAAGATAAACTATTGGTATGCAATAATCACTCACTGGAGAGCAGAGAGCAAGCCGGCTACTCAGGTTGCACCTCCCAAAGTGCCCTTCCTGAGTGGACCCTCACAGGATCAGTATCAGTCTGGATTCAACTTTGTGTGTTCAAGAGCTTGATTTTAACCATTTACCTCAGAGTATTCCAGCCATAGGGGACTAATTAAATACTGAGGAAGCTCATGAGACCCTGCTTTATAAACCAGAATGTGAATTTGTTTATATTCAGGATATTCTCAATGAGTGTCCTGCTTTTCTTTAAATATAGAAGAGGTTCTGAGTGTCTAACCATGAGAAGAGTTCAACAGCGTATGTCAGAAAGCATAAGAATGACTCAGACAACTTGAAGATAGGTCAATTGAAATTATCCAATCTGAGGAACAGAAAGGCAATAACAGAGGAAAATAGACAAAGCCTCACTGACGTGGGATGCCATCAAGTATGCAGAAAGGGAGTCTCAGAAGGAGAGAAATATGCAGAAAGAATACTTGCAGAAACAATGGCCAAAAACTTCCAAAATTTGATGAAAGACATGAATGTATACATTTGAGAAGCTGAACGAAGTCCAAGAAGGATAAACTCAGGGATCTATATTTATATACTGTATAATAAGCTGTTGAAAGCAAATACAAAGAGAAAATTTTGAAAGGAACAAGAGAGGAACTTATCACATGCAAAACATCAGAAAGGTAGTCAGAGGGAGGATAAATAGGGATTGGTTAAAGGGTCAAAATACAGTTAGATAGAAGAAATAAAATCTAGATTCAGTAGCAAAATAGGGTAACTATAATTAACAATAATTTATTGTATATTTCAAAATAACTAGAATAGTAGATTTGGAATATTCCCAACACAAAGAAATAATAAATGTTTGAGGTAATGAATAACCAATTACCCAGATTTGATCATTACATATTTTATGCGTGTATCAAAATATCAAATGTACCCCATAAATATACATTACAATTATGTTATCCATAAAAATTAAAAATTAAAAATTTTTTAAAAGATTAGCAGCTGATTTCTCACCAGAAACCATAAAGGCCAAAAGGCAATGAGATGACATAATCAAAATACTGAAGAATAAAAACCTGTCAACCAATAATTTTATATATGGAAAAACTATCTTTCAAATAGGAAGTACAAATGAAAATATCCCCACATAAACAAGAGCAGAGAAAGTTCATTACTAGTCTACCTTCTCTACAAAGAAATACTGAAGGAGTTCCTTCAGGCTAAATGAAAGACACTAGGCAGTAACTTGAGTCCACATGAAGAAATAAAGAACTCATAATGGTAAATACATAGGTAAATACAAAAGATAATAGCAATGTTTTTGTCGTTAGTAAATTCTTCCTTTTTTTCGTTAGTAAATTCTTCCTTTTTTCCTATATAATTTAAGATATCTGCACAAAGCAATAATTATAAATCTCTGTTGATGGCCATACAATATATAAAGTTGTCAATTGTGACAAAAACAGCATAATGGAAGGGAGAGAATGGAGCTATAGAGGAAAAAAATTTTGTATATTATTAAAATTAATTTGATATTACTCTGAAATGGATTGTTATAATTAAAGTGTTAATGATAATTCCTAAATTAACCACATAGAAAATAACACAAAAATATAAGAAAAACTACAAAGAAATTAAAATGATACACTGGAATATATTTACTTAACACAAAAAAAGGCAGTGCTGGATGAACTGAGGAACAAAAATGACATAAGACATAGAGAAAACAAATAGCAAAATATCAGACATAAAACACACAGCTACCATCATACTTAATGGTGAAAGTCTAAAAGCTTTTCCCCTAAGATTGGAAATAAGACAAAGATATACAGTCTCACCATTTCTATTCAACATTGTACTGGAAGGTCTAGGTAGGACAATTAAGCAAGGAAAGAAATAGGACGTATGTAGATTGGAAAGGAAGAAGTAAAACTGTCTACTTAAAGATGACATAATCTTGCATATAGAAAATCCTAAAGAATCCACAAAAAACCTATTAAAGGCAATACATGAATGCAGCATGTTTACAGGATACATGATCAACATACAAAAAAAAAAAAAAACCTAGTATTTCTCTGTACTAACAATAAAAACTCCGAAACTAAATTAAGAAAACAATTCCCTTTACAATAGCACCAAAAATAATGAAATACTTAGGAGGAAATTTAACTCAAGAAGTATAAGACTTGGACACAAAAAACTAAGAAACATTGTTGAAAGAAATTAAAGAAGATTGAAAAACATGTGAAAGACATTCCATGTTCATGGGTTGGAACACTTAATACTGTTAAGATGACAATCTTCTCAAACTGATCTACAGATTCAATAAAATTTGTATCAAGACCATTCAAAAACCACTTGATGAGTTCACTGAGTATAACATGTATGAATTGGGGGTGAAGGTCACATTTGCAGGCCTACTCTTTCCATCAGTCTTTCTTTAACTACCTATGCCCTTTCTCTTTGGTGACAGGAGAAGATGACTAAAGTAGAGGAAAATCTTATAGTGGTGAGAAAGGAAATTAGTCTTACCAAAATGCAGTCAGAATTCCAGTATAATTTGTGCTTACGATACTTAATGCCTAAGCCCATGGTGACAGTAAGCGTAAAATCAACAAAACTTCTAAAATTTTTTCAAGCCAAACGAGTCTAGGCTTTTCTCTATGATAACCTAGGATGCCAGCAAAGCCACAGATACAAAGAGTGGTGGTGGTGGGCAGTGGTAGAGAGCAGAAGGCAAGAAAAGAGCTTTCAGGAGCCACTTCATTTATAGTCTTTAAAGTTAATGAAGACTCTAGATATGACAAATTCAAGTTTGTTGTTCTGTCCATGGCACATGTATGCCTTCTAATGGGAATATGTCAGAAACTAGGACTTTTTCATGGGAGGAAAGTATCATGAAAGGACACATACAACCTTTCAAGAGAACAGGCCAGGATGGGGCACTTGGAGAAGAAGCAATGGTTATAAGGAGGCAGAAATGTCAAGTAAGAAAGCATGAAGGCCACGCTTGACATTTTTGCTATTTTGCCACTCACTAGCTCATTGTTATGTACCATCCCTACCTTCCAAGACACAATTCTGCCAAATCCAGTGACTGAGTATTACGGCATTTTGCCAGGCCTGCTCCAGAGAATCGTATTAGCCCATTATCAGAGTATGGGGAAAGGGATTTTTCTATTAGAGTGGAAGTCAAATTGTGACCCTCTAGCTCAGGAGTCTGGCCAGAAGATCAGTACATGGATACTATTGCCATAGCACCAAGTTACCCACCATCAATTACCATGTCAGTGACTAATCACAGGCAGGGAGCCGACCTCAAAAGGGGATGAGAGTTCCTTCCATCAGACAGCTATTTCATTTACAATGCCTCTGGCAGTGCTTCTAAACCACTCTCAGACTCCCTAGCCCCAGAAAGAAGGAAATCAAACTGATATTATATCTAATTATGGCTCCTGATGAGAGAAGACAAACAAAAAAATTAGTGGAAAAGTGTTAATAACATTTATGAATTCTCCATGTGAAACGGCAAATTAGGAGCACCTCCTGTGGCATAAAAACTGTAAGAATGAATCTCCAGTGAGATTTTTACTAACTCTTGGCTCTTAAGGAAAGAAATAGAGTCAGGCTCTGTTAGAAAGTTTGTGTTTTGAGACTCTTTTCTGAGAATTAGACGATGTCCTTTGGGGAGCCGGACCTCTTTGATAGGCCCTTTGCTAAGTGAAAAGATTCCCATGTGGCCTTTCTATTGGACCAAAATGAAATTAAAGTGGAAAAGATGGTTCCAAATGCAGCCAATGGCCCAAACCAGAAAGAGATCTGCTTTGCTTCAATCATGCATGGTCAACTGAACAAAAAAAGTTTAATAAATAAACATTTACTGAGAATCCACTGTATCCCAAGATCCTTTACGAATTTCATAGGTATACAAAAGAAGGAAGGAAGGAAGGAAGGAAGGAAAGAAAGAAAAAGAAAGAAGGAAAGGGACAAGCTACTGTTTTAAGGAGAATTTTAGTACATTTTATGCATTTTTTTTAATTTGACTCCACAAAGATGCATTATCGCATTACTGACTTTGTGTTTAAGCATTGTGCATGTATGTAAAAATGTTGAAAATTCCTCAATAAATGAAGAGAGAAGGCTTATCTTGTATATCTGCAATTCTGAAAAATAAAGTTTTTTGAGATAACTGAATTTCTCAAGATCTGTTTTGTTGTTGTTGTTGTCATTATTGGGTGAGTCCATATACAGTGGTGACCCATTGAGGTTTTTGATCAGTCTCATTAAAAGGCTTATGTTGTTCATTACAGCATTTCAGATGACCACAGTTATAAAAGCTATTTCCTTTTTTTGTTTTTTGAAATGGAGTTTCACTCTTGTCACTCAGCCTGGAGTGCAACGGCATGATCTCGGCTCACTTCAACCTCTGTCTCCTGGGTTCAAGTGATTCTCCTGCCTCAGCCTCCCCAGTGGCTGGGATTGCAGACATCTGCCACTATGCCTGGCTAATTTTTTGTACTTTTAGTACAGACAGGGTTTCACCATGTTAAGCAGGCTGGTCTCGAACTACTGACCTCAGGTGATCTGCCTGTTCGGCCTCCCAAAGCTATTTCTTTATTAATATAGTTCATCTGCTCATAACTGTTACACATGTGCAATTGTCATTAGTATAACTGAATGTTTATGCTTACAACAATATGTATGTTATTATTGCTTATTTTATTGTGTAATGTGGTCTGTGAAGTGCCATGTTTTTATGTTTTTCAAATAAATCCCCTTTTTAAAATGTAAAGAAATATTTTTTTAAGAATTTTAGAATTACTTTTTCCAGAATTATATTTTAGGGATTTTGATCTTTCAGGATTTCTTTTTCTCTTTCCTTTTTTTTTAAAATTCAGATGGGGTCTTGCTATGTTGCCCAGGCTGGTCTCTAGCTCCTGGCTTTAAGCAATCTTCCTACCTTGACCTCCCAAACTGCTGGGATTTTAGGTGTGAGCCACCATGCTCAGCGTCAGGATTTCAACATTCAGGATTATGGCGTTTGGGATTGTGTCTTTCAAAATTATGATAGACTCTTTAGGAGTTTACACACTAGCTATAAAAATAAATCCTAAATAAATGGTAAAAGGAATCAGGAAAGGACAATTGGTCTGGAGGCCGGGATACCTGGGCTCTAGTCCTGGCTCTAACAGGTTGCTGTGTGACTGTGGGCAAGCCCTTTCTTCTCTATTGGCCCCACTTTTCCCATTTGTAAGCTGAGAAGTGTAAACTAGATCCTGAAATGCTTTCCCAACTCTGACATTACTTAAAATAATGAGTATAGGAAAATGGGAGCGAGGTGGGGGGGATAGTTGAGCTTCCCATGCTAAAGAGGATTTAGGTTTTTTTTTTTTTGAGGGTGAGTGTTTGTTTGTTTGTTTGTTTGTTTGTTTTCTATTCCAAGGACACAAGGTGTCTTCCCAATGCTTTGGAGTCACTGGAAGTTTAAGGCCGTAAAAGCCTAATGCCAGAACTAGGGAACATTTTCTCTTCAAGGATCAGTAAAATGCAGTCAGGAAAGTTGGTGACTCATTCTAAGTAAGACCTCCTCAGGGAAATTCTGGAGGGCAACTCCAAAGTCAACTTGAAAGTTTCCAGACTCTCCTTTTTTATCATTTGCTGTCCAAATGCAGAAGGATTAGAGTAAGATTTCTATCAGACCCATTACTTTGGCAGAGAGCCCAGTATCTGCCTGGGGATGGAGGCAGTGTTTGGTGCTCATGAATAAGGCTTGTAAATTGCTATTCTTTGTAACATTGCTGAGGAGGCAATGCCACATTCAAGACAAAAGACCATCAGTAGACTGGAGATGAAGAGAAAGTAGTGGAATAATGGAGATGGTCTTTTATGGAGATTATGAGCAAAGGGTTTGGAGTCATTCAGTCCTAGGCTCAATTCCAGCACCAGCACCTTGAGCATAAGTGTTTAAACATTTTTCGAGCCTCAGTTATTTCATGTGCAAAATGAAGATAATAATAATACTGATTCTACAATGATTATTGTAAAGATTAAATAAAATATTGTGTGTAAGGAGTGGGCACATGTGTCTGGCGCCTAGTAGATGATCAGTAAATGGTAACTGCTAACATTAATTAACATAACCATGATCATCCTTATCATCATCATCATTGATTTCTCTCCATACTGGCAGTAAAGACATTCCTAAATAATGAAGATAACAAATGACTTACCAAAGATCATTGATATTAAATGCTCAGAAATCATCAATGGCTGTTCATTTTCTATGGTTTCAAATCCAAACTCCTTTGTTTGGCACTTGATGTCCTCCACAATTAGCCTCATCCAGTCTCTTCCATATCATTAATTTTGGAGGTTATTTACCTGCACTTCACTTCCAGGCCTGCTCAATTACAATACAAATTCTAACCATGGCTGCGGGATATATTGGGAGATTTATATCCTTCCGTGGGTAGGTTTGGCCTTAGTTACTATGCCCCATGAATGGTATTCAGAGAGCCTGGAGTAGTCCCTGGACTTATATCCCTGTAGTATATCGGGTCCTAAACCGATATACTACAGGGAGAGTCTTAGCTTCCCTAGAATGAAGGCTTATCTTGTCTGTCTGCCTAGATCTAACCAGTTCCTTCACAGAATGTTCGGTTCTGTACCATGGTGCCCCCAGCTATACCTGGGGTACTTAATACAAGAC
>NW_012116999.1:1866425-1888474 GCF_000951035.1 Colobus angolensis palliatus
TGTACCCTAGAACTTAAAGTATAATAAAAAAAAAAAAAAAAAAGACTGATGATTGAGAATCAGGATACCAAGACACAACAAATTCTGAATGTTGTCTGTCACTTAGATCTTCTTGCTTTCATGTCTCACAAATCCCAAAACATCACTTTGAGAACTGTATTGGACCAATAATATTTTGCTCCAGGCCACGAAAGGAAACAGAAGGCTCACTCAAAGAGAGTAACTGGGGAAAGTTTAATGAAAGAGCTATTTAAATAATTTGAGAAGGGTGAAAAGAAACCAACAAAGGATGGTGAAGCACCCCAAAGTTAGCAATACCAGCAGAGCCTCTATCATTCCTAGCCCTAAACAGATAACTGGAAGGAGTAGTTACTGGATCCCAGAGGGAAAAAGATCCATAGCTGTGGCTGGAAGAGATGACACTCCCTACCGAACAAATGTGTCTTTGGGGGAGGAATTCAGCCACTGACAACTAACATCAACCTGGGAGAAAAAATATCCTGACTTCTCTCTCCTCTCATTCACTACCACTGTCTCCAGTTGGCTGTATCCAACGGATAAGTCAAAAGGCAAAATAACTCAGTTGATACATCCATAAAGGTCAGCCTCCTGGGACAAAGAGAAGAATGTAGAAAGGTAAGGGTTAGATGTAAAGGGACAAATGGAAAATATTCAGTAAAGGCAAGTACTTCTGTTGGAGACTATCCCAAGAGTTCGACCAGTTCTACAATCACAGCTCATATCCTGCTCAAACTTTCTTGGTGCTACTGAGGTTTCTGACACCCCAACATCCAATTTCCCAGTCCTCAACTGCAAATTACGCCAGAGACTAGATCTTATACATCTGTCTATATTCCCCCATAACATCATAAAAACTTACTGATGCACTGTTTTGCAAATGTTACAGTTTTTCCAGTTTCTCTTCTTTCTGTCTGTCTCTCTCCTCATTCAACAATATTTCATAAGCTCCACCATACATCAGCAACTGTGTTAGATGGTGGGGATACAACGGTACATAGAAACATATACATTCTCTCCTCTCACGGCACTTACAATCTAGCAGAAAAGAAAAACACGAATCCAAAAACACATTAGCAAGCAGACATTAAAAGAGCTAATATTGCCAGCTGCAGTGGCTCACACCTGTAATCCCAGCACTTTGGGAGGGCGAGGCGCGTGGATCACGAGGTCAGGAGATCGAGACCATCCTGGCTAAGACGGTGAAACCCCGTTTCTACTAAAAATACAAAAAAATTAGCCGGGTGTGGTGGCAGGCGCCTGTAGTCCCAGCTACTCTGGAGGCTGAGGCAGGAGAATGGCGTGAACCCGGAAGGCGGAGCTTGTAGTGAGCTCAGAAAGTGCCACTGCACTCCAGCTTGGGGGACAGAGCGAGACTCCGTCTCAAAAAAAAAAAGAAAAAGAAAAAGAGCTAATATTTACTGAGTGCTTATAGTATGCTACTGTGGTGACTTTGTGTCTAACTGGTTATAATCTGGAGCTATGCTTCCCAAAATTACTTTCCCTATATGATACCAAGTTAGAATTGGTCCCAGGAGACATATGCACAAGATTTGAAAGGCAAAAGTGAAGGTGCAGCCATTTGTAATACACTGAAGGCCATTGTGGTAGCAGGTGCTGTTTCAGTTTATGAACATGGCCGCTAATCTGCTGGCATGAAGCAGGAGTGCTGAAGGGTGCCAGCTTCTCCTGCAGGTCACCTACATCATCAAGAATGGAGGTGGTGAAAGGTAAGCATGGGTTTCAGATATCCTCATGGGATCCAGTTTGTCTTGCTAGGTTCCAATTTGTCTTTGTTATCCCCCACTTCCCCTTGTGACCTTAAGCTCAACACCAAATGCTGAAATTAACCTTACAGAAACTAATTAGCTCCCACAATTGCATAATGTCAATTCCTAAAATAAAATCCCTTACTATCTATAACCTATAGGGGTTCTGCTTCTTTGATCAAACTTTAATTGAGACTAGACAGGTACCATTATTATCTCTATATTAAAGATGATACTAAGGCACAGAGAGATTAAGCAACTTGCCCAATGTCAAACAATTAATAAATAGAGAAAGCTGAGTTTTGAATCCAAACAGTTTAGCATAAGAGAGAAAGTGTGTGTGTGTGTGTGTGTGTGTGTGTGTGTGTGAGAGAGAGAGAGAGAGAGAGAGAGAGAGGGAAAGAGAGAGATTAACCACCATCCTATTACTATCTACCTTTCAAACCTGTTTGTAATTATGCACAGGGAATTATGCAGAAGTAGATAAACACTATGAGGAAAGAAGCACAATTCTATGACAGCACAGCATATAACAAAGTATCTTGTATTAGATTATCTACCTCTCTGCCTACTTATCAGTCCCATCTATCTACCTACATATACATATATATATATATTTTTTTAATAAAATAGCTGATGCATGAAGAAAAGCCTAATCTCTGTAAATTTGGGCAAAAGTGAAGAAAAAGCAGGAATCCTTCCCTTCCCCTGACACCACAATTTGGACAAAGTCTTGTCTATTCCATAACAGGGAAACTACCCTACTGAGAGCATAATTATGCAGAAATTGTTTGCAGTGCTAAACATTGATGAGGGGATAGTATAAAGTACACTAGATTGGGAATCAAGAAACTTGTCTTCTAATTCTAGCTCTGCCACTGCTTGCTGTGTAACTCTGGGCATGTGATTTCCGTTCTGTGGAGTGTCCATTTCCTCTCCCTAAGACGATATGATTGAAATCTACAATCTCTAAGACTCCTTCTAATCTGCTAGGAGACTATAACCATTGGCCTGTGAAATTATGGTCTATCCAAGTTTTCAGATAATTCAAGAAAGCAGTGGGATAATAAACCTGGGATTCCTGGGTGATTATTTGCAGTTCCAAAAGAAAACAATTTTGTTGGAACTCCTGAAGAGAAAGAAGGGATGGTAGAGCTGCTTTATCTAGTCATAAATCAGTCTGGCAATCACTGTAGGCTATACACCATTTTTCTTACCAAGATCTCTGATGAATTCTTGTGTTGCAATAAAAAAAGATTAACACATTCATTTTGAAGAGATGATCTCTTCATCCCAAAAGTCCCCAGGGGAACTTTTACCAAATAGCAGAATGTGGAAGCACAGCATGATTCAAGGAAGCCACATGACCTTCTATCCAGAGAATGATGAATACTTTTTACCTTGGCTAGGAAGGAAACGTGGACTAGAATTGATTTCCTCTCATCTCTTGGGAGAAAGTGGGAGTAAGGGCATTAGAAATCCCATTTTGAGAAGTCTGCATTAAAATCTTTGTGTTTTATAGATATGTGAGAGTTAAGAGAAATAAAATACTTGTCCTGTTCAATGTCTGTTGTTTTGCAGCTTGAATTGAATACATTTACTTTCTAATTACACTTTTTATTATACTTTAAGTTATGGGATACATGTGCAGAACGTGCAGGTTTGTTACATGGGTATACACGTGGCATGGTGGTTTACTGCACCCATCAACCCATCTACATTTGTTTAAGTTCCTTGAAGATTCTGGATATTAGCCCTTTGTCAGATGGATAGATTGCAAAATTTTTCTCCCATTCTGTAGGTTGCCTGTTCACTCTGATGATAGTTTCTTTTGCTGTGCAGAAGCCTTTTAGTTTGATTAGATCCCATTTGTTAATTTTGGCTTTTGTTGCCATTGCTTTTGGTGTTTCAGTCATGAAGTATTTGCCCATGCCTATGTCCTGAATAGGACTGCCTAGGTTTTCCTCTAGGGGTTTAATGGTTTTAGGTCTTATGTTTAATCTTTAATCCATCTTGAGTTAATTTTTGTATAAGGTGTAAGGAAGAGGTCCAGTTTCAGTTTTCCACATATGGTTAGCCAGTTTTCCCAACACCATTTATTAAAGAGGGAATCCTTTCCCCATTGCTTGTTTTTGTCAGGTTTGTTAAAGATCAGATGGTTGTAGATGTGTGGCATTATTTCTGAGGCCTCTGTTCTGTTCCATTGGTCTACATATCTGTTTTGGTACCAGTACCATGCTGTTTTGGTTACTGTTGCCTTGTAGTATAGTTTGAAATCAAGTAGCATTATGCCTCCAGCTTTGTTCTTTTTGCTTAGGATTGTCTTGGCTGTACAGGGTCTTTGTTGGTTCCATATGAAATTTAAAGTAGTCTTTTTCTAATTCTGTGACAAAAGTCAATGGTAGCTTGATAGGAATAGCATTGAATCTATAAATTACATTGGGTAGTAGGGCCATTTTCACGACATTGATTCTTCCTATCCATGAATATGGAATGTTTTTCCATTTGTTCGTGTTCTTTTTTATTTCCTTGAGCAGTGGTTTTGTAGTTCTCCTTGAAGAGGTACTTCACATCCCTTGTAAGTTGTATTCCTAGGTATTTTATTCTCTTTGTAGCAATTGTAAATAAGATTTCACTCATGATTTGACTCTCTGTCAATTATTGGTGTATAGGAATGCTTGTGATTTTTGAACATTGATTTTGTATCCAGAGACTTCACTAAAGTTGATTATCAGCTTAAGGAGATTTTGGGCTGAGACAATGGGGTTTTCTAAATATACAATCATATCATCTACAAACAGAGACAATTTGACTTCCTCTCTTCCTATTTGAATACCCTTTATTTCTTTCTCTTGCCTGATTGCCCTGGCTGGAACTTCCAACACTATATTGAATAGGAGTGGTGAGAGATGGCATCCTTGTCTTGTGCCAATTTTCAAAGGGAAGGCATCCAGTTTTTGCCCATTCAGTATGATACTGACTGTGGGTTTGTCATGAATAGCTCTTATTTTGAGATATGTTCCATCAATATCTAGTTTATTGAGAGTTTTTAGCATGAAGGGATGTTGAATTTTGTTGAAGGCCTTTTCTGCATCTATGGAGATAATCAGGTGGTTTTTGTCATTGGTTCTGTTTATGTGATGGATTACGCTTATTGATTTGCATATGTTGAAGCAGCCTTGCATCCAAGGGATGAAGGCAACTTGATCGTGGTGGATAAGCTTTTTGAAGGGCTGCTGGATTTGGTTTGCCAGTATTTTATTGAGGATTTTCGCATCGATGTTCATCAGTGATATTGGCCTGAATTTTTTTTAAAATCTCTGCTCGGTTTTGGTATCATGATAATGCTGTCCTCATAAAATGAGTTAGGGAAAAGACCTTCTTTTTCAATTGTTTGAAATAGTTTCAGAAGAAATGGTATCAGCTCCTCTACATACCTTTGGTAGAATTCAGCTGAAAATTGGTCTGGTCCTGGGCTCTTTTTGGCTGGTAGGCTATTCATTACTGCCTTAAGTTCAGAACTTGTTATTCGTCTATTCAGGGATTCAACTTCTTCCTGGTTTAGTCTTGGGAGGGTATATGTGTCCAGGAATTTATCCATTTCTTCTAGATTTTCCAGTTTATTTGAGTAGAGGTGTTTATAGTATTCTCTGATAGTGATTTGTAATTCTGTGGTCTCAGTGGTGATATCCCCTTTATCATTTGTTATTGTGTCCCTTTGATTCTTCTCTCTTTTCTTCTTTATTAGTCTGGCTAGCTCTCAATCTATTTTGTCAATCTTTTCAAAAAACCAGTTGCTGGATTCACTGATTTTTTGAAGAGCTTTTCATGTCTCTATCTCCTTCACTTCTGCTCTGATCTTAGTTATTTCTTGTCTCCTGCTAGCTTTTGAATTTATTTGCTCTTGCTTCTCTAGTTCTTTTAATTGTAATGTTAGGGTGTCGATTTTAGATCTTTCCTGCTTTCTCCTGTGGGCATTTAATGCTATAAACTTCCCTCTACACACTACTTTAGCTGTGTCCCAGAGATTCTGGTATGTTATGTCTTTGTTCTCATTGGTTTCCAAGAACTTATTTATTTCCACCTTAATTTCGTTATTTACCCAGTAGTCATTCAGGAGCATGTTTTTCAATTTCCATGTAATTGTGTGGTTTTGAGTGAATTTCTTAATCCTGAGTTGTAATTTGATTGCACTGTGATCTGAGAGCTATTTTTATGATTTCAGTTCTTTTGCATTTGCTGAGGAGTGTTTTACTTCCAATTATGTGGTCGGTTTTAGGAGAAATGTGATGTGGTGAAGAGAGGAATGTATATTCCATTGATTTATGGTGGAGAGTTCTATAGATGACTGTTAGGTCCACTTGGTCCAGAGCTGAGTTCAAGTCCTGAATATCTGCCTTGTTAATCTGCCTTATATTGACAGTGGGCTATTAAAGTCTCCCACTATTATTGTGTGGGAGTCTAAGTTTCTTTGCAGGTCTCTAAAAACTTGCTTTATGAGTCTGGGTGCTCCTGTATTGGGTGCATATATATTTAGGATAGTTAGCTAGTTAGCTCATCTTGTTGCCTTGATCTTTTTACCAATATGTAATGCCCTTCTTTGTCTTTTTTGATCTTTGTTGGTTTAAAGTCTGTTTTATCAGAGACTAGGATTGCAATCCCTGCCTTTTTTTTTTTTTTTGCTTTCCATTTGCTTGGTAAATATTCTTCCATCCCTTTATTTTGAGCCTATGTGTGTCTTTGCATGAGATGGGTCTCCTGAATACAGCGCACCAATTGGTCTTGGCTCTTTATCCAATTTGCAAGTCTGTGTCTTTTAATAGGGGTATTTCGCCCATTTACATTTAAGGATAATATTGTTATGTGTGAATTTGATCCTGTCATTATGATGCTAGCTGGTTATTTTGCCCATTAGTTGATGCAGTTTCTTCATAGTGTCAATAGTCTTTACAATTTGGTATGTTTTTACAGTGGCTGGAACAGATTTTTCCTTTCCACATTCAGTGCTTCCTTCAGGAGCTCTTGTAAGGCAGGCCTGATGGTGACAAAATCTCTCAGCGTTTGCTTGTCTGTAAAGGATTTTATTTCTCCTTCGCTGATGAAACTTAGTTTGGCTGGATATGAAATTGTGGGTTGAAAATCATTTTCTTTAAGAATGTTGAATATTGGCTCCCAGTCTCTTCTGGCTTGCAGGGTTTCTGCAGAGAGATCCGCTATTAGTCTGATGGGCTTCCCTTTGTGGGTAACCCAACCTTTCTCTCTAGTTGCCCTTAACATTTTTTCCTTCATTTCAACCTTGATGAATCTGACAATATGTGCCTTGGAGCTGTTGTTCTCCAGAAATATCTTTGTGGTGTTCTCTCTGTTTCCTGAATTTGAATATTGGCCTGTCTTGCTAGGTTGAGAAAGTTCTCCTGGATAATATCCTAAAGAGTGTTTTCCAACTTGATTCCATTCTCCCTGTCACTCTCAGGTATACCAATCAAACATAGGTTTGGTCTTTTCACATAGTCCCATATTTCTTGGAGGCTTTGTTTGTTTCTTTTCATTCTTTTTTTCTCTAGTCTTGTCTTCACACTTTAATTAAGTTGATCTTCAATCTCCAATATCCTTTCCTCCACTTGATTAATTTGGGTTCATGAAGTTCTCGTGCTGTGTTGTTCAGCTCTATCAAGTAATTTATGTTCTTCTCTAAACTAGTTAGCAATTCCTATAACATTTTTTCAAGGTTCTTAGCTTCCTTGCATTGGGTTAGAACTTGCTCCTTTAGCTAGGAGGAGTTTGTTATTACCCACCTTCTGAAGACTACTTCTGTCAATTCATCAAACTCATTCTCCATCCAGTTTTGTTCCCTTGCTTGCAAGGAAGTATGATCCTTTGAAGGAGAAGGGGTGTTCTGGTTTTTGGAATTGTCAGCCTTTTTGCACTGGTTTTTCCTCATCTTCTTGGATTTATCTACCTTTGGTCTTTGATGTTGGTGACCTTCGGATGGGGTTTCTGTGTGCATGTCCTTTTCATTGATGTTGATGCTATTCCTTTCTGTTTGTTAGTTTTCCTTCTAACGGCCCTTCTGCTGCAGGTCTGCTGGAGTTTGCTGGAGGTCAACCCCAGACCCTGTTTTCCTGGGTATCACTAGCGGGGGCTGTAGAACAGCAAAGATTCCTGCCTGTTCCTTCCTCTGGAAGCTTCATCCCAGAGGGGCACCTGCCAGATGCCAGCTAGAGCTCTCCTGTATGAGGTGTCTCTCGACCCCTGCTGCGAGATGTCTCCCAGTCAGGAGGCACGGGGGTCATGTACCCACTTGAGGAGGCAGTCTATCCCTTAGCAGAGCTCGAGCACTTTGCTGGGAAATCTGCCGCTCTCTTCAGAGCCACCAGGCAGGAACTTTTAAGTCTTCTGAAGCTGTGCCCATAGCCACTCCTTTCCCCAGGTACTCTGTCACAGAGATGTGGGAGTTTTCTCTATAAGCCCCTGACTGGGGCTGCTGCCTTTCTTTCAGAGATGCCTTGCCCAGAGAAGAAGAATCTAGAGATGCAGTCTGGCTACAGCAGCTTTGCTGTGCTGCAGTGGGCTCTGTCCAGTTTGAACTTTCTGGAGGCTTTGTTTACACTCTGAGGGGAAAACCACTCTGAGGGGAAAACTACCTCTCACTAATGGCGGACGCCCTTCTCCCCACCAAGCTTGATTGTCCCAGGTTGACTTCAGACTGCTGTGCTGGCAGTGAGAATTTTAAGCCAGTGGATCTTAGCTTGCTGGGCTCTGTGAGGGTGGGATCCACTGAGCTAGACTGCTTGGCTCCCTGGCTTCAGCCCCCTTTCCAGGGGAGTGAACAATTCTGTCTCAGTGGCATTCCAGGTGCCACTAGGGTATGGAAAAAAACTCCTGCAGCGTGAGCTGAGATCTGGCCACTGCACTCCAGCCTGGGTGACAGAGCGAGACTCCGTCTCAAAAAGAAAAAAAAAAACACTCTTGCAGCTAGCTCGGTGTCTGCCCAAATGGCCACCCAGTTCTGTGCTTGAAACCCAGGGCCCTGGTGTTGTAGGTATCCGAGTAAATCTCCTGGTGTGCAGGTTGCAAAGACAGTTGGAAAAGTGTAGTATCTGGGCAGGAATGCACTGTTCCTCACAGCACAGTCCCTCACGGCTTCCCTTGGCTAGGGGAGGGAGTTCCCTGATCCCTTGCACTTCCCAGGTGAGGCAATGCCCCACCCTGCTTCTGCTCACCCTCCATGGGCTACACCCACTGTCTAACGAGTCCCAATGAGACGAGCCAGCTATCTCAGTTGGAAATGCAGAAATCACCTGCCTTCTGTGTTGATCTCACTGGGAGCTGCAGACCGGAGCTGTTCCAATTTGGCCATCTTGCCAGCCATCCTAATTAAATTTTTGATAGAGTTTTAAAGCAAGTGAGAAGTTCATGTAATTTGGGCAGCCATCTCTTAAATGAAGAAAAATAATAACTTCAGATTTAGTCTGATATCCTGAAGCATCTGAATCAGATAATTGTAAAACTGGGGGGAAAAGGTATTCCTCTTATCTTTAAAGAGAATGAGACAATTTAAAGAGATTGCTCTTAGTTCCATGAAGACTAAGATCCTCAAAGTATAAGGATGGGATGAGATCACATTTCTTTGACCTACATCAATAAGGCACATTAACTAGTTATTTAAATGAACCAACCCCATTTAACAAGCTTGAGGTTGTTTCTAATAGAAAAAGAAAGGCTTAATTAACCCCTTGTAAGCGTCCTTATTTCAAAAAACGCAAAATCCACAGTGGGAATTTGTGTTTAGAGAAAAAGTCGTATCACAGAATGCCATTTTTATCTCCTTTTCAGTTCTAGTTGCTCCTTTTATTGTAGCATGTGTTCATTCAAATATCTATTATGTATGGGTTTTACATCCGGTACTGTGCTAAGTATTGGCTTACCTCTTTGACTCTTGGATTTTTACAAGCTGCATTTAGATGTTGAGCCTCCAGAGCTGGGACTTCAATGTCAATTTTAAGATTTTTTCCTTTGCTTGGGAATTTTCTCCCTTTCTGATTTTCCTACAACAAATCCCTTTTATTCACACACGGGCTATCAGAAAAGTGGAAGGGGGGCTGTGTCATACAAGATATCATAAGTGCAAACCTCAGTTGGCATATAAAGGAATGCTTCCAAATGTCAAGACATTCTAGTGACCATATACAGCACTGTATCTCACCATCCATCAGAGGCAAAATATGCCCAGGTTCGTCAGACTCCTTTAGGACTCTGATCAATACCTGTGAATTCAAGTCTGCCACATCCAACAAAGAATAAACCACAGTGGGCCGCGATCGCTTCTACCCTAGAGCTAGCATTTGTCTTCAGCATCTCTTGCCCATTGGTGCTAGTTTGCTGCTGTATTGGACTTTTCAGTCTCTATCTATTCCCTTTCCTTGATTTTTAAATGTCATATCCCTTATCACCTCCTAATATATTATATTTGAAGTATTATATATGCTGTTTGTAATCTGTTGAAGCCCCATGAAGACAGGGAAGTTTGTTTGTTTTGTTCATTCAATGCCTAGAATAGCACCTGGCTCATAGTTAAGCCCTCAAAAATGTGATGAATAAATGAATGAATGAGTGATACCTGTTTGTTCCTTTTTGCCTTAGTTGACTCTTTGGGCGTCAAGCTCGCATTTGTCTAAGATCTACAGCAAAAACCTGATCCTACTATTCCTCTGGCATCAATCCTTCAGGCTTGTCCTACCTGACATACCAGATTCTTCTTGGTGAACTGACCTAACATACAACCCAGAGAGGAATATAGTCAAGTCAAAGCATTTTTGTATACGCAAGGACCCACACACAAAACTACTTGTTTTTTTTCATTTGTCCTTAAAGCTGTTTTTTTTTTTTAATGTCCCTATATATGTGAGTACGTAAAATGGTTTTGCCTTCAACATATGAAACAGAAACATCACTACCCACCTCAGATCCCCTCTAGAGCCCCACCCTTCATTCAGGCTGTTTAGCCTTACTTGATTTATTCTCCCTCCTTGGTATCAGCATTTTAATATTCCCTAGGCCTAACTTACAGGAATGAAACACTATGGGCCACATTAATTAGGGGGCAACAAAAACCAGGGGCCTTTTAACCTACTGTAACGTCACTCTGTCTGGCCCCTTCTTCCACAGCCACATTGGGTAGGCCATGTTTGACAAAGAGTTTAGAAAACATTGAATTCGAAGAATCTGTTCCTCAAGGAGAGTTCAATTCAACCAATCACATTTTTCTTTGCCAACTACTTTAGCTATGTCTGTTAGACCAGAAACCCAAGAGGACTCTTTATTTTTAATTGACAATTCAAGAGACTCTTCACACTCTTTTTGCTCCCTCTGTGTGTCGTGGATTTATTTTCTAAGAGGTGTGTGGTCAGAGGGGAGACATAGAATGAGCAACGAATTTCTTTCTGCTTTGGAAGTGTCCCTGGCATATATGATGTGATTCTAGGGAAGCAATGTAGGAGTTGGGGTTGAGGTAAGGGGAGCTGCAATTCGCAGATGCTGTCACAGATGAGATAATCGTAAATGAGGTATCTGTGATATCTGACAATAAAACAGGAGGGATGAGGAGGGGAGATCAGTTAGGCAAACAATTTTTAAAAAACTATGTATTTTAGAATAATTTTTAATTTACTGAAAAGTTGTAAAGATATTACAGACTGTTCCCAAACACCCTTCACTCAGTTTCCCCAGTGTTCACAGCTTACATAACCATGGTACAGTTGTCAGAGGCAAGAAATTAACACTGATATGTTCCTGTTACTAAACTACTAGATTTCACTCATTTTTCCACTAAAATCCTTTTACTGTTTCAAGGTCTAATTCAGGATTCCACATTGCATTTAATGGACAATTTTTGGCATAATGTGAGAAGATCTACTCAAGAAGCCAAGCCTAGGCCCATCGGGGAAAGCTGCTCACATTGGGCTGGGCTCTTTTTCTCCTGACTACAAGTCCTGGTTAATCTGCACTATATGGTGTAGCCAAGGGGAGCTCGGCTAAACAGCAGGGGTATGCTCAGGCATCAAAAGGGGAGTACTGTATTATGAAACAGACATGTTAGAGTCACTATATTAAATATGTCAAACACAGGGGACAGTCTAGACTGGGGGTTGACAAACTGCAGCCTTACAGGCCAAACTTTGTGTGTTGACTGTTTTTTGTTTGTTTCTTTTTAACGAAGCCATTTATTGGAATACTTAGGCACTCCTGTTTGATCATGTATTGTCTATGGCTGCATTTGCACCACAAAGACAGAGTAGAATAGTTGAGACAGAGACTGTATGGCCCACAAAGTCTAAAATATTCACCATCTGGCTCTTTGTGGAAATAGTTATCTAAATGTGATTAACAGGTAGAGAAATAAGAACCTGGATGGTCTGTATGTAGTAGAAGTTGCAAAACTGTTAGACAAAATGTACAGCCTATGTCAGAAGGCTGGGACATGGGATTATATCAAGCTAACAACCTTCTGCACAACAAAGGAAACAATTAATAAAGTGAAGAGACAGCCCACAGAATGGCAAAAAATATTTGCAAACTACCCATCCAACAAGGGATTAATAACCAGAGTACATAAAAAGCTCAAACAACTCAATAGCAAAAAAAATCCCAAATAATCTAATTTAAAATGGGCAAAAGACTTGAATAGACATTTCCCAAAAGAAGACATATGAATTGCCAAGTATATGAAAAAATGCTCAATGTCACAAATCATCAGGAAAATGCAAATTAAAATCACTATGGGGTATGACCTCACCCCAGTTTGAATGGGTATTACCAAAAAGACAAAAAAATAACAAATGCTGGAAAGGATGCAGAGAAAAGGGAACACTTATATACTGTTGGTGGACGTGTAAATTAGTACAAACTCTATGGAGGTTTCTCAAAGACCTAAAAAATAGAACTACCATATGACCCAGCAATGCCACTGCTGGGTATGTACCCAAAGAAAATAAAATGAACATATGAAAGAGATATCTGTACTCCCATGTTTATTGCAGAACTATTCATAATGGAAAAGACTGGAATCAACCTAAATGTCCATCAACAGATGAATGGATAAAAGAAAACACAGTATATATACACAATGGAACACAGCTGCAAAAAAATAAAATCCTTGCACTTGCTGCAACATGGATCGAACTGGATGTCATTATGTTAAGCGAAATAAGCCAGGCACAGAACAACAAATACTTCATGTGCTCACTCTATATGAGAGCTAAAAAAGTGGATCTCATGGAGGTAGCAAGTAGAATGGTAGTTACCAGAGGCTGAAAAGGGAAGTGGGGAGGGGGGATGAACAGAAGTTGGATAATGAGTAAAAAAATATAGTTAAATACAAGTAATACATTTTAGTATTCAATAGCACAATAGGAAAATTATAGTTATCAATCATTTATCTTATATTTCAAAATAGTTTGAAGAACTGTAATGTTCCCAATGCAAAGATAAATGTTTGAGGTTATGGATATCCCAATTACCCTGATTAAGTCATTACGTACTGTACACATGCATCAGGATATCACATATACCTCAAAAATATGTTATGTCAATTTAAAAAAAAGAAGTCTAGTGCATGGCCAGTGACACACCCAGTAATGTGTGAGGCTTCCTTGGAGATTCTGTGAACATCACATTGCTGAACTTGGCTTCTACCCCAGGCCCAGCTCCTGAAATTTCTAATTCAGGGGAGATCACTAAACCTTGGAAAGGCTCGATGGTTGTGGAAGGGGGGAAATCACTTCTTACCAATGCTCTGAGAGTTCTTGGTTGTAAGTTAATACTGAGAAATGAAAATAAGATAACCCATGGGTATAATCTATTTAGATATTTTCATACTTTCCTTTGACAAGATTGTATATTTAGGATGACTTTAAATTATTAGATTACCATAAGACAAGAGAATATTTTTATTACTCAAGTCATTATTGAATGCTTAGTATATCTATGGCCCTGTGGGATTACAAAGAGGAGATAAGCCCAGTCTATGTATTATGATTCTAGTGAGAAAGAAAACACATGCACTTAACCACTTATTATAAAAGTACAATAAAGTATCAAAACATCTAAATGTCTCCATTTAGTCTCAATCCTTTCTCACTCCTAGGATGCCTCAGTCCTTCCTTTTCCTACAGCATCCTTCCAAATTTTGTTACTATGCCCTCTGAAGACACCATTTCAAGGTAAGCAAACTCCCTGACATGCTTCACCTCCTCACATAACAACTCTTTTTTTAACTGAAATCTGGCCGTATCACAAGAACCCTGCATCCCCTTGAGCTCTCTCAAGAGTAGGGTGTTTATTCCCACATACTTCAGAAATCTCATGGCCACAATTGCTTTTATTGTCCCCATTTTAGTAATGAGAAAACTGAGGTTTAGAGAGGCCAAGTAAATTTCCCAAGGCCACACAGCCAGTAAGTGGCAGAGCTGGGATTAGGAACCAGATGAGAATGATGGAAGCATCATGCTCTTTACAACCACACTAGAGAGTCTTGCAGATCCTCTACAATCCTCCATCATCACTTGATGCTAAACGTGAAACATCTAAGAAACAACAGAATTTTTTAAAAATCTAGGATCACGTACTTTCTTTTTTTCCCAATATTACCCTGCACTTATTTATTTATTTGTTTTTTCTTGAGAACTTGGTCTTTATATGTTTTTTTAAATCAACTTTTATTTTAAGTTTCAGGATACATGTGCAGAATGTGCAGATTTGTTACATAGGTAAACGTGTGCCTTAGTGGTTTGCTGCACTAATCAACCTGTCACTTAGGTATGAAGCCCAGAATCCATTAGCTATTCTTTCTGATGATCTCCCTCCCCTGACCCCCCAACAGGCCCCAGTGTGTGTTGTTCCCCCGCCATGTGTCCACGTGTTCTCATTGCTCAGTTCCTACTTATAAGTGAGAATATGTAGTGTTTGATTTTCTGTTCCTGCGTTAGTTTGCTGAGGATAACGGCTTCCAACTCTATCCATGTCCCTGCAAATGACATGATCTCTTTTTATGGCTGCATAGTATTCCATGGAGTATATGTACCACATTTTCTTTATCCAGTCTATCATTGATGGGCATATGGGTTGATTCCATGTCTTTGCTATTGTGAGTAGTGCTGCAATGAACGTAACATATCTTTATAATACAGTGACTTATATTTCTTTGGGTCTATATCTAGTAATGGAATTGCTGGGCCAAATAGTATTTCTGTTTCTAGATCTTTGAGGAACTGCCACACTGTCTTCCAACATGGTTGAACTATTAATAATTTACATTCCCACCAACAGTGTAAAAGCGTTCTTTTTTCTCCACAAGTTCACCAGCATCTGTTGCTTCTTGACTTTAATAATCACTATTCTGAGTGGCGTGAGATGGTATCTCATTGTGGTTTTCATTTGCATTTCTCTAATGATCAGTAATATTGAGGGTTTTTTTTCATTTGTTTGCTGGCTTTGTGAATGTATTCTACTCAGAAGTGTCTGTTCATGGCCTTTTCCCACTTTTTTATTTTTCTTAACAGAGTCTCACTCTGTCTCCCAGGCTGGAGTGCAGTGGCAGGATCTCTGCTCACTGCACCCTCTGCCTCCCATGTTCAAGTAATTATCCTGCCTCAGCCTCCCTAGTAGCTGGGATTACAGGTGCCCACTGCTACACCCAGCCAATTTTTGTATTTTTAGTAGAGATGGGTTTTCACCATGTTGACCAGGCTGGATTTGAACTCCTCAATTGATCCACCTGCCTCGGCCTCCCAAAGTGCTGAGATTACAGGTGTGAGTCACCACACCCATCCTCTTTGCTCACTTTTTAATGGAGTTTTTTTTTTTTCTCTTGTAAATTTGTTTAAGTTCCTTCTACACTCTGGCGATCAGACCTTTGTCAGATGGATAAATTGAAAAAGTTCTCTCTCATTCTATAGGTTGTCTGTTCACTCTGATGATAGTTTATTCTGTGCAGAAGCTCTTTAATTTAATTAGATCACATTTGTCAAATTTTTCTGTTGTTGCAATTGCTTTTAGCATTTTCATCATGAAATCTTTGTCCATGCCTAGGTCCTGAATGGTATTGCTTAGATTTTCTTTTAGGGTTTTTATTTGTTTTAGGTTTTGTATTTAAGTCTTCAATCTATCTTGAGTTAATTTTTATACAAGGTGTAAGGAATAGACAGACCACTAGCTAGACTAATAAATAAGAAAAGAGAAAAGAACCAAATAGACACAATCAGAAATGATAAGGGGGATATCACCACTGACCCCACAGATATACAAACAACAATCAGAGAATACTATAAACAGTTTGGTGCATATAAACTAGAAAATCTAGAAGCAATGGATAAATTACTGGACACATACACTCTCCCAAGACTGAACCAGGAAAAAATTGAATCCCCAAATAGACCAATAAAGAGTTCTAAAATTGAGGCAATAATAAGCTGCCTACTAACCAAAAAAAGCCCGGGACCAGATGGACTTATAGCTGTATTCATTCAGAAGTACAGAGGATCTGGTACCATTTCTACTGAAACTATTCCAAACAATTGAAAAGGAGGGACTTCTCCCTAAGTCATTTTATGAGGCCAATATCATCCTGCTACCAAAACCTGGCAGAGATACAACAACAACCAAAAAAAGAAAACTTCAGGCCAATATCCCTGATGAACATCGATGCAAAAAAACTTCAGCAAAATACTGGAAAACCAAATCCAGCATCACATCAAAGAGCTTATCCACCATGATCAAGTTGGCTTCATCCCTGGGATGCAAGATTGGTTCAACATACGCAAATCAATAAATGTAATTAATTACATAAACAGAACCAAAGACAAAAATCACGTAATTATCTCAATAGACACAGAAGTGGCCTTCCATAAAATTCAACATCTTTTCATGTTAAAAACTCTCAATAAACTAGGTATAGAAGGAACATATATCAAAATAATGAGAGCCGTGTATGACAAACCCACAGCCAACATCATACAGAATGGGCAAAACCTGGAAGCATTCACCTTGAATACCAGCGCAAGACAAGGATGCCCCCTCTCACTACTCGTATTCAACATAGTATTGGAAGGCCTGGCCAGGATAATCAGGCAAGAGAAAGAAACAAAGGGTATTCAGACAGGAAAAGAGGAAGTCAAGCTGTCGCTGTTTGCAAATGACATGATCCTGTATCAAGAAAACCCCATAATCTCAGCTTCTTAAGCTTCTTAAGCTAATAAGCAACTTCAGCAAAGTGTCAAGATACAAAATCAATATGCAAAAGTGCTAGCATTCCTGTAAACCAACAACAGGCATGCAGAGAGCCAAATTATGAATGAACTCCCATTCACAATTGCTACAAAGAGAATAAAATACCTAGGAATACAACTAACAAGGGAAGTGAAGGACCTCTTCAAGGAGAACTACAAACTACTGCTCAAGGAAATCAGAGAGGACACAAACAAGTGGCAAAACCTTCCATACTCATGGATAGGAAGAATCAATTTTGTGGAAAATGCCCAAAGTAATTTAGGGATTCAGTGTTATTCCCATTAAACATTGACATTTCACAGATTTAGAAAAAAACTACCTTACAATTCATATGAAATCAAAAAGGAGGCCATATAGCCAAGACAATCTTAAAATGAACAAAGCTGGATACATCATGCTACCTGACTTCAAGCTATACTACAAGGCTACAGGAACCAAAACAACATAGTACTGGTACAAAAACAGACACAAAGACCAATGGAATAAAGAATTCAGAAATAATACCACACACCTACAACCATCTGATCTTCAACAAATCTGACAAAAACAAACAATGGGGAAAGGACACTCTATTTAAAAAATGGTGCTGGGAGAACTGGCTAGCCATATGCAGTAATGTGAAACTGAATCGTGCACTTTCTTACAGTACCTAATGCAAATTCCTGATGTGTCTGTAGGAGCAGGAAGGATTTCACAGGCTTATTTGATATTCTGGCAGTGGTGTCAGCCACCCACTCCTCTTTTTTGGAGTCAAGACATTGTCATCAGCAATGTAATTACAGTCCTTAGGCCAATTCTCATCTGATAGAACATCTATCAGGAAGCTATACGGAAGTTGAAACCAGGAGAGGTCAAAAGAAATATAACCAGGAGAACTAGATGAGGTGTGTCTAGGAAGATGTTGTTAAAACAGCAGTGCTTCCGAATAAGTCTGCCCCAGTGCTTGGAGTTATAAGTTTGCCAATAGATTACTGACATATTGATCCCTCAGCCCAAGGTCCCTTATTAACTCTGGTGCCACAAGTCTCGTTTTTTTTTTTTTTTTTTTTCCACTAAAGGTTCTATAGAACTATTTTCTACTCATACCAGCATGGTAGTTTTATCAGAAAGCGGTCTTGATTCAGACCCCAAGAGAGGGTTCTTGATCTCATGCAAGAAATAATTCAAGAGCCGGGACCGGTGGCTCATGCCTGTAATCCCAGCACTTTGGGAGGCCGAAGCGGGCAGATCACCTGAGGTCGGGGGTTCAAGACCAGCCTGACCAACGTGGAGAAACCCGGTCTCTACCAAAAATAAAAAATTAGCCAGGCATGGTGGCATATGCCTGTAATCCCAGGTAGCAGGGAGGCTGAGACAGGAGAATCACTTGAACGTGGGAGACGGAGGTTGCAGTGAGCCGAGATAGCGCAATTGTACACTCCAGCCTGGGCAACAAGAGCAAAACTCTGTCTCAAAACAAAAAGGAAAGAAAGAAAATAAGAAAGAAAGAATTCAAGGCAAATCCATAGGGTAAAGTGAAAGTAAGTTTAATAAGAAAGTAAAGGAATGCAAGAATGGCTACTCCATAGGAAAAGTAGAAGCATGGGCTCCTCCGCTGCTTATACTTATTGTTACTTCTCAATTGTATGCTAAACACAGGGTGGATTATTCATGAGTTTTCCAGGAAAGGGGTGGCCAATTCCCGGAACTGAGAGTTTCTCCACTTTTTAGACCATACAGGGTAACTTTCTGATGTTTCTGTGGCATTTGTGAACTGTCAGGGCGCTGATGGGAGTGTCTTTTAGCATGCTAATGTGTTATAATTAGCGTATAATAAACAGTGAGGATGACCAGAGGTCACTTTCATCACCATCTTAATTTTGGTGGGTTTGGGCCTGTTTCTTTACTGCATCCTTTTATCCTATCTCATCATGTGACTAAGACTACTTTCACCTCCTGGGAACACAGCCTAGTAGGTCTCAGCCTTATTATACCCAACCCCTATTCAAGATGGAGTTGCTCTGGTTCAAATGCCTGTGAAAGTAGTGCACAGGTTTGGGAAACAGTGTTGTTGAAGATGGCTAAGGAGATATCCTGTCCACCAAAAATTTCATGCCTCATACACAATCTGTAACCTCTTTTTTCCTCTGGTCTGCTGGATGTCAGAGGCTCAGGGTGCCTTTCAGAGGGTTTGAGTAAGGTACAGGAGGAAGTATGGAAGAGAAGCAGAGTACACCCAGAATTAGGAAAACTGATGATACACAAAGTGAAGTGGTACTTGGCCTTATAGAACAATTCCAGCTCTCTTGACAGATCCTTTGCTCAGCTTGCATATTAGAGGCACAAGAAGAAATGAGCCTATCAGCAAATAGGTGAACCTTTGCTGCAATATTTCTGTCAGTCAGATCAGCCATAATAGACACGGACTGATATCTTGAGATCACCCAAATACAAATGAAGTGATAAAGAAATAAATATAAAGATAGGTAAAATAAAACTGTGTTGGAACGCTATATACTAAAATGTTGACAGTGGTTTTTTTTTTTTTTTTTGGCCCTTTTGTGTCACCTCATTTATTTTGACACTGGGTATGCATTTGTCCTATAATAAAAAATGACATCAATAAAGCTATTTTCATTTTGGAAGATACCACCACAACAAAATTAAGTACTACATGACCTTGGACATTTCAGTAACTCATTTATACAGTATGAGTAGAATTGAAAAACAAAGAAAAGAAAAACAAACAAACAAAAAAAACACCTCACTTAAACTTGGTTTCCCACCTATAAAACAGAGATAGTATCAGTGCCTGAACAGGTTGCTATGAAGATCAAAAGAAAGCATAGCAGGCACATAGCAGAAACTCAATAAGCATTTCTTTCAAAAACAAGAAAGCCTTCTGAAAGGAGTTTCAGTGATGTAAATATGAGGTGGTTTCTGCAAAAAGTAAAACAAGAGAAGCCCTTGAATTCAGGATCAGAGTATTTAGCTTCCTGTGCCTCCAGAGGTCAGGAAAAAGCAACACAAAAAACAAGTCAAGTAGAATGCAGAACCTTTTGCCCAAGGGGGAAACTTACCCAAGTTCTACTAACACAACTTGCTTCGCCATTACTTATTCCCATCTTGTTTTTACCCCTCTATTTCTCCTTTCCCAGATGATATGAAAGAATTAGTAAACCTAACAGTGTCCGCAAGTATGTCACTGAAAGATCCATTTAACAATCTAAGAATCTTAAATGGACAAGGGATTTGTTTTGGGCCAACTTGATCCTTTACACATGCAAACTCATAGTCCATTTTTTGTTCTAAGAGGGTTTTTGTCTCATCTCACTCTTCCTGTCACGTACACAAAGATAGATGCTTTCAGTGTGTTTACCTTTAAATATAAGAAATCACTTAAGAGGCCGGGCGCGGTGGCTCAAGCCTGTAATCGCAGCACTTTGGGAGGCCGAGACGGGCGGATCACGAGGTCAGGAGATCGAGACCATCCTGGCTAACAGAGTAAAACCCCGTCTCTGCTAAAAAATACAAAAAACTAGCCGGGCGAGGTGGCGGGCGCCTGTAGTCCCAGCTACTCCGGAGGCTGAGGCAGGAGAATGGCGTAAACCCGGGAGGCGGAGCTTGCAGTGAGCTGAGATCCGGCCACTGCACTCCAGCCCAGGCGACAGAGCGAGACTCCGTCTCAAAAAAAAAAAAAAAAAAAAAAAGAAATCACTTAAGAGAGCAGAATAGGGAATGCCTGCCAAGCCCATAGCAGAAGATAGGCAGCTACAATAGAAAGAGAATGAACTTAGAAACTCATCTTAGTTCAAAAAACATAATCAAAATTACTTATGTAGTAGTTAATGTATGTTAGGCCCTATTCTTAATACTTGGTGTACATCAACTCATTTAGTCTTCACATAACCGCATGCAGTGGATACTTTTATTATTCTATTTTGCAGATAAAGAAACTGAGGCACAGACACAGTCAGATAATTCAGCTAGTAAGTGGTAAAACCAGGCAGTCTGATTCTATGGTCTCTGCTCATAAATACTACACGTCGCCTCTCAAGGAAACAAAGTACTTTCAAGCACAGGCTGCAGTTAACCTGAGTAAAACAGAAACCCCTTAAGCATTCCTTCTGTTTTTTCCAGGCAGTTTTTCTTTCCAAACATCCATTTTTACCCCTGCTTTCTCACTTCCTCTAGCCTGCAGTTATTCTCACCTGCATTCGCTGATAGTTGAAATCTCCAAAAAGAACTTTCGCTGGAGGGGCAGAGCAAGATGGCCGAATAGGAAGAGCTCCAGTCTCCAACTCCCAGAGCGAAGGACACAGAAGACCGGTGATTTCTGCATTTTCAACTGAGGTACAGGGGTCATCTCACTAGGGAGTGCCAGACAATCGGTGCTGGTCAGCTGTTGCAGCCCGACCAGCGAGAGCTGAAGCAGGGCAAGGCATCGCCTCACCTGGGAAGCGCAAGGGGGAAGGGAATCCCTTTTCCTAGCCAGGGGAACTGAGACACACAACACCTGGAAAATCAGGTAACTCCCACCCCAATAACGCACTTCAAGCAAATGGGCACACCAAGAGAATATATCCCACACCTGGCCGGGAGGGTCCCACGCCCACAGAGCCTCCCTCCTTGCTAACACAGCAGTCTGCGGCAATCTAACCGCAAGGCAGCAGCGAGGCTGGTGGAGGGGCGCCCGCCATTGCTGAGGCTTAAGTAGGTAAACAGAGCCACTGGGAAGCTCCAACTGGGTGGAGCTCACAGCAGCTCAAGGAAACCTGCCTGTCTCTGTAGACGCCACCTCTGGGGACAGGGCAGAGCTAAAAAACAACAGGGTAAGCAGCAGAGGCCTGTGCAGACGCGAATGACTCTGTCTGACAGCTTTGAAGAGAGCAGTGGATCTCATAACACGGAGGTTGAGATCTGAGAAGGGACAGACTGTCTGCTCAAGTGGGTCCCTGACCCCTGAGTAGCCTAACTGGGAGACATCCCCCACTAGGG
>NW_012116999.1:1894449-1899226 GCF_000951035.1 Colobus angolensis palliatus
TAAAAAAAAAAAAAAAGAACTTTCAACAGGGCATTGTCTCCAGCAAGTCCTAAAAATTAATCCTTTACCTCTTTCCTGTTTTTTCATTCATCTGAGCTCACTGGCTCTTGTCCCCTTGCTAGTTGCCACAAAAAGTGTTTCTGTCTCCTGCACATCTACTACTCTTCTTCCTCTCCCCCATTTAAAAGTATGGTATTTCTAGGAAATGAAAAAAGGAACCAAAATAATTAAAGAATACCCAAAGAATGCACTGCATCCTATCTTTACATTCCCAGTTAGTGGACTCAGAGTCTACACTGGCACTTGGAGTGTTTTCACTGGACGGGGTCTCTGAAAGACATTGCTGAATAACATGGATTCTCATGCCGTTACTAATCAGCACCTTTGTAAAGAGCATCATCAATTACTCAGTAGGGCTTCTAAGAAAGGACTGATCCTTTGGATGGAGGAGGTTTCAACAAGTCAATTATTTCTTGGGTTGCAAATCTCCTTCCTCTTTAAGAGTGCTGTATTTTTCTCTATGAATTGATTTTAATGAACACATGTTCCATTTCTAATGATTACATTCTCCATTAATGGCATTTGAATGAAAGTCAAAGTGCCACAATACTGTCACTCCTTGACAGGAAATAAACCTTAGAAGGCTCCTAACAATACACCTTCAGGACCCACCTATCTTGGGGCTAGAAGAGCATATAAAGGCAGAGGAAGAAAATATTTACAGTAACTGCTCATTCACAATGTTCCCAAAAGGTCTCTTTTGGCTGTTACCTGCTGGTCCAGGAGGGGTGATGCGAATAAAATGCCAAAGTAATAAAAAGTACGGGAAATATACTAGAGTCAAAACTATTAAAAATAAGGAGAGGTCAACAGGGGAAAGAGAGAGATTTAAGTCAGCGGACTCTGTCTGCAGGGGATAAGATTTCATATGGGGTCTTGGCCCAGCAGGAAATAGGTGATTCAAGCTGATTGGAGTCAATTATTCCAATTCCCCAGGGATTTGTTGAGGACCTACTAAGTGCCTGGAGTGGGTGGGTGGAGTGGTGGTGACACCTGAAAAGAGGATTAAAAATTAAAAAGAAATAAGGAAAAAAAAAAACACTTCCCTTCTACAGATAGACCACTTAGCTCTGGAGACAGGACACACTGACAAGAGACAGAGGGCGGTTCATCTCAATCTATAATCAAGTGTTGGATAGGGTGGTACAGTCTATTGTTTTTTCTCAAGACTAAGACCAATGTATTTCTTTTGGCATTTTACTGCTTCTGAAAATAAAGGCTTACAGTTGTTGTATGCATTGTATGTAGTGCTTCAGTGTTTTGCTTTATTTTCTGAAAAGTTGCTTTTGAAATCAATGGTGCATCGTAGAAGGATGGAAATATGCCATGTGGATTCTGAGTCTCTGAAATGGGAACAATCTCTGTAATCTCAGTTTGAAGGATAGCCATGACGCGTGAGGCAGTATCTGATCAGGGAGTCAAACGATGAGTGCAATAGGATTTGATTGGCGAAGAAGAGGAGACACCCCTGGTGTGGGGGATAGGAAAGGACAGAGAAATGGCACAAATAAGGTCAGGTACAGGAATGAATGTGGCCTGCTAATTGGCAGGGAAACCTGGCAGGAGATGAAGTTGTTTACAGAACTAGTAGGAGATCCGGCAGGAGAAATAGGTGGCCTTGCTCTTTCCTGAAGGTCTACAATATGAGGTGTCCTATATCCAAATACTCTTGGGCAGGAAGCGAGCTTATTGAGGGAGGCACCCAGAGGTAATTCTTTTAAGAGAGTGAGCCTTTGAGACTCCTATACAGCTGTAAGGAAACAGATGGGAAGCCAGGAAATATGCCAGAATCAGAGTTCAGGGATTATAAACCAACAGGAAAGAGTAGGCTGGAAGCATATTATAGACAGGTTCTTGAATCTTGATAGGTAGAATAAGGAAGTGAGAGAGACAGTGACACTCAGCCTCCTCAGGCAACAGCCTTAGCCAGCAGCACTACCACAGTGGCATGCCTGCCAGGGCTATCTGTGGGCAGTCAAAGCCCAACAAGTGTGAGAGAAAGTCAGAGAGAAACCAGACCTACCTATTCCATCTCCGCATGGTCTTAGCAGCTGACTAAGGTACAGATATTTGACTTACCTAATACTTTCTTCCAGAAAAAGGAAATAAAAGTGGTTTTCCTAACCCACAAGTTCTGCAGTCACTGGGAACTTCAGCAGGATGACTGTGGAGGGAAGGACAGCTAAGGTGAAACTACCATTTTTAGGAATCACTCTTAGTAGATGACACACCTGGAGGCCAGGGGCTGGGATAACTGTGGGAAGGGTCTACCACGTACCCTTCTCCCCATCAGCTGCCAACAGAAGCAGTATCATAAAACTCTACCTACATGAGGTTGTTTTGAGCCAGTGGAAATCGTACAGGCTTTGGGGTTAGACTGTCTGGGCTTAATTCCAGCTCCACCACTTACTAATTGACTCACTATGAACAAATCACTTTAGACCTCTGGATTTGAGTTTTCTTCACTATAAAATTAACAGCACTTTACTGATGAAATAGTTAAATTGCAAAGGGATGCATGTCATGCTTTTTTATCTGCCACTAAACTATCTCCCCATGACTGCAGAGAAAGACAATTACTTGCCCCATTCCCAGAGGCTCATGCAATTCCTGCCAGCCTTAAAAGAACAGATTAAAGCCTCAGAGTGGGAGAGCATTGTGAACACCCACCCCACTCTCCTGTTTTCAAAGGAATTACCATTTAGTGACAACCTACCCTCTACCAGGTACTTTGCATACTTCATCTCATTCAAACCTCCTCAAAACTCTATGCAGGTAGGTATTATTCCTCATCTCTATTTTATAATTGAGGAAATTAAAGATCAGAGAGGTTACGTGTCTTTGCTAAGATCACAAAGCTGGTAATTGAAGATGTCTGACTCCAAAGTTTATACACAGAATTTTCACTCCAAATGTGACCACCATAAAGCAGAGTTTCTGGTTATGCAACAAAAGACTTTTTCCTCAAGAAAAACACATGTAGGCCTCAAGGATTCCATGGCAGAAGTACTTTGTGAAGCAAATAGGATGTTCCCCACTGTCACTCTGGTAAGGGCTGTCTTTTGCCTGCAGCATGCAGAGATGAGATTGGACTCAGAATACAACCCCTTGACCAGATGTGAATACCACAATTTGCAGAATTTTAGGCCAAGCAATAATGCCTTAGAACCTCCCATCAACAACCAAAGGTACATAGGACTGCTATTATTACTCCCGTTTTACAGAGCTAAGGATAGTAAGTGTTAGGAAATGAAATAATTTGCCAAGGTCACAAAGTCAAGAGCTTGACAGAGCCAACATTCAAATACAGGTTTTCTGACTGAATTCTACACACTTGGGCTCTTTCTATAACTCCATGCTGTGCTTTGTACATCTCCACACATGGTATGAATGATCGACAAATAATCAGTGACATTTACTGCCTGGCTCCCAACCAAGAGGAGAACACAGTGAAAATGTGATCCATGCATCTTAAAGCCCTGAAATAGGAAGAACGGATAAATGAGGAGAACTGAACACTGTGTGCCAGGTGCTTGGTATTCATCATTTAGCATCAGCAGCAGGCATCAACATTGAGGCAATTCTATTTTCAGATGCCACTAAATAAATTCATTTCCTTTCTCTGGTATGACAGTAATAGTAATAAATTATCCTGACTTTTCAAGACAAGGACCCCCTTAGGATCCTCTGGAGCAGAAAATACTGAACAAAATTGGAGAAAAAAAATCCACAGTAGGAATTCCTGAATAAACTATACTTAGGGGAAACTCGTCTGTTGTAGATGGCAAAGGGCATGAAGTGAATCCACAAATTTCTGTGATAGAGTTAATAATAATTAACTAGTAGCTGGTGGCTAAAATCACACTTTGCCCTTAGTCTTATCCTCCCCCATATGATTTTATCTAAAGAACTATTTCCATTTAATTGGGGCAGGTCAGGCCTAGTAGGAAATATAGTATACTGGAAAGTACTGTAGACAGGAGATTCTAAACCAAACCCTGTCACTAACACTGTCAGGCAAATCATTTCTCCTTTCATTAATGGGGACGTGTGCAAGGCTAATGTCCTCTCAACTGGAAAAGAATATCTGACAGCTTTTATTGATTTTATATCCAATCATGTAAACACTGTCCCTACCACATTCATACCAGAAAATACTGTACCAATGAGAAGAGTGAGAAAAAACAAGAAGAAGAGCTTTCCTAGTAGTTAGGAGCAGAAAACCTGAGTCCTTGGAGAGCCATTTGTGTTGCATTGGAAAGGTTTCCTTCAGGCACAGTTGATTCATAGTGAAACAAATGTTTCCTACAGCTTTATGGTTTTGTTGTTGTTGTTGTTGTTATTGTCATTAAACTAGGTTTAGTTTTCCACAGATCATATACCAATTCTTCTCGTAATACAACTATCTACAATTTCTCTCCAAAACTTTCCTTTGTAAATAGCAAATGTCATGGTGTTTAACTGGAAGAAATATAAGTTATTTCTAAAAAATCTAGCCTGTTGAAGCAAATTATAAAAGTTGCTGGTTATTAGGGCATTATTGTATGAAGTCCTTGTTTGCATGTGGAAGAAGATATTGATGTGGAATGGGAGGGGATATTAGAACAGATTTTTCCTCAAAGTAAAAAAGAGAAAGAAAGAAAGAAAGAAAGAAAGAAAGAAAGAAAGAAAGAAAGAAAGAAAGAAAGAAAGAAAGAAAGAAAGAAAGAAAGAAAGA
>NW_012116999.1:1899276-1921378 GCF_000951035.1 Colobus angolensis palliatus
AAAAGAAAAGAAAAGAAAAGAAAAGAAAAGAAAGGAAAGAAAGGAAGGGAGGAAGGGAGGAAGGAGAGAAAGAGAAAGAAAGAAGGAAAGAAAAGCAACCTGGCAAGTCCAAGGCCTAATAGAGTGTGATTTTTAAAAGACAAAGAATATATTCTTATCATAGTTCATGACACATAATAGGTGATCGACAAATCAGTGGTGTTGTCTCTGTTAAACGTGTTTGGGCTGTTGCCTGTCTGCTTCTGCTTCAGTGCAGAGACAGCTCTATGTTCTCTGTCCTCCAAGGTTCCCTCCCCTCATGCTGTTCTCTGCATTCCTCAAGATAAAGCGAAACTAAATTCATTCATTCTGAAGGATGAGGGGTTGATGTGTTTACTGTCACAGAGATATTTGCATTTTGAAGGGAGGATGGCCAGGAAGGGGGAATGATTTCGCCAAAGGAATGAATTCTTTATGGGGACATATTAACAGCTGATATACTGAACAACTGGGAAGAGATTTTTGATTTGAGAATAGGGACTGAGTGTTTTCCACTTTAGCAACAACAAGGACAATGTAATTGCAAGACTTTAGAGTTCAGCAAGCTCCTTTACATACACCACCACCACATAGGCACCTATAAGAACAGCCTAAACATTTAAATTTATTGAAAAGAACATAATTTTTCAAAAAACTTATTAATATTATTTTTGATTGACAAAGCATAATTGTATATATTTATGAAGTACAATGTAATGTTTTGAGGTATGTATACAATGCAGCATGATTAAATCAAGCTAATTAACATATCCATCACCTAGCTTGCCTATCATTTTTATTGTGAGACATTTAAAATTTACTCTCTTAGTTATTTTGAAATATATATTGTTGATGGTAGTCACCCTGCTTGGGGGTGGGGGAGCGGCATGCTTTATTATTCATTCCTATTTATCATTTCCTTTCTGTTTCCACACAGTTAACATTCTAAACCTTTATGCCTTTTCCTAAATTCCTTAACATGGCATTCAAGACCCTTTGCAATCCATTTCTAGCCTAACTAACTCTCAGAGCTCTCCTTCCACTCTCTCACACTCTCCCAATATATAAAACACACATAGATACACACTCCCTCAGTTCCTGTAACATTTTGAAAAGTTATGCCTTCTTTCTCCCTTCACCTTCCAATTCAGTAACAAACTTGTCCAGTCTAAATGCCCACCTTCTGCAAAGTCCTGTCTCCATGACTCATACCACCCAAGCTGAAAGCATCTACATAGTACTTGTCACCTAGTAAGCCCTTAAGTGTGGCTCACCCTCCCTTCCCCATGGCATTTTTTATGTACTTTTACTATAGCACTTATCATATTATATCATAAATAGCTGCACATATATATGGTTTTGGCAAGCAGAGACTGATTTATCTCATACATCTCTGTATTTCCAATGCTAAGCGCATTGCTTGACACACAAGAAGTTTAGATAGAGCTTGTGGAATGAATACATAAGATGATTATGTGACTTTCCCAAGGTACACTATTAAGTTACTTGCAGAGACAAGTCTAAAACCTAAATCTACCTCCCTCTGTGGACTATGAGTTCCTTGAAGGCTCAAACCTCTTAACATATCTAGCAAAGTAGAGACACACAGTAAGTGTTTAGTATATATTTCAGTGAAATCGTCAACTCCACAAATACCAATAAACAGCTACCAATTTATAAGCCTCTGCTCCACGTTAACTCATACTGATAGGGAAGTTGTATTCAGATTCTGCCCCAACACTAATCCTTGTATAACTCCAAACTACTAATACTTATCCTGTGCTTCGGGGACATAAGACAAACAACATGCAGCCCTAAGAGACAGGACAACACACAACAAAGCAACAGTTGGTAATTAGGCTTTAAGACGTAGGTGTGAGGAGGCAAGGATCTATGAAAGCTGAGGCAGGGAGACTCCGTGCAAGTGGCCCTCTCCGTGGACCCTGGAGGACAGGAAGTATTTATGTAGGCATGAGAAAGAGGAGGGGAAAGAGCGTTGCAAGTGTGGAGAAAAACAGAGGTGTAGGGACCGCTGCAGAGAATGGCACACATGGGATCCCTGAGAAGACCAATCTGAATGGAATGCATTTGGAAGGGTGGGGAGAAGGGCATGGAGCTGTGTGGAAGCAGATTAAGGGTCTTCATTGCTAAGGGGGGAATCTTGAATTTGATTGGAGACAATGAAGAACCACCAGAGGTTTGTGTAAAGAAGAATAAAGTAATAAAATAAGGTGAATAAAATGATCAAGTGCTTACCTTACCTTGGTCAGTCAATTATTAAATACCGTATGTATAACTGAGCTTCTGGGTTTACTTGAATCTAAATATGCTGGCATCAAGAAAGAGGTATTTTTGCTATTTCCCCTCTGCATGTCTTTGGTACATGAGATTGGTACCATAAAATGACAATATTTGGGAAGATGGATGTCACATCTCAGATCAGCCACTGAACTTCACAGTGATGCTGGGTAAGCCACTGAACCTCTCTGGGACTTATTTTCATGCTCTCAAACATGTCTATCCTGCCTCTGGGCTCCAGTTCTGACTTACAGTGATGCTGAAATAATAAATGTGCAAAAGACTCTACTCCTGCCTATAACTGAAATTGCCTAGGACAGTTGCAGTGAAGCCACTTTAGACCTCTGTTTTCAAAATCTCATTAGAAGATATTGCAACAGTGTGACAGAGGCAAACACACTAATGGAGAAATGGGCAGAAAAACACAAAACGGCAATTCATAGAAAAAGAAATATAAGTGGCCAATAAATATATGGCAAAATTAAAAACCTCAATGGTAATCAAAGAAAGCAAATTAAAGCAAGAATGAAATTGCAATTTTTTTCTAACAGGCTGGTGCAATTTTAAAAGATACGCAATATTCAGGATGTCAAGAGTTCCCCCAAAACAGGCTTTCTCCAATATGCTGGTTAGAGTGTATATCTGTGTAAACCTTTTGAAAGTCAGTCTGGCTATACATTTCAATGGCCTTCAAAATATGCATATTCTTTAATCCAGTGTACTTGCTTCTAGGAATTGATCCTCAGAAAATTATTAGAGAATGATACAAAGATTTAGCCAGAGGGAGATTAATTCCGTAATTATTTATAATAGCAAAAAAACTGCAATTCACATATTCAACAATAAAAGTGTGGTTAAATTATATCTTCATATGTTGAGAGTAGAATACTATGCAGCTATTAAAATGTTACAGAAGCATGTATAATGACATGGAAAGACGGACATCATATATCATAATTGAGTATGATGTTTGGGAAAATATTATATACAAGCCAATCCTGTTTGGTAAAAAATTTGTAATTCTATGTGTATATGTATGTGCACATATGTATATATACATACATATATATAATGACCTTCACATATATATATGTATTATGTATGTATGTATATATGAAGAGAGAGAGAGAACACCAAAACATATGTACCTGGATAGCAGTCATCTCTCAGTGAAATAGTATTGCAAGGACTTTTTATTATTTTTTTTTTTTTGCTACTATGTATTCTACATTTTATGCAATAAAAACTTCTATTACATTTGTAAAAGACTATTTTAAAATCATATTAGGTGCCTTTTAAATATTCATTAAAGTGGCTGTTGTTTGGAAAGATATTAGCCCTTTTAGAAGACTTTCTGCTTTAGGCTGAAATTATATGACTCCTTGTTTTTATCAAAGGCAGGCAGCTTCCCTTCATCATTAGAGGCTGGAACCAAATGAGAGTCAATTTTCCTTGCTACACAGCCACCTAGGAAGCAGTGGGACATGGCAGGTTGGGCCAGGCCAGTGTGGTAAAGGCAAGCGAGATCCCAAGAACTGTATGGCCTCAGGGAGCCAGGGACAGGGGCCAGAGCAGTCAAAAGTAGTGCCCCATAGATCCAGAGGGAACAGGCTAAAAGCAAGATCTCAGCACGGGAGACTGGCAAAGATGAATTTTTAAACAGCCAGACTGGACTAAACTATAAAGGCAGGAGCAGAGTCTGCATTTAAAGGAAGGTCCAGGGTCAAGGCTTCAGATCAAGCAAGAAAGAATAGCTGAAGAACAGAGACTAATCAGACTGAACAGGGACAGCAGCTCAGGAAGCAGCAAAGGAGGATGTGAGTGTTGAGGTTTTCTGTGCCAGGTTTGAGTAACACACTGCTCCCTGCTGCGTATAAACATAAAACTGCTGCCAGATGTGTGTTACCTATCTGAATGCAGTGCTCACCAGGATATGTATGAGAGGTAGTTGTGAAGACAAATGCATGACACCTTTCTATCATAACCCACCTGTACTAGACCAGCTAAGCTATTGACCAAACTGAAGATGGTAAGGAGAGAAGAAACAAGAGTAGAAGAGCTGAGAAGCTTAGGGTGGCGTAGGGGAGATCACAGGTTTTTACAAAGTTCATAGGCGTTAGGCTGCTGCTGTATAACTTCTCTTTCTTTCAGCTTTTGCCCTGTGGAAAACATCCTAATCTCACAAAACATCAGAGCTAGAACTATACTTAGGGATCATTTAGGCCAAACATCCTAGATTTATACATGAGAATATTCAGGCCCTAAGGAATAAAGGAACATACTTAAGGCTTCACTTAAAAAAATAGGGGAGGAAATAATCAAGTTTGTTCAACAGCTCCATGTCCTGCATTCAGTGGTAAAACATATTTTTAAATATTTACAGTGAAAAATTGAGGTCAATATATTAAAGCTGATATTCTGGATATCTTTTCAGGTATTGAATCGCTAAAACACAGAAACACACAGACACACACACACACACAAACAGTGTAACAGACAACCATGTACCCAACACTGGCATATAACAAATTTTAATACCCTGTCAGCTTTGCTTTTTTGAATGTTAGTTTGCAGTCTCAATTTAAATTGGAGCAATCAATTTGTTTTCTTTTATCAAACCTCTCTTCTTAGTAAGTTTGTAGTTGCTTCTACTCACTTACACCCCAGTCTCCACCCTCCAGTCCATAACCCGGTGGCTTAAGCCTCCTGTCTTGATGTGATATTGGTGGTATTACAGATATAATTATTGAGTCATCCAGGGATTTAGTCTGAGTCACTAAGCTGTGTCTGCTTCTTCCCATTTCTTTGGTATACAGCTTTATACAACCCATAATGACAAGCAGTGGTGAAGCTGTTTTTAACTTTTTTCTAATGCAGGAAAGACTAACCAACCCCCACCCACTCCAGCCTTTGCTTCTGAGCAGCAAGCCTAACTTTAGTCTTTCATCCTATCAAGCACTTTTAGTGTTTGCTATTCCAAAAGTCAACCACTTAACCACCTCTGCCTAAACCTGGACCAGGAGTACTATGGCCCTGTGTTATCAACCTTGCTTTCAGTTTCCTGTGTTTCTGTCCAGATTTTCCACCATGGAGATACATATCTTTTTAGAGTACAGTTATGCCTTCTAAATTTCCTCTGTCTAAATTTTATCCAGCATCGATATATGTTAGCAGAAGGATTCTCCAAATATGAAATAACGATGCCATTTTGAATGCCTCCTGAAGTGTCTTTCATTTACTTTTATTTCTGTTACTTGATTTTCAAATAAGTTAGCTTTTTGACTTGCAACTCATTGGTAACATTTAAAATAACTGAAAGAAAAATTCCTTCTGGAGTTTGTGTCTGAAGTGAGGACATTGCTGTCTCTCTCTTCAGGAATAGTGAAACGGATTGAAAAGGACCACTCAAAAAAAGAAGGTGAAAACACTATGGAATTCTTTCAGAACAGGCTTTGAAGGAGGATAATATCCTCAATGATCCCACAATGATTCCTTGGACTGACATACAATAGCCAACACAATGGCCAATAGCCATTAAATACTGTAAGTACAATTTGACGCTGAGCTGCTAGAAACTTGGCCTAAAACTACCAGAGCCATCCAGAATAAGCCAAAAGAAGCATTTCCTTGAAGTCTCAAGTTAAACCATGGCACAGTAATCAATATTAATAACAAGATTAGTAATACCTAGGGGATACCTAGGGGAATGACTATTGGCAATAATGTGAAATAAGGATATCCAAAAAGCCACTCCTCCATAAAAGCAATAAGAACACTGGAAAAAATGGAAAAATCCATTTTTCTGGAACTCTGGAAATTAACCATAGGCTTGCAACAATCTAAGAAGCATTTATTCAAGAAAAGTAGCTGAATCTTAGTTAAACACTGTGAGGTTTGTGGCATTTAAACTTGCCTTGTTCACAGTCCCACCCCATTCCCAGCTCCACAGTAAACTTGAAAACCAAAAGCTCATAATCATGATGAAAATCAGCAGGCTAGTGGCTACTGGAAGGAGAAGAATGAGTATAGAACCTCCCAAAACAACTATTCTTAGAACTGTCATTATTTGACCTGCATGGCATTTCCACTAAAATCTCAATTCACAGGGCTTATCTTTATTTTACCTAACTCAGAACTTGCTCAGTGCAAATAGCCTTTTCCTTAGAGTATTGAAAACAATCAGTGGCAATTGTTTAACATTGAAATTGCCTAAGACAGCAATAAAACTTGGGGCAATTAAGAAGCTGATCAAAAAATTTAAAAAGAAATGCCAGGGAACAAGATATGCACAGTAAGCTTTGAAAAGCTTCAACATTTTCCTAGTTATCTAGAAGGCCATTTTCATAGTCCCCTTGTGCTGCTATAATAAAATATCTGAGACTGGGTAATTTACAAAAAAGAGAAATTTATTTCTCAGTTCTGATGGCTAGGAAGTCTAAGATCGAGGCACCAACAGATTTGGTGTCTAGTGAGGGTCTGCTCCATTGATGACATCTTCTTGAAGAGGCATCCTCATGGCAGGAGGTGGAGGGTCAAATGAATGAATGTTATGTCCTCATATGTCAGAAAAACATTAAGGGCTGAATGCTGTGTGAAGCCTCTTTTATAAGGGTCTAAATCCCACTAATGATGGCCCCACATTTTAATACTATCATATTGGTGATTAAATTTCAATACATGAATTTTGGAGGACATTCACACCATAGCAGTGATGCAAATGGTTAGGACTGTGTGCTTGCCCAAAAAAAGAACCTAATAAGGTCCTAATCTCTCATGTTTGCTGATCTTCAGGTTCTTCATTTGAAAGCAGGAGGTAAAGGCTAAGGAAGAGTTGTAAATTGCTGAATGGCTGAAGGGATGTCCCAACAATCTTACAAAGCCCCTCTGCAAAGGCTGAGACAATTTTTGGTTCTGGATATTTAAGGAAATCCCTGTTTCATCATTAGCTGACCACTAGAATAACTGAGCAGAGACTTTAGTGATCACACATGACACAAAATACATGCTCTATGAAATTAGTCCAGGAAAGTCATTACATAAACAGCAGTATTAACAAAAATAAATGGCAATGACAACAAATCCTGGGTGGGGTCTGATTTCCAGACTTGCCACATTGCATTATTTTAGATGTCAGGTTTTCAACAGAAGTTTATAGTACATGCAAAGAAATAAGAAACTATGGTTTATACATATGAAAGAAGCAATCAGTAGAAATTGTCCCTGAGGAAGCTCAAATGTTGGCTTTATTAGACAAAACAAATGTAAATCAACTACCTTAAATATATTTAAAATCTAAAGAAAATCAGGTGTAGAGAACTAAAGGAAAGTATGAAAATGATTCCATACCAGAGAATATCAATAAAGAGATAAAAAATATAAAAGGAACCAAATAGAAATTCTGGAATTGAAAAATGCAGTAAATAAAAGGAGAAATTCACTAGAAGGGCTCAGCATCAGATTTGAAAAGGTGGAAGAAAGAATCAGCAAACTTGAAGATAGGTCCATTGAGATTATCCACTCTAAGAAACACAAAGAAAATAAAAATGAAAAATGAACAGAGAGTAACAGGCCTGTGGACACTACCAAGTATATCAACATATACATAATGCGGGTTCCAGAAGAACAGGAGAAAGAAAAGGGGACAGAAAAAATTCTTGGAGAAATAACGACTGAAATCTTCCCTAATTTGATGAAAAATTTTAACTTACACATCTAAAAAGCTCAATTAACTCCAGGTATGATAAACTCAAAGACATCCACACCTATACACACCACAATCGAATGGTACAAAAAGAAAATCTAGAAATTATGGTACCTAGTTTCCTCTACCTATTTTTTGTGTAAAAATGTATACTTTAGGATTATCTAGGTCATTCTATACTAAAACAGCCAAACACATGCTTGAAAGAAGTCTCACTTTTCTGAAAATGAATACTTATATGGGAAATTGTACTTATTTTCCTGTTATTATATTAGCTTACAGAAAGCCTAAATGTTTGGATCGTGGATGCATAGTCAAAATTCTTGCAGACAGCAAATTATCTCAGAGGGAAATAAAAGAGCCTTAAATATTCAGTAAATAAAAATATAAACACTATGACAAAAATATCTCAACAATCAACTTTCATTTATTCAGTAAGATTGGGAAATGGGATATTTCTTAATTGATCACTCTGGGCAGCTAAAAGTTATCAGCTCTTTCTACTTTAAATAAATTGAAATTTGTCAAATAATCAGGAAATAACAATTACATGGAAAACAGAAAATCTACTATGAATGACTATTTTTTCTTCAGTGATTGGTTTCTGTTTATGGCTTTAATGTTCCCATGGAGAACAAAATTTCTCATCATCCAGTACTTGAGATACAACCAATTTTAGAAACCTAGACAGAATATGCACTAAGTCCCAAGTCCTGGATATTGTTTTCAAGGAAAATCAATTGTGATGTCAGGTTGCTTACTCTTTCTCATCAAAATAGAGGGCAGAAAATGCCAAAAAATTATTTATTATTATTTATTTGACCTTTTCCATGGTTTGGACTTCAGATACATAAACAATTGCACCTGGCTATAAATTAAGCACTCTAGAATGCTTTTAGGCAACTAGGGCAGTGTTTATAGGCTTTTGCTTAGGATCTTCAAGGACCTATGAAGACATGAGGGACATGAGTAAGTTCATCCAACTTCCTAAGGCAGGCATCTTCCTTAAAGCTAGCAAGACTTTGATGTAACAGAAAAACCTATCTCAAATGGTTTGAAAGAACTGAACTTTATTGAGAAAACAAATGCAATAAAGACCCAAAGCCTTAAGTTTATTAAGCCTATCTCTCTAGTGGAGAAAAGGGTAGTATAAACTCGTTGGAAAAATATATCAGAAAGTTTATAGGACAAGAAGCAGGCAGAGGCCAATTCTTCCAAACTTCTTTAACAGGACTACTACCTAGTTGTGTTTATCTAGAGAGCAATAGTTTCCTTCCCTAAATGTGTGACTGAGCAGGAGAGCAGACAAGGTCAAGTTGCTATCAGGGCAGTAAGTCATTAATTCATCCAATAATTATACAGTAGAAAGCTATGATGGGCCAGGCACTATAACTAAGTCTTATGGATGCATTGGTGAGCATAAACAGACACAGGTCTACCATTATAGAGGTTACAGTCTAGTGAGGAATAATTATTATTCATCAAGCTCCCAATTATACAAACTTCCATCGAGTTTCTGAAATGCCTTTCAAAGTCCACTTGAAATCTATGTTAGCCACTAACCACTGAAATCTGGAGTCAAGAATGAAATGATTTCTTGGCACATTTCAAGTCATAGAATATTGTGCAAAAATTAGAAACTTACACTCCTACCTCAGCCCCATTTATGCCCTGAAGATTGTAGTACTGTATCCTGCAAAGCTGTTAGGGGTAAGTATGGCTGTTTTGCTCATTCCTCCTAGGCCTAGCCTGAAGGTAGCCCTCTCATTTCAACTACAGAAGAAAGTGCCCCGGTCAAGTTATCATAATGTTATCCTGTTGTTATTTCTGACTGGTCCTTGGACGCCTAGAAATCTGACAGATAGAACCGCCCCGCTCCCAAATGGTATTTTATTTTATGAATTGAATCAGACTCTCAATGACCACATGAACCACTGTGTTGTCCCACAGGGGCTACTTCTCATTCCTTTGTTTCCCTGTAGCATTCTATTTGTAAACATGCATGACTGTCAACATGAAAACTTTGTGATCAAAGGAGCTATGGGATCAGGGCTTGAAACAGAATTGCTGAAAAATAGTTAGATTAGTCATTGCTTTGAACAGATTAAAGCAGCATGAACACCTGCCATGCTGAGGGGACAAAAGGTAAGACACTAGGAATAAACTAAACTCACCTTACTTCCAGGGGAACATATAGGGCAAACTGAACTGTTTCTTCCTCTTCTGAGAGACTAATGAATGGAAATAGTGAAAAGACATTCAGCACTGACATGAAATCATTAGACTTCTAGCTAACTTCATTGCTAGAGGAGTAGCACAAATGTTTTTGTTACTGATATTTCTCTACATAACATTGACATGATAAAGGCAGAGTTTGGGAATGAGCCAATATAAACTGAATGGTTAGTGCACACCAGGTTGTGGGATGGAGTTGGGGAGAGGAGTGGAAAGACAAGGAAAATAAGCATTTCCAAATAATTACCACTTGTCAGTCTCCAGCTCTATAAGTGCTTCATAATTGCCTTTGGCTCGGCCTTGAGCTTTTTCCATTGAATATTTGCTGAAAGGATTAAATATCATGCACAAAAAAGGAAGCTTCTAGCCAAAAAATAAAATGTATCCCCAACGTGAGACCATGCTCTGTGAGACTATGCACTGATATCAGCATTCACAGTCAGTCTGAAACTGTCTTGTGTGCCTGAACCTGGTTGAGAATGATATCTTTCCATTTGGAAAAGTTACAAAAGAAGGAGATTTAAATTCTTTGACATACTGTGACCACTCCTCTGTTTCTTGACTTTATTTCAAACAGTGTGGCCAGATCTCTTTTCCATGGGAAGGAGAGAAAGCAGAGGGATCCTCAGAAGCCCCTGCTTGATCTCCCTCTACAAGTCCCTTGTGTAAACCAGATGGTCAGTGCCGAGAAAAGCAGAAACAAACAGTGCTTTTCTGAGTCCAGAAAAACTGGATAGGTGGGAAAATAACTTCAATTAATGCTAACAGGGTAGTGGTTCTCTACTGTTTCCTCTCATAGTTCTCCATGTCCTACATTCGCCTCTATTAAAGCAAAAACCCTGGATGATCTCTTTGCACAGTTATTTAACTTGAATTCCATCCATGGATGGGCTATGGGTACTGAGGGTGGTGCAAATACTAAGCAACAATTCACATGCATATGCCCATAGGTGCTTTTCTAAACACAGAGATTTCATAGCTTGTATCAGATTTTCAATGGGATTTTTTACTCTGAAAATTTTAAAAAACATAATCTTAGATGCCACCATTACTGAACATTTGTATGTTTTTCCTCTTGAATTTCAGCAGATTTAAAGGGAAGGGGGAGGAAAGGAAGGGAAGGGAAGGGAAGGGAAGGGAAGGGAAGGGAAGGGAAGGGAAGGGAAGGGAAAGGAAAGGAAAGGAAAAAAAGAAAAAAGAAAGTGGGAACTCACAATGGTTGTGTCTCGACAGTTGAGAGGGCAATTCATCTCAGTCAGAACCAATTGGTTGGGATAATTAAAAAGAGATCGATCCACTGCCTAGGTCTCTGCCTTGTTTTTTAATCTCTTTAAGATTCCTGTCTTCTCCATTCCCTCTGTTCCTTCCAGAGGGAAAGAAATCTCCAACTCCAATACAGACAAGCATTTTCTTAGAGGATCACTATCATTTATTTCAGCAGATAAATAAAAAGCCAAACTCCTTACAATGACTACAAGGTTTACATGCTAGCGTTCCCATTCCACGCACTATTTTTCCGAGCTTACCTTCTGCCATCCTCCACCTGGCTCATGCTGCTCCCACCACACTGGCCTCCTTACTGTTCTTAAAACACACAAGCACGTTCCAGCCTAATATCCTTTATATTGGTCATTGGTTGCTCCCTCTATCTAGAAATAATCTTCCACCAGAAATCCCCAAAGCTGGCTCTCTTGCTTTCTTCAGTTCTTTACTTAAATATTACTTTCTCAGAAAGGCCTTTTCTGTCCACCTTACTTAAAATAGTGACTAACCCCCACCCCAGATTTCCCTTTCCCCCTTGCCTTGCTTCATTTTTCTTGTTAGCATGTCTCACCACCTGAAATGTAATTATTCTTTTCTCCCCCCACCAGACTGACTGTAAACTCCATATGAAGGTAGAAACACCATGTGCCTTATTCATTGCATCTTATGCCAGTACCTAGCACAATGCCTAGCATATAGTGGGTACTTGATAAATAGTTGCTGAATGAACAAGAGCAGGAAATTATGAGCAAAGGGTTCAATATCAAAGCTCCCAATGAGTTTCTCATTGTCAATTTAGGGTAAAAGAGATAAATCTGTATTAACCATGCACTTGGTTTCAATTACAAAGCCAGATGAAACCTTGAAGTGTAAGTTCCATTGCCAAGCACCCCAATCTAGATTAAAACTCTCATTATTCTTTGTCAGAGCCTCCTCCCTTTTTCTTTCATAGCACTATTCAAAATGTGTTATTATTATGTGTGTATTTATTTGCATAAAATGTGTTTAACGTCGGCTTCCTCTCATTAGAATGTAAGTTTATAAGGGGAGGGACTTGGTCCACCTTGTTGACTGCTCGTATTGCCAGCACCTAGTGCACTAATGGGGGCCAGGTAGACTCTCAACAAATATAAGTTGCACGAGTAAATGAACTCATGAAAGACCTTTATAGAAACAAATATTCTTTTTCCTTAGCTACACTGTCCCAATATCAAGACAAGTGTACACAGTTTAAAAAATAGATAATCCCCTCAAAATCACCATTTGAGGATTTAGAGTAAAGGTGGGAGGTATATAGGAATGTAAATTCCCAATTAACATGAATATTTTACTTTCCATTTACGACATTGTGTGGACATTGTTATGACTCCATTATCCATGTGGAGTCTGGCTATAACTTTAAGAAAACTGGTCCACAAAAGGAAGTGAAAGAAGATTCTCATATTTGATTTGATAGATGAGGAAAATAACTTAACATCGACAACTGCTAACATTCTGTTCTCTAGGTCCATGAAAGACATAGACATGAAATCCAGCCGCAAATGTGTTGTTCTGGATTTGACAATTTTTGTTGACTGACTTGACTGTTCAAATCACTCAAAGTTGGTTGAAAGTTGTTTTGCTTTCATATATAAAACAAAAGCATAAGACTTGCTCTCGTTTTCTTTGGAGATACTGTCAAATAAAATGAAATCTTGTATATGTATAGCTCCTCACAGTTTAACATTTTTACCTATACTGTTTCTTTCATTTAATACTCACTATCCTGAGAGACAGGTACTATCAACATTCCCATTTTCCAGATGAGAAAGTTGTGACCAAGAGAGGAACAATGACATTACTCAGGTTAAACAGTTGGTAGAAGACAGAGTCCAGATTTTAAACTAGATTTTTAGCTCCAAGTCTAGTATTCCTTCCATGACATCTTTCTGATTCCAGATTTTTCCCCCAGGGAAGTTTGGTTGTCTAGGCTGACTGGCTTGTCCCAGTTTGCTGGATCTTTCCTGGTTTTAGCACTGAAAATCCTATGTTCCAGGAACCCTCTCAGTCCCAGGCAAAATGGAATGGTTCTTCACCCTAGTTGTCACTCAGACCATACATACAACTGTACTCACCTTTCTTTCCACTTTAAGTACCCATATTTCAACCCAAATTCAATGTCACTGAATTTGATACTCCTATGTTCCTATTTATCATATGTATATCCTGTGCATACAGAAAACAAAGATTTAGAGAGAACCAGTCTATGTACATTTTGTCTATCCCTAATATAGTGTCTAGTACAAAGAGGCACTTAATAAAGACTGTTTAATAATTTTGTGATAGGCAATGTGATTCATGTCCAGGAAGAAGCAATGAATTTGGAATTAGAAGACTAGATTCAAGGCAGGGGTCTGCCACTCTTTTAGCTACAGGAAAGACCCTTCCGTTCTTCTAACCCTCAATTTCCTCATGTGAAATAGGCATAATAATTCCTGCTTTGTTCATCCTATAACGAGATATGTGTGAAAATAACCTGAAATGGGCTGGGTACATCAGCAGTTTTGTATTAGAAAGGTGTGAAGCTGAGGATGAGCCTAGCATCATGGGTAGTGTGAGGTAGAACAGCCTATTTCACGTCAGCTGTTTCTGCGCTCATCACTGCCCGGGAAGACAAGCAGTGGATCATTAAAGCAGTGGAAATTAACAGATTAGCTCCATCACAATCACATCATTCAGTCTGCACAGACACAACTTTAACTTTACCCTCATTATAGCCACCTCGTGGCTAAGAACACAGCACATTTTCATCCTTCTTGGAGCCTATTTTCTTATTTACTAAATTTGCCAAATGTATTTCCCTGCCTCTGGGTGCAATTGGCAACGGGCAGGATGTGACATGCTGCCATTAGTACCTAGACCACTTCTCAGATGACAGGAAACCCAGAAATAGCCCCATGCTCATACTTCTAGATAGCCAGAGCAAATGCAATTTAAGAAAACTAACAATATTCAAGCCTTGAATCTTGGAAAGCTTGTAACCCACAATTTCCTCATCCAGAGAGGAAATGACATATATAACAAACTCATCTCTCAGACACCCAGTTTACACTAAGTAACCTGGTGATGAGTTTATAACAAAAGCCAAAGATTAAATCTGGGAAAAAAAAATCATGAAAAAGAGCAGAAGCATTTGCAGTTTTGCATTTCACCATGATCTGGGAACTTTTTCTAGAGTCAGAGTGGGACCCACAGTGATACTATTGTCACAGTGACCATGACAGCTGAGCTAAGGCAATGGTTTGAGTCTGAGTTTGGTGAAATCCCCCCACCAACTGCCAGGAAAAAAGTGACAACAGCAAAAGTATTACATCAGTCATTGATACGCCTCTACCTTCTTTTTTTTTTCTTTTGAGACAGAGTCTCGCTCTTGTCGCCCAGGCTGGAGTGCAATGGCACAATCTCAGCTCACTGCAACCTCTGCCTCCTGGGTTCAAGCAATTCTCCTGCCTCAGCCTCCCAAGTAGCGGGGATTACAGGCACCCATGACGACACCCTGCTATTTCTCTGTATTTTCAGTAGAGACATGGTTTTGCCGTGTTGGCCAGGCTGGTCTCAAATTCCTGACCTCAGGTGATCCACCTACTTCGGCCTCCCAAAGTGCTGGGATTACAGACTTGAGTCACTGTGCCTGGCCTCTACCCTCCTTTTTATGCTCCCTTGCTATACCCTTAACCAGTGATTGTATCCTGTCAAGACAACTTTTCTTCTACTACCTTCTTTGCTAATGACACTGAGTAAAATGGACAACAACCTCCCAAATTAGAATCCTGCCCCTATTCTTGCCCCTCTGACATCTAAACTTCATACAACAGCCAAGGAGATCTTTCTAAATTCTCCACAGCTCCCTATGTCATACTGTGTAAATGGCAAAGTCGTGACTATGACCCACAAGGCCCTCACCATCTCTCCTTCGACTCCCCGGTTAGCTCTCTGGCCTAATTTCCTACTACTGTTTCTGTGGTTTACTTAATTTCTGCCATGCTGGTCCATTTGCTACCCTGTACATGCACCAGTCATTCTCTTGCTTGAGGGCCTTTGTGCTTGTCCTGTACCCTCTGTCTACAATGTTCTTCCCCAGATATTTCTCTGTCCTTCAGCCTTTTACTCAAATCTCACCTTCTCAGTGATCCCTTCTCTGGTCTATCTAAAACTGTAACTTTGTCACTTAAGATACTTCTGATATAATACTTCCTATCACCTCTTCCTGCTTTATTTTCCTAGCACTTATCATGTCACATATAATAATATATTTTACTTAACATTTTTATTGTCTATTTCCCTCAAAAAGACTGTCAGCTGCAGGAAAGTGAGAACTGTTGTCTCTCTTCTATCCCTAGTGCCTCGAAAAAGGTCTCACTCATGGCAGGCACCTATTAAATATCTGTTAAAGGAAGTAAGAAAACAAGTAAATGATTCATCCTATACACTAAGCTAAAGTAATAATCAGCTGGGTTTTTTTTTTCCTTTCCAGGAGAAAAAAATGACTAAATTGTTTAACCAGTGAAAATACATATACTTCCATATACAGACAGATACAGGAGATTCTAAGATACTTGAGGGACAGGAGACTGCCTTCCCCCCTTGTCCTTAGAGGCACCATTATCACCCACTCCCTGTACCTGAGGTCCTTAGTGGAAAAGACATACCAATGTGATGAGATGAAAGGACCGCTTCTGGTGCAGGTAAAACAAGTTTAATTATTTTATGCTATCACGAATTGAGAAGTTACTATGTGCCAGGCCCTTTATACAACCATGCAAAATTCTCACACTAACTTATCCAGATAGATATTATTATTCTCCTTTTATAGAAGAGGAAAGTAACACTCAGAGAAATCGAGTAACTATCAAAAACTCTCATGCCTAGAACTATTCCGAACTGGGTTTCAATCCCAGGTCAAAAGTATACAGAGACTCTGTTCTCTCTGCTCTATTGTGCTGCTGCAGGTGAAGGGAGGGTATGTATCTTTATCCGAGGTTTCCATTCTGACCAGTAGGTCAAACTCCTCAGACTTGACATTACTTGGCATTTTCAGTGAGCATTTTCAGTTTCCAACTACAGAAGGCCTCTGAACTGTCAGGAATTAAATTGTGGCCCTGTTCCACCCCCTGAAGCATATCATAACAAATATCAGTGTTCTCCCTTGCAGGCTATTGCCTGTATTTCATTCCATTAGCATAATTGGAGCTCTAAGACCAAACCCAGATTTTTTTTTTTTGCATTCGGTCACACGGCAGTTAGATCACATTGTGAGAACAGGAATACGTATTTCTGCTTGGTTGTGGCATGTTTTTTGTTTTTTTTTTTTGAGACAGAGTCTCGCTCTGTCGCCCAGGCTGGAGTGCAGTGGCCGGATCTCAGCTCACTGCAAGCTCCGCTTCCCGGGTTTACGCCATTCTCCTGCCTCAGCCTCCGGAGTAGCTGGGACTACAGGCGCCAGCTACCTCGCCCGGCTAGCTTTTTCTATTTTTTAGTAGAGATGGGGTTTCACCGTGTTAGCCAGGATGGTCTCGAACTCCTGACCTGGTGATCCGCCCGTCTCGGCCTCCCAAAGTGCTGGGATTACAGGCTTGAGCCACCACGCCCGGCCGGTTGTGGCATGTTAATAGGCTTTAAGGAATCCCAAGTTCACATCACTGTACATAACAAGTTTCCAGAGACAAAATATTCCACTGAACAACAAATGAGCAGGAAGCACCAAGATCCTGTGATGTCTGTCAAATAATGCTCTTCCCGTTCTTACAAGTACGTTCTTCCCAAAAGGAGAGTGTGTTATTCAATGTATGTTGGTTGACCAGGTCCTGTGCTAGGTGAATGTGACAGAAAGGTGAATGTGATTCTGTCTAGTGGAGAAAAGAGACATGTAATCAGATGATGAATTACCACACAATGTGGCAAACACTATGGTGGGGTTAGGAAGAGAGTTCAGGGAACACATAGAGAGGGGGAGGTCCGACTTTTACAGGCTACATAAAGAAAAGTTTCCCTAAAGAGATGATGAAGAGCCTGCCTCAGTCTCCCAAATAACTGAGATTACAGGTGTGCCCCACCAGACCTGGCTAATTTTTTGTATTTTTTAATAGAGACGGGTTTTCACCATGTTGGACAGGCTAGTCTTGAACTCCGGATGTCAAGTGATCCACCCACCTTGGCCTCCGAAAGTGCTGGGATTACAGGTGTGAGCCACAGCACCCAGGCCAGAGTCATTCAATTCTTTTTTAATCAGTCAAATAAACCCAATTTGTTTTAAGGTATGGTATTAGGCTATATTCATCCAGAGGTTTACTTCAAAATGGGGGCAGTGAGGAGCTTACATTGTGACCAGTTCACTGAAGTGCAGTGGCCACAACTCTGTCCCATATGGACTAGTGGCTCTGTGGCCTGTTGTCCAGAGCCACAGAATTTCCTAACACTGACCAACCGCCCTGTAATTTCAGCACGCGGTCACAAGGGGGACGGGGTAGCTGAGAATCAGAATTCTAGGATTCTAAAAGCTGAAAGTCACATAGAATCCATCCAATTGAGTGCTTTGCAAGCCACGGGGCAGAGAAGGGGAAGAGGGGTCCAGTTCGGTAGATAGGACTACAGATCCTACCCTCAAGCTTGAAACAGTGCAACCCTGCTGTTTTATGTACTGAGTTTCTGTATCTACTTTTGTTTGAGATGAGAGCGTATCATTGCTGAAAAAGAAAAGTAAAGTAATTCACTTGCTCATTTTAGAGACAAGAGACATTCCCTCAAAGAAGGGAAATAATTTGCCCCAGATCACACGGTGTGACTTTGGAGCAAGTGACTGTACATGTGCAAGCCTCACTCAGCTCCCCCATCTCTGAAATGAGAATATTGTGTACCTCATCTGGATATTAAGAGGACTCATTGAAATAATGCAGGTAAACACTTAGCACAATGCTTAAAACATACTAGATATGGACAAATATTGCTTACTATTACCATTTTGATGATGACGATGATAGTGATAATAATTATGATGATTATACAGTAGTTCCAGTTAGTCCTTAAAACTGAAGTTCTCTGCGTCGCAAGCCAGCATTCTGTTCCATACATCACACTCGCTCAGCACAAGTCTTTCAGCAGAACTTGTCTGCATGACCTGACACAATTGACTATCCCCTCCTCCTGGATTAACTTGACTCATTAATATTTCAGGGAGACACACTCACGGATTTGTCCTCCTACCTCACTGACCCTGCTGCTTCCTCCTCATTTCCCTGACTACTAGCCTTTGGATTGCCTCAGAGCTCAGGCTTCAGATCTCTCTTCCGTCTTCTATGCTGTCGAACTCACTCCGATTTTAAATTATTTCTATATGCTCAAAAATCACAAATGTGTATCTCCAGCCCAAAAGCTCTTTCCTGGGCTCCAGAATTGTGATGCCAACTCAGCATCTTTACTATGTTCAACAGGCCTATCTCAAAGTAAATACGATCATAATAGAGTTTCTGATTTCCCTCCCAAATTTGCTCCTTTCCCTATTGTTCCTCATTTCAGTAAATGCCCCCAACTTCCCCCCAGTTACTCAAACCAAAAACCCAGGCAACTTTCTCTCTTCCTTTCATCCCATCTCCAATTGATCAGCATGTCTTGTTATGCCTCTAAAATTCGCAATCTTCACAAATTTGCCTAATTATCACCCCCTGCATTGCTAAAATCTTAGGCTAAGCTACCATCATCTTTGGCCTAAATTACAACAGCCTCCCATCTGATCTCCCTGAATTCACTCTTGCCACCATTTCTATAGAACATTCTTCATGCAGCAGCCAGAGTGATCGTTTTAAAATCAATAGTCAAGTAATCTGATTCCTCTGCTTAAGACATCCCACAATGCCTTCTCATTGAACTTGTAATAAAATTCAAGCTGTTTAGCACAGCCTACAAGCCCATATGTGATTTGGCTTGAGACTGGTCTCTCCTTGGCTTGTTGGCTTTTTTTGAGGGTATGTCCCTTGAATTTACACTTGTTTCTTCTGCTGGGATTCCTTCTTTCTCATCATTCAGGTCTCAGTTCAGATGTCACTTTCACAGAGTTTCTTTTTCCCTAGGTAAAGTAACATGTGCCTGTCCCCATTCCCAGTGTATTCTATATCCCATTGCCCCACTTCTTTTCGTCATAGCACTCATCACAACTAAAAATTATATAGACACTTTTTTTACTTGTTTACATTTTTAATGTAACCAATAGAATGTCATTGCCATAAAGGCAGAAACTTTACCTAGTCCACTACTGTATCCCCAGCACCGAAAACAGTGCCTGCACAGTAGACCCTCTGCAAATATTTGCTGAATAAAAAAAATGATAAAAGAAACTTAGAGACTCAACTTGCCTCCTTCTCAACATCCCCCTTTACTGCGTCTGTAAAGTCCCCTTTCCAAATGAACTTTCATTCTAGATTAGTCCAGAGAAAGTCAGGGAAGAACTTGTTCTCCATCCCACTCACATCCTGACATTAATTCACTCTGGTGAATTAATCATCAATAGAGCTCTCTGAAAATATTCTTTTCATGGCAAAACTGATTTTTCCAGTCTACAAAACAGAGTAATTAAGAAGGATCCATCATGATCAAAAAGTATTGTTCCTAACTGTGGTCATAATGAATGTACCATAATTAAGGTATTCCAACTAGTGTTATTTGCTTGACACACTCCAGTTAAGTAGGATGCTATAAATAAAGAGGTTCAAAACATCACCTGTTGCAAACATTCTAAAGGAAAAGAGCTCCTCAACAGAACCCTTCAGGATAATAGGTCTGATGATGAATGGCTTATTGCTACAGGGGGAAAAAAGGACTTGGAGAACCACAGATACAGAGAAGGAGGGGAAGAGCATGCTGATGCACAATGTCACCCTGAGCCAGCATCAGGAGCCCTGAAAATAGGTCATATTTGGGATTAGAAATCAAGATTGGCCCTAAGCAATATAGTTAAATGAGGGAAGTTGGCCAAGGGAGGAAGTAATGACTGCAGGGGTTTTTCACCTTTTCCATTTGTTATTCAGCTACATGGGAGACATGTGGAGGAATAGAGGAACATTTGGCCTGGAGCTTCTAGCAAAGTGGGATTAACATTGGATTCACATTAGAATCACCCGGGGATATTAAAAGACACTCATACCTAGGCTTCACTTTCAGTTATTCTGATTTAATTAATCTGGAGCAAGTACCAGGCACTAGTATGTTGTTTAAGACTCCCAGGTGATTCCAATGTGCAGTCAGGTTTGAGAGCCATTTTTAGCTGGTCCAAATCTTAGGCAGGCAATCTACGTTTGTTCCTTTGAGAACTCAGTGGTTCTCAAAGTACGATCGCCATACCTGCAGTAACATTACTCAGGAACCTATCAGAAATGCAAATTCTACTGAATCAGAAACTCTGGGGACAGGGCTCAGCAACTGGTGTTTTACAAGCCTTCCAGGTGAAAATGATAAAACCACTGCTTTAACTAGCAGTAATAGATTAAATAAATATACCCACTCTGATTGTAATGGAGTTAAACAGCTGGAGCTAAAAGGAGCAACTAGAGGCAATTTGACTCCAAACTGAACTGAAGTAATGCAGCCAGAGCTGTTTTTTTAGGGACCCCACCCCAAGAGAAGATGTTAGTAAATTAAATGAGCACTGAACTAAAATGCAACTCTAAGGTTAAATCCAAGGTTAGAAGATGATATACCTGGAAATATTTAAGATTAACAAAAAAGGCACTGAGTTGTACACAGAAGATTCTTTTCTTTATAAAAAATAGCTCTATGTGAGGTGATGAATGTTAATTTTCTTGATTTAATCATTTCACAACGTATGCATTATAAAAACATGTTTTCTGTTGCAGATATGTACAATTTCTATTTATCAGTTACGCCTTAATAAAGCTGGGAGGAAATCTTAAAAACTAGTTCTAAAGATGTGCTTTAAGAGAATTGTTAGCTTGCAACAGAGATCTATGGTCAGTGTGTTAAAAATGTACATTCCTGGGACCCATACCCAGAAATTCTGATTCTGCAGGTCTAGAGTGGAGCCTAGAAATTTACATTAATAATTTTTTTAGGTGATTCTATAGTAGGTGGACCTCTTACCAAACTTTAAGAAACGGTGTTCTGTATGAACTTCATCTGCTTTATTAATGACTGATCAAAAAAATTCTGATTGAAAACTAATGTCAGTGATCTAGATGAAATGTGATGCCTCAAAGATTTTATCATGTGACCTTGCAAATAAAGACACCTCCTGGAATCATTCTAATGACTGTATCCTAATTGGGAACAAAGGATCTGACAGGAAGCAGTCAATCTTGAGTGCTGAATCTACATTCCCAGGAATACAGAGTAACAACAGTAACGGCAAAAGCAAAACCCACAAGGTGATCATATGGAAGGTGACTGTAGCTTACTTTATATTTTCTTTTTCTTTTGTAATTATACTTTAAGTTCTAGGGTACATGTGCATAACGTGCAGGTTTGTTACATATGCATACTTGTGCCATGTTGGTGTGCTGCACCCATCAACTCATCAGCACCATCAATTCATCATTTATATCA
>NW_012116999.1:1927378-1979986 GCF_000951035.1 Colobus angolensis palliatus
CAGCACCGATTGTCCGGCACTCCCTAGTGAGATGACCCCAGTACCTCAGTTGAAAATGCAGAAATCACTGGTCTTCTGTGTCGCTCGCGCTGGGAGTTGTAGACTGGAGCTGTTCCTATTCGGCCATCTTGCTCTACCCCTCCCTATATTTTCTATTCTTACTTGAGACCTACTTATTTAAAATCTATGAAAAAAATGCCTAAGTTCATCTGAGAGTAATTTTGAGGTGTTTTTAATACCTCAAAACATATAAAGGCATAAAGAGGTCACAGCTACTGACTGACTTATCCTACAGCAGCCTAATACCATACATCTTCAGCTGTAACTATTGCTATATAAATATTCAGCAATAGCAATATAATATCTAAAACTTTCTCCTTTGTCATCAGGATATGCCTGGCTGTATGCTAACATACGCCATAAATGGAAGATGAAATAGTCTACCATTCAGCTTAAACAAGATATACTGCCACATCCCAGTTACACACACAGAAACACACACACACATCCCTATTACAGGACTTTCAAACTCCATGTAGCTTTGTAGTCTCCCATTCCATGGTTTGGATACTGATTAGAACATGGACAACTCATTTATTGTTTTAGACCATGGCCATTGTTTAGTCCCAGAACCCTGCCTCAGGCATGGCCAACCTAGGCAATTGTTCAGACTCTGATCTTTGACTACACATGGTGTCGGGGGAAAAAAATTATTGGGGAAGAAGGAGATGGTTCCAGATACCAATGTGAATACGTGATCATAGGTAGAATTAAACAATCAACCCATTAAATCCTTCCACCATCGGGATAGGAAGATTATAGTCCCCGTGGATTATATTTTGTGGCTTCTTCCCATGAAGTTGAGCCTGAAAGAGATTTTGAGTTCACTAAGACAGACACACTGAGGACAGGAACCTGTCATGCAATGTAGTCTGCCCTATCCTTCTCTGCTTTCCTCACCCTCATGGGGACAACCCAAAGTCAGTCGAGGAGGCAGCCCAGTGATAATGCTGGTCTTTTCTTGTCTTCAAAGGTTTTATTTGATTTGTTCTCTTTGATGGTTCTATTGATTTGTATGAAAGACCAAGTTGCCATCTTCTCTGATTTGGCTATATGACCCTCAGCTTCGTTCAGCATCCTTATTTACTGTTGGCAAGTACAGATAGTAATATTGTAGTACCAGAAGAGAATGCAAGAGATTATCTTCCCAGTTCCTTGTTTCCTAAAAGGTATATGTCTAGAGAACCATAGAAAGAAATAGTATCTCTTCTCTTTCAAAAAATCACCAGTGATAAAAATGCCAAAACCCTTAGTTATTAAACGTTAAAGATATTAGACATCAACTCCCAATTTCCAAAGTAATGGAATTTATTAAGTCTAAACAAAATAAAAATTAAACAAATGTGTCACTGAAACTACCCATGTCTCCACCACCATTTATTTCCTTTTTTTCCAGTACATTCCCCCTATTCCCTCAAGGCAGCCTGATAATGTCCTAGCTTAGGTTTTACTTGATATACTAGATATCTCTAGACCATGTAATATACGAACCCTCCAAGACACAGTGGCATTTAAGAAAAGAATTCTTGAGGCCACAAATAACCTTCAATACCAACAGAATTGGATCTCCAAAAGCAGAATTAGAGGGGACAGAGTTGATATTTGGAGGCAGTGGACTGAAAGCTTGCACTGTAGACATCTAACATCATACTTAATAGTGAAAGACTGATTGTTTTTCCCTGAGATCAGGAAACATTGTGCCTGAGGATTTAGCAACTATATTTAGGCAAGAAAAAGCAAGAAAAGTTATTGAGATTGAAAAGAAAGATGTTAAACTTTTATTAGTGGATGACATGTAGAAAATATTTATGTAGAAAATTCAATTCAATCTACAAAAAAAAGAAACAAAAAGACAAGAACTAATGAATGGGCTTAGTAAGGTTGAAGATAAAATATCAATATAAAAATTGTAGAACAATCATAAATGGAAACAAAATTAGAAATACCATTTACCATAGCATTAACATATATTTAAGTACTTAGGAATAAATTCGACAAAAGATGTAAAAGAGCTATGCACTAAAAACAACAACATATTGCTGAGAGAAATTAAAGACCTAAATAAATGGAAACACATACTGCATTTCTGAGATAGAATCAGTATTGTCAAAACGTCAGTTCTCCCCAAACTGATTTATAAAATCAATGCAATCACAAGCAAAATTCCAGCATGAGACTGTAGTTGTAGAGAAGGAATTTACTACAAAGGGACAGAACTGGGCTACAGCTATTCTGTATTATATTCTGTATTCTGTGGTTGTGGATGCATGTCTGTGCATTATCAAGCCTCATAGTATCATATAACATAAAGAGTGAATCTTAGTATGAAAATTTTCAAAAATGGGTTAGTATACAGACATATTGCTATGGTATCAATACTGGTGTCCCTCCAAAAATCAAATGTTGGAACTAAATCCCCGGTGTGATAGTATTAAGAGGTGAAGCCTTTAGGACTTGGTTAGATCATGAGGTCAGAGCCCTCATGAATTGGATTAGTGCCTTTTTAAAAAAGGCTTGAGGGATCCTGTTTGCCCTTTTCACCACAGGAGGACTCAGGAAGAAGGTGCCATCTGTAAAGCAGAGCAAGCCCTCACCAGACACTGAACCTGTAGGTCCTTAATCATGGACTTCCCAATCTCTAAAAACTGTGGGCAATAAATTTCTGTTGCTTTTAATTGCCCAGTCTAAGGTATTTTGTTATGACAGCAGCCACAAATGGACTAAGACATATACATTTCTAGCTCTGTCCACTAAAAGATAGAAGCAGTGACAACCTAGCAGCAATAAGCACACTTAGAGCCCAGATACTCATTTTTCATACCATTTTCCAATCAAAGGAACCAGGGATACTTGGAGAAGTGTCTGATTTGGGGGCTGGGACAGGGAAATCACTAGGTGGGCCTGGAGCATCTTGTAGTGTCAAAAAGCAAAGAAGTTCTTAAAAGAACAAAAGAAGGGGCATGTCAAAAGAAAACATTAGTCATCCTGAAAGAGCTTTCAATTACCAAAAATTGAAAAATTTGGGCAATAAACCATATAATAATATTATTGGATTATAATTGTATTAGTCTGTTTTCATGCTGCTGATAAAGACATACCGAAGACTGGGAAGAAAAAGAGGTTTAACTGGATTTACTGTTCCACATGGCTGGGGAGGTCTCAAAATCATGGCTGGAGGTGAAAGGCACTTCTTACATGGCAGGAGCATGAGAAAAATCAGGAGGATGCAAAAGCAGAAACCCCTGATAAAACTATCAGATCTCGTGAGACTTATTGACTACCAAGAGAATATGGGGGAAACTTCACCCATGATTCAAATTATCTCCCACCGGGTTCCACCCACAATGTGTGGGAATGATGGAAGTACAATTCGAGATGAGATTTGGCTGGGGACACAGAGCCAAACCATATCAATAACCCAAAGAATAAATATCTGGAATTCTATGCTGAGATAAATGATTCAACAAATAAAGAAATGAGAAAGAAGTAACAACTCTTCCTTACTGAATAATTCAAATTAATACATGTAGAAGGAATGGGGAAAATAGAAAACAACTTTTAGAACACCACAGTACCAGTTGTTGCAGGCAAAATACACTGATAAATGCTAAAATGAGTAGATAAAACTTTAAAGTGAAATTGAAATTGGGTATTAACATAACCTCAAAGTGTATTTTCCAAAATATTTATTAATTACTGTGGTAGTTTTAACATGTGTCCACAATTTTTAAAAATATTCCTACCTCCTGGAGATGGAGGGAATTTAATTTCTCTCCCCTTGCGTGTTGGCTGAATTCTGTGACTTTCCTTTTAAAGAATGGAGTACGGAAACAGAAAAATAGCAAGTTTACAGTGGAGAAATCCATCAGACACAACCTTAACCAAATGATCAAGGTTAATATCACCCATGATAAGTCATTTTGATATCATGCAACCCCTGATATTATGTGATGTGTATGGCACTTTATCTCTATGATATTTCTCCCCAAAATCCAGGCGCTCAGTCTAATAATGAGAAAATATCAGAAAAACTCAAACTGAAGGATAGTCTACAAAATGCTTGACAAATATGCTTCAAAAGTGTTAAGGTCATGAGGAACAAGAGAGATTGAGGAGCCATCACAGATTAGAACGACAACTAAATGCAATGTGATATCCTGGTTTGGATCCTGAAACAACAAACAGACATTATTTAAAAACAAAGAGAATCTGAATAAAGTCTATAGTTAATAGTATTGTACCAATGTTAATTTCTAAATTTTGGTCATTGTACCGTGGTTATGTAAGATGTTAACACTAGGAGAACTTCGGCAAAGTGTAGATAGAAATATTATGCACGATTTTTGGAACAGTTTTCTTGAATGTTGTGCTTTAATAATTAAAAAGGTATTGCAAGAATTATTGTACATAAGGCTAATTCTAAAACTTGACAAACTGATTCTAAAATTGATTTGCAAATGCAAATGACCTGAAATAGTTAAAACAACTTTGGGAAATAAGAGCGAAGTTGGAGGATAAACACTATGTAATTTCAAGACTTAAAAAAACACTTTATTGAGGTATGACTGATATTTTAAAAAACTATTAATCAGATATTTAGAGATTTAATGTATATAACTGTACAGATTTAATGTATATAACTAGATGAGTTCCTAGATAAGTATACTCTAGTGAAACCATCATTACAATGTATTGCATAAACATGTGTATCACCTCCAAAACTTTTCTCACTGTCTTTATTATTATTATCATTTTATAAGAACATTAATTTAAGATTTACCTTTTTACCCGATTTTGAAGTGTGCAAAACAGTATTGCTAACTATAAGTCACTATGCTATACAGTAGATCTCTAGGAATTATCCAGCTTTCATAACTGAAATTTTATAGCCTTGGACAAATACCTCCCTGTTTCCCTCTTCTTCCATCCCCTGGCTACCACCATTCTAATCTCTGCTTCTATGAGTCTGACTATTTTAAAAAGCAGTATCATATAAATGATATGATGTAGTATTTCTCCTTCTGTATATGGCTTATTTCACTTAGCATAATGTCCTACAGGTTCATCCATGTTGTTGCAAAAGGCAGGATTTTCTTCTTTCTTAAGGCTGAAGAGTATTCCATTGTACGTATAAACTGCATTTTTTAAATCCATCTGTCAGTGGACATTTAGATTGCTTCCATGTCTTGGTTATTGTGAGCAATGCTGCAATGAACATGGCTATGCAGATATCTCTTTGGGATTTTGATATTAATTCCTTTGGGTATATACCGCGAAGTAAGATTGCTAGATCAAATGGTGGTTCTATTTTTAATGTTTTGGGAAACCTCCATACTGTTTTCAATATTGGCTGCAACAATTTACATTTCCACCAGCAATGTACAAGATTACCCCTTTCTCCACATTCTTGCTAACATTTGTTATGTTGTTAATATATAATAGCCATCTGATATGCTTCGGCTCTGTGTCCCCACCCAAATCGCATCTTGAATTGTAATCCCCATGTGTGGAGGGAGGGACCTGTAATCCCCACATGTCGAGGGAGGGACATGCAATCCCCACTTGTGGAGAAAGAGAGGTGATTGGATCATGGGGGCGGTTTCTCCTATGCTATTCTCATGATAGTCAGTGAGTTCTCACAAGATGTGTGGTGTTTGACAGTTCCTCCTTCACACACTCACTCTCCTGACACCTTGTGAAGGATGTGCCTGCTTCCCCTTCCTCCATAACTGCAAGTTTCCTGAGGCCCCCTGAGCCATGCAGAACTGTGAGTCAGTTAACCTCTTTCCTTCATAAATTACCTTGTCTTTGATAACAATGTGAAACGGACTAATACACTATCCTCACTGGTACAAGGCGATTATCTCATTGTGGTTTTTATTTCAATTTCCTTGATGATCAGTGATGTTGAGCACCTTTTCATATACCTGTTGGCCATTTGTATGTCTTCCTTGGAGAAATGCATCTGCAGTTTTTTGCCCACTTTAATACAATTATTTGTGGGGTTTTTTTTTACTATTGCGTTCTAGGAATTCCTATATATTTATCAGGTAGGTGGGTTGAAAATACTTTTCCCCATTCTGGAGTTTGCCTTTACATTTTATTAATTGTTTCCTTTGATGTACAGAGCATTTTAGTTTGATGTAATTTCACATGTCTATTTTTGCTTTTGTTACCTATGCTTTTAGTGTCATATTGAAGAAATCACTGCTAAGGCCAATGTCAAGATTTGCCTTATGCTTTCTTCTAGAACTTTTACAGTTTCAGGTCTTCATTTTGTTCCATTGGTCTATATGTCTGTTTTTATGCCAATGCCATACTGGTATAAAACTGGCATAAAAACAGTTTTAGTTACTATAGCTTTGCAATATATTTTGAAATCAGGAAGTACAATGTCTCTAGCTTTGTTATTCTTCCTCCAATCTGCTTTGAGTAGGTGGGATCTTTGTTGATCCCATTTGAATTTTTGGACAGTTTTTTCCAGTTCTGTAAAAGATGCTACTGGGATTTTGATAGGAATTGCATTTTAATCTGTAGATCACTTTGGGTAGTGTGGACATTTTAATGATATTACTTTTCCAATCCACAAATATGGGATGTTTTTCCATTTATTTGTGTCTGCTTTAGTTTTTTCCATACATGTTTTTACAGTTTTCAATGTATAAGTCTTTCATTTCTTTGGTTAAGTTTATGAAAACACTGCAGCTAACATCATACTCAATGGTGAAAAATTGAAAGCTTTTACTGTATGATCTGGAACAAGGCACAGATACCCACTCTCACCACTGCTATTCCACATAGTACTGGAAGTCCTAGTCAAAGCAATCAGGTAAGAAAAAGAAATAAAATACATTCAAATTAGAAAGAAAAAAGTATAATTATCTCTGTTCATAGATGAAATAATCTTATATGTAGAAAACCCTAATGATACCACAAAATTGTTGTAACAAATTAAAAAATTCAATAAAGTTGCAAGATACAAGATCAACACACAAAAATAAATTGTACTTCTATACACTAACAACAAACTATCTAAAATGGAGATGAAGAAAATAATCCCATTTACAATAGTATCAAAAAGAATAAAATACTTAGGAATAAACTTAACCAAAGTGATAAAATACTTGTACAATGAGAACTATGAAACACTCAAGACCCTTTACAAAGCTAAAATAATCAAGTCAGTGTGATATTCATGTCAGAATGAATAAATGGGTCAATGGAGCCCAAAAGAGAGCCAAGATATACACATATATGTATGTATTATATGTATGTGTGTGTATATATACATATATAAATATATGTATATAAATATATTTGCCAAAAATTAATTATATATTCAATTAATTTTTGGCAAAGAGTCAAAAGAAATTCAGTGGGAAAATGTATTTTCAGTAAGTGGTGCTCTAAAACTTGGATATGCATATGCAAAAAAATAACTTCAACCCATATCTCACATGATATACAACAATTAACTCAAAATGGATCATAGATGTGAATGTAAACCTAAAACTTTAAAACTTCTAGAAGAAAATATAGGAAAACATTTTTAGGCAAAGATTTCTTAGGTACATTATAAACCGTAAAACCCATACAAAACAATTGATAAATCAGATTTTATCAAAATTACAACTCCTTCTCTGAAAGAGGCTGATAAGAGAATGAAAAGACAAGCTATAGAATGGGAGAAAATCATTAGGAATTATATCTAATGAATGAACCACAAAACTCAATAATAAGGAAAACAATTGCCCATATTTTTAAATTGACAAAAAAATTTGAATAGTCACTTCAACAATTAAAGCGTACAGATGACCAATAAGCACATGAAAGGATGCTTAACATCATTAGTCATTAAGGATATACAGATTCAAACCATAATGAGATATCACTACACAACTATTAGAATGCCTAAAATTAAAAAGGTTGACCTTACAAAGTGTTGGTAAGGATGCAAAGCAATTAGAAATCTCATAAAACACTGTTGGAAATGTAAAGTGGTGCAATAACTTTGGTAAATAATTTGGCAACTTCTTAAAATGTTAAAAGTTAAACATACACATATGATATGATTTAGTCATTCTATTCCTACATGTTTATCTAAGAGAAAGGAGGGTATGTCTTGACAAACATTTGCATATGAATGTTCATAACAACTTTATTTGTAATACTTAGATATTGGAAACAACTCAACTGCCCATCCATATGCTAATAGACAATGTGGTGTATCCATACAATAAAATATTGCTCATCTATGAAAAGGAATAAGTTGTTGATACACACTACAACATAGATGTACTTCAAAATAATTACATTAAGAAACCAGACCAAAAAAAAGTACATACAATAAGATTCCACTTCTATAAAAATCTAGGAAGTATAAACTAGTTTATAATGACCAAAAGCCATTCAGCAGTTTCTGAGGGCTAGGAGGAAAATCCAAAGGAGCTTGCTTAAACTCTGAGGGGTGACGGATATATTTCATTATCCTCACCGCAGTAAGTTTCAGTGGGTGTACACATATGCAATTATGTGTCTAATTGTACAGTTTAGATTTTACAGTTGATACTGTATCAATTATGCCTCTATAAAGCTATTTTTTTAAAAAAAAAAAGTACTATGGGAGGTCAGTGGAAGTAGACTCTAGGTGGATCACAGCAGTAGGACACGGAGGCCTACCTTTCCTTTCCAGGGGGTGTAAGAATGATCTATAGGAGTGAGATGTCCGTTTCTACAATTTGCACTTTTCTAAAAATCATGGGAGTAAGGAAAATCCCAAACTGTATGTCCAAGTCTGAAATAATTTAGTCCCACAGAATCTAATATTTGTAAGAGTGTTAGTGGTCCAGTGGTTTTCCAGCACTTTGCTGCACTCCACAAAGTACTGGAGTTGCTGCACTCCACAAAGCACTGGAGTTTCTCTGATTTCTCAAGAGTATATGGTTGGGGGGATGGGAATATGGTGGTGTAGAGGATTGAAAAGACATAGAAGGTAATCCTGCTTCAGTGAGGCTCCACTATTATCTGCTTTATATACTGAGTTTCAGAGTAACATTTTACTTAAAAATTAAAAGCACTCCACAACTAAGAAGAAGAATTTGAAAATCACAGTTATAGCTCAATCGGTCTGCTATGCAACTGAATTTTCACTACATTTGTTTATTGCAGTGTGGCTAAAACATTAGAGAGATTGGGAGGTCCTGCTTAATATTCTAGTTGTATTACCTCTAGCATGGATTAGGAAAGATGAAATTACTGAGTAAGAGAGCGGAATGGGAAAGCTAGGTGAACTAATTTTTCAAGAGCAAAGCCTTTGTTTAAAACTATATAGATCAATAATGAGAATACAGCCAACAATTATTAAACAATTATCACATAGCAGGCGCTGGGATAATCACTTTACATATATTAATTCACTAAATTAAGGCCCCTTGAAAATCCTTAAGAATTTGTAGATCAGCTTTTCCATTTCTACAAAAAAAGGCAATAGAATTTTGATATATATTACATAGAATTTGTAGACTACTTCAGTTTATATTGTCACTTTAATGATATTAAATCTTCTAATCCATGAACATGGAATATCTTTCCATTTATTTAGGTATTCTTTAATTTCCTAAGCAAGGTTTTGTAGTTTCCATTGTACAAGTCTTTTCTTCCTTGGTTAATCATTTATTCCTTTGTATTTTATTCTTTTTGATGATATTATAAATTGAATTATTTTCTTAAATTACTCTTCATATTCCTCAGTGTGGGTATACAGAAACACTAATTTTCATGTATTGGTTTTGTGCTCTGAAACTTTGTAGAATTAGTTTATTAGCTCAAGAAGTTTTCATAGGGATTTTCCTCTGAGATTTTCTATATATACAATCATGTCATATGTAAACAAATAGAGTTTTACTTCATCCCTTCCAATCTGGATGCCTTTTATTTCTTCATCTTACCTAATGACTCTGGCTAGAATTTCCACTACAATGTTAAATAGCAGTGGTGAAAGCAAACATCCCTGTTCCTGATCACAGGAGGAAAGCTTTCAGCCTTTCTCCATTAAACATGTGATGAGCTGTGGGTTTTCATGAATACTCTTTATGATGTTGAGAAAATTCCCCTGTATTACTAACTTTCTTAGTTTTTTTTTTTTTATTTGTAATCACTAATGGTTGTTGAATTTTGACAAGTGCTTTTCCTGCATCAATTCAGATGATCATGTGATTTTCATACCCTTCATTCTATTAATTTGGTGTATTACATTGATTGATTTTCTTTGAATGAACCACTCTTGCATTTCTGGAATAAACTCCACTTAGCCTTGGTGTATAACCATTTTAATATGCTGTTAGATTTAGTTTGATATTATTTTGCTGAGGATTTTTGCACCTATGTTCATAAAGGATATTGGTCTGTAGTTTTATTTTCTTATGATATATTTGGCTTTTGTATAAGGGTAATGCTGGTATCATAAAATGAATTAAAAGTGTTCTCTCCTCCTCTATTTTTTGGAAGTTTAACAAGGATTGGTGTTAATTTTTCTTTAAATGTTTTGTAGAATTCACCAGTGAAGCCATCTGTTCCTGGACTTTTCTTTTTTGGGATGTTTTTGATTACTGCTTCAGTCTTTTTATGGGTTTTTAAAAAACTTTTTATAGGTCTATTCAGAATTTCTATTTCTTTTTGAGTCAGAATTGGTAGTTTGTGTGTTTCTAGGAATTTGTCTATTTCATCTAGGTTATCTAATTTGTTGGGGTATAATTGTTCACAGTATTGTCTTATAATTCATTTTATTCCTTTAAGGTTAGTAGTGCTGTCTTCCCTTTTATTTATAATTTTAGTTCTTTTCATCTCTCTTTTTATCTTAGCCTACTTAAATGCTTGTCAATTTTGTTGATCTTTTCCATTAACCAACTTTTGGCTTCATTGATTCCATTGTTTTTCTATTCTCTATTTGTTTTATCTAACTTTTCTTATTTCTTTCCTTCTGCTAGCTTTGGGTTTAGTTTGCTCTTCTTTCTCTAGATCCTTGTTGTGCAAAGTTAGGTTATTGATTTGAGATCTGCCTTTTATAGTGCAGGTTTTTACAGCTGCAAATATTCCTCTGAGCACTGCTTTTCTTCATCACATAAATTCAGTATGTTGTGTTTTCATTTATGGATATTCTTTGGGAGTTAGGATGAAGGTACTTTCCTCCAGAGAGTATTTGTGTTTGCCTTGCAAAGCACTTAGGTACCTTTAAGGTGCTACTTTAAATTACATTCTTTTCTTCAATTTTTTTTTTCCTACATTCATTTCTTGATGCGTTTTGTCCAACCAGGTGATAATTTCAGTTGCAAATATATGTGAGGACTAGCTTGTGTTAACAACTTCTTAGGGACTAGTCATCTTATCCCCATATTTTGTTCAAGGTTAAGGCAACTTTTTATGCAGTCTTCCGAGGGGGTGGAATTGTTGGGATGGGATGATCACCCTTACTCAAGGGCCTAGCCTCTTAAGATTCACTTTAATAGGGATAGTCTCCTACTAAACTCCCCACCTTAGGCCGCCGGCCGTGTATAACTTCTCTCCCACCTGCCACCATGAAGCTGTCAAAAACAAAATCTCCAGACACCTAGTTTGTCAAATCTCTTAAGGACAAAAGTGGTTTTGGAACTCAGCTTATAGCTCTCTGTTCCAGTGTTATCGTAGATGTTGGCCTTTTAGAGTATTGATATCTAGTCATCTCTTGGTTGTCTTTATGATTTTAAACAGTATTTTATACACAGTTTTTAATTCTTTAAATGGAGGGTTGGTTTAAATACATTCACCCTGCTGGTAGCTCTGTTTTTCCCTCTCTCCTTTATCCCAAAGACATAAATATTCAATTACCGAGGAATTTAAACGAAGTTGTGACCACCTCCATTGGCGGGCAGGGCTCTAAGTTAATTGTGTAATGGATAATGGATTTTCTCAATGGCTCTGTAGTCATAATTAACATGTCTTCTCTCTTCCCTATAAGGATATAGGACATTTCTGTCCTTAAAGTTTGAACAACTAACAAATCAGATAATCCAAGGGGCATGTTCTATTTTCCAAGAATGATTGACACTTTGGTACTAGGGGTTTGTGGGGGGGAGTGGTGGTTTTTGTTTAACTTGTGTGGAATTGTGTGTGCGAGGTAAGGTTTTGATTGGTGCTTTTTTCTTTTTCATTTGTGAGTTGATAACGGAAGTAGAACAGTACATCTTCAAGTAAAGAAAGATTTCTTAATCCACTTTCTGTGATGTCAGACTATAGGAGAAACCCTTGCAATTGTTTTCTAGATTTAATTATATTCAGTCAGATATTTTGGATTAATAAATCTGAAGCCTCACGCCTGTAATCCCAGTACTTTGAGATGCCAAGGTGGGCAGATCACCTGAGGTCAGGAGTTTGAGACCAGCCTGACCAATATGGTGAAACCTCGTCTCTGCTAAAAAAAAAAAAAAAAAAAAAATACAAAAATTAGCCAGGTGTGGTGATATGCACCTGTAGTCCCAGCTACTTGGGAGTCTAAGGCAGGAGAATCGCTTGAACCTGGATATCAGAGGTTTCAGTGAGCTGAGATCGGACCACTGCAATCCAGCCTGGGTGAGACAGTGAGACTGTCTCAAAAAAAAAAAAAAAAAGTCTGAAGTCTTAATAGATTACACACTCCGAGAAAATACATCAAGGGCAGATAATTGACAGAAAATACTGACACTTCAATGTGACACATATTTTTTTCTTTAAGTTCCAGGATACATGTGCAGAACGTGCAGGTTTGTTACATAGGTATATGTGTGCCATGATGGTTTGCTGCACCTATTGACCCGTTCTCTAAGTTCCCTCCCCTCACACCCCATCCTCCAACAGGCCCTGGTGTGAGTTGTTCCCCTCCCTGTGTCCATGTGTTCTCATTGTTCAACTCCCACTTGTGAGTGAGAACATGAGATGTTTGGTTTTCTGTTCCTGTCTTATTTTGCTGAGAATGATGGCTTCCAGCTTCATCCAAAATGTCCCTGCAAAGGACATGATCTCATTCCTTTTTATGGTTGCATAGTATTCCATGGTATATATGTATCACATTTTCTTTATCCAGTCTATCATTGATGGGCGTTTGGGTTAGTTCCATGACTGTACTATTGTAAATAGTGCTGCAATCAGCATACATGTGCATGCATCTTTATAGTAGAATGATTTATATTACTTTGGGTATATAGCCAGTAATGGGATTGCTGGGTTAAATGGTATTTCTGGTTCTAGATCCTTGAGGAATTGCCATACTGTCTTCCACAATGGTTGGACTAATTTATATTCCCATCAACAGTGTAAAAGTGTTCCTATTTCTCCACAGCCTCGCCAGCATCTATTGTTTCTTGACTTTTAAAATCACCATTCTTTCTGACTGGCATGAGATAGTCTCTGATTGTGGTTTTGATTTCCGTATCTCTAGTGGTCAGTGATTTTGAGCTTTTTTCATATGTATGTCTTCTTTTGAGAAGTGTCTATTCATATCCTTTGCCTACTTTTTGATGAGTTTTTTTTTTCTTATAAATTTGTTTAAGTTCCTTGTTAATTCTGGATATCAGACCTTTGTCAGATGGGTGGACTGCAAAAATTTTCTCCCATTGTGTACATTGCCTGTTCACTCTGATGATAGTTTCTTTTGCTGTGAGAAGCTCCTTAGTTTAATTAGATCCCATTTGTCAATTTTGGTTTTTGTTACATTTGCTTTTGGTGTTTTCATCATAAAGTCTTTGCCCATGCCTATGTCCTGAAGTTGGAGGCATGCTATACCTGACTTCAAGCTATATTACAAGGCTACAGTAACCAAAACAGCATGGTACTGGTACCAAAACAGACATATAGACCAATGGAACAGAACATAGACCTCAGAAATAATACCACACATCTACAACCTCCGATCTTTGACAAACCTGACAAAAACAAGCAATGGGGAAAGGATCTCCTGTTCAATAAATGGTGCTGGGAAAACTGGCTAGCCATATGCAGAAAACTGAAACTGGACCCCTTCTTTACACTGTATACAAAAATTAACTCAAGATGGATTAAAGACTTAAATATGAAACCCCAAACCATAAAAACTCTAGAAGAAAGCCTAGGCAATATGACACATTTTTATAGAATGCTTCTACCAGAGGGCACTGACTTGACTTCTCCTACAATGATCACACTGTGTTTGTGTTTAATTTAATGCAATTTGTGTAACTTATACTTGTGTATCTTCAAAGTTTCTCATTTTTATAAACAAATTTGAAATCATGCCAGTAAGTTAGATGTTGAATGTATGTAAGTAGCATTTGGTAACTGCTAAGAGGCTACAAAAACATTATTGGCAAAAAAGCGTTTAGCTCTGATTTGGTTGGATGATATTTTATTATGACCCTTTCTTGGTCTCAGGCTCTAATGTTTGAAAAAGAAGGGAATATATTAGGTTTTTAAAAATCAGTGTATTGCAACTTGATAATTTATTCTTCCACAGAGCTATTTGTGTTTTATATATTTATATATTTTTACTTTATTATTGTGAAAGAAAAACATACTGACTTTATAGAAAGCAAGTTTCTCCTAATTAACAAAGGTTAAAATTTTACCTCTACCAATTAAAATTGCAATAGATATTGAAAAATTTAAAAATAAATAATAAATTGACAGTCCTTATTCCTAGAAAAGTGTCATACAATATACAGGCATATAAACACATAAAATTGATAGATATACTAATTTTCTCAGATATAATCTAATATAATCTCTAAAGGATAAAATCTTAGAAAAAATACAGTTTCGTTTCTTTTGAACTCTGTTATAACTTCCATTTCTTTACCTTGTCTTACTCTTCTGGCTTGCATATCCTATCAACTATTTTTTAGGGTATTTATCCACCTCAACCATTTTTTCTTTGTGTTTCAAATAATCCAATTATAGTCTTAATTATTTTAAAATTTACAGTTATTTTTTACTGTAGCCATCTATAGTAAAAAATTGTTTGTGCTATCAAATACTAGGTCTTATTCATTCTTTCTAACCAGTTTTTCTACCCCTTAACCATCCCTCACCTTCCCTCACCTCCCCACTACCCTTCCTAGGCTCTGGTAACCATCTTTCTACTTTCAATCTCCATGAGTTCAATTGTTTTAATTTTTAACTCCCACAGACAAGTGAGAACATGTGATATTTGTCTTTCTGTGCTTGGCTTATTTCACTTAACATAATGACCTCCAGTTCAATCCATGTCGTTGCAAATAACAGGATCTCATTATTTTTATGGCTGAATACTACTCCATTGTGTATATGTACTACATTTTCTTTATCCATTCATCTCTTGCCATCAACCTCTTGACACTTAGGTTGATTCCATATTTTGGCTATTATGAACAGTGCTGCAAAAAATATGGGAGTGCAGATATCTCTTTGATATACTGATTTCCTTTCTTCCTATAAACTATTAGATAGAAGTGGAGTTAGTGGCCTCTCTGTCTCAAAGGGATGCATTTAGAATTCAAACATTAAGTATAATGTTTGCATTAGGTTTTTAAAATCTCCTTAATCAAATTTAAAATATTTCCTTCTATGCCTAGCTTGCTAAGGGCTGATTTTTTATTACGAATATATGTTAAATTTTATTAAATGCTTTTACTGTATCTATTGTGATAATATGTGGTGAATTATATTAATAGATTTTCTAACATATTAATTGCATAGATAAAGAATTTTCACAAAGGAACCTAAAGTTTCTTTTCCTAGCATTTCTGAAATAAGACCATGCATATCTGAAATAAGCCCATCTGGGTCTTAATGAACTATCTTTTAAAATGTTGCTGGAATCAATTTGTTAATATTTTTAAAAATATTTTACCTGTATTAATGGGTGAGTTTAACCTATAATTACTCTAACATATATTTTACTTCTCTGATTTGTTATCTTGGTTACATACTAACCTCATAAAATAATTTGAGAAGGGTTGTATCTTTTTCTCTCCTCTAAAATACTTTGTGTACAATTATTAAAACTTCTGGATCTCCTGTTTTACCTATGGAGAGATTTTCAACCAGTGAATAACTTCCTTAAATATTATAGTTAATAAATTTGTTTAGTTATCTTTCATAATTTACACTTTTCTAGAAATTTGTTCTTTTTGTTGTTAGTGTATTAGCATAAGGTACTTCATAAAATTATCTTAATAATCTCTGCTGTATCACTAATTAAGTCCCTTATTTTATTCATTCTTAAATTCTTCATTCAACTTAGTTTTTATAGAAACAATAATTTCATTTTTGTTGTCATGGTTTCATTGGTTTTCACAATACAAAGTTTAAGTATAGAATTGCAAAAATAGGTTCAATTGACTTAAGTTTGGGAACAAAAACAACTATCTTTTTTAACTTTTATTTTAGGTTTGAGGTACATGTGCAGGTTTGTTATATAGGTAAATCTGTGCCATAGGTGTTTGTTTTACAGATTATTTCATCACCCTGGTATTAAGCCCAGTACCCATTAGTTATTTTTTTCTGATCCTATCCCTCCTCCCAACCTCTACCCTCTGGTAGGCCCCAGTTTATATAACTGTATGTTGACTCATATCTCTCAACTAGTGGCAGCAAGAGCATTCTGGCTTAATAAAGGGGCACTTACTAACTGTAAGCATTCAGAGTGCCCTGGCCATCAGCCAGCAAGTTTTACAGAGGGGCTGAAATGCACATACATAATTTTTACTGTATGTCAAATTCCCTGTCTTTATGCAGCAGGAAAAGAGTTATGTTTCAATTTGCTGAAAAGCATTTTTAACACACTTTTCAGCCACTATGCTTATGTATTTAGTGTCTTTTGTGTTCTTCAGTAACATAAGGTTTTGGTGGGTTTTTTTTTCTAGAAAAATGGAAACTACTAGGCTTGAGGACTTTTCTTAAATGTTTATGATCTTCCAAGTGCTTAAAAAATACCCCTAAAGTTTTATGTACTTATGTGCAAACTCTTGATCTGTGTAATGCAGTCTTTTCCACCTAAAAATAATTCATGTTGCCTAGATAAAATATCCTTGAAAAGATCCTGTATTGGTGGCCATTTGGAAAAGAAGACCACAACTTTGCTTTTGATTTGGCTCCAAATAGGGACTAATAACTCTCATTGTAAAATTAAAAGTAGATACATCATGGGCTTTCTGTAAACATAATTCAAGAAAGCCAACCTCGCAAGTAGTAAGGAGAAATGCTATGAAAACATGTTACATTAACTCATTATAACTTTCAAAAAGACGTAAAGCCACCCCAGAGGCTTGCCAATAACGTGAAAGGTAGCAAGCATTGTAATGATTAACAGATGAACATTATTACACATTAGAGTTAGTAATGTTCTTTGAATTTAAAGATGACATGAGAGAGACACAAATATTATCATCTGGGCTCTCAAGTTTTTTCTACAGTCGTTTCCCTGGTTGGTGCTCTTTCCCATTACAAACAACAGATGTTTTAAACTTGCAAAACCCTCTCTAGGCCTTTTACCCATCACAGTCAGACTCCACAGAATGCTTTGCTTCCTTTATTAATGAGGAAAAAGGAATCATTAAGTGTAAACTTCATCAACTTTCCTGCCTTAATACTCTAACATTTCTAATAATGGCACTCAATTTTTCTTCCTTTCATATTTGAGAGGCATGTGTGTTTCCACTCCAATTCAAGCCTAACTACTATTGACCTAACATACCCTGTCCAAGGCGTACACATTCTCATGTGTAAGGCCAATGCGTTTACATATCTACCTTTTCATTATTGCTCACTGCAATCATGACAATGGTCTCCACCTCTGCGTTGAAGCATACTCCCTCACACATCCATCAATGGTCCGTTTTCTCTCCTATTTCTGACCTTGACCTCACTTGCAGATCCTTCCCCTCAGCCTATAAACACATTTTTCCTTTAAAAAAACACAGTAATCAACCATGACTATTTCCAAAACTAAAGACTTTACCTCTCTGTCTTCCCTTGACTACCAGACCTCTTAAAAAAATAGTGTATACACACCGTATTTCTGCACCCGGCTCCTATTTATTCTTTTTCTTTAAACAAAAGTACAAAATGGGCCTGTATTCCCAGCACTTTGGGAGGCTGAGGCAGGTGGATCACTTGAGCCCGGGAGTTCAAGACCAGCCTGGTCAACATGGCGAAACCCCATCTCTACTAAAAATACAAACAAACAAAAAAAATTAGCTGGGTGTTGTGGCGCATGCCTGTAATCTGGGAGGCGGAGGTTGTAGTGAGCTGAGATTGCACAATTGCACTCCGGTCTGGGTGACAGAGCGAGACTCCATCACGGACAATAAAATAGTACAAAATAAATGGTTGCTGGTTTTATCAAACATCAGTAATCCATTTTCATCATTAAAATTGGAAAACTGATAAAAAAGAAACTAAGTTTTAAAATATCTATAATCTCATCATAAACATTCTTGACACTTTGATGTCTCTTTTTCCTCTACATCTTCATACTCACAAATATGTGTATATTTTTCTATAAAATTATATCATAGCACACATAGTTGTAGTATCCAGCCTTCAAGGCGACTCCCCATGATCCCATCTCCTGGTATTAACACTTTTGTATAATTCTCTCCCATATGGTAACAGGGTTGATTTGTGTGACAAATATCATATGATATTTGAAGTAATGTCATGATCCTTAGGAGATTAAATTATGGAAGACTGTGGCTTCCTTCTTTGACTATGTCCCTACTCTTTTTTGGATTCCTAACTCTAGGGGTTGTCAACTGCCATGTCATGAGGACAATCAGGTAGCGTATCACTTGGCTCATATGGAAAGGAAAAGAAGACTCCGGCCAATAGCTGGAGAGAAACTGAAACCTGCCAACAACCATGTGAATGAGTTTGGAAGTGGTTTCTTCAACACAAGTCAAGCCTTGAAAACAACATCAACCCAACATATGGCTTACAGAACAGATCAACATCTTGTCTGCGAACTGATGAAGGACTCTGAGTCAGAACTACCCAGCTAAGCCACTCCCAGGTTACTGACCCTCAAAAACTGTGTAATAAAAGTTTGTTGTTTTAAACTGCTAAGTTTTGGTGTGATTTCTTGTGAAAGCAAAAGATAATTAATATAATAGTATTCTGGAACCTGTTCTCTCAATTAATAATCTGTCAAGTACATATTTCCATTTCCATAAATATAAGCCCTATATTATTATTTTTAATGATTGTATTACATCTTATTTTAAAGATATACCATAATTTGGCTAGACAGTCCTCTACTTCTGCACACTTAGGCTGTTTCCAAATGTTTACTATTAGAAACAATATTATAATTATGATTAATATACCTGTATGTTACACATTGCATATTTATAGAATTATTTCCTTGGAAAAAATTAGTGAAAGTGGAATTGCTCCTTTAAAGACTATAAATATGTTTTTAAACTTTTAAAAGACATGTCAAAATGCCTTACAAAAAGCTCGTATGACTTTATTACCCACTAATTGTACACATACCCATTTCCCCATTCCCATGCCAGTACTACATACTGCTGTTTGCTTTAGTCTGTTGTCTTTTTTTAAAAAAATACATTTCTCTGATTTCAAGTAAGGTTGAGCATTTTTCTCATATGATTTCTAGTAATTTGCATCTCTTTTCTTTTTTTGTGAATTGCATATTAATGTTGTTTACCCATTTTCATATAAGAATAATTAGCTTTTCATTGATTTATAAGAGCTTATTATATGTTAAGGGTATTAACACCATTTTTGACATGTATGTTGAAAATATTTTCTCCATCTTTTGAAATTTTGTTACTAGTGTATTTATCATATAACGATTTTTAAGATTTTGTAGTCAAATCTATTAGTTTTTTTTCTTTTCAAGATATGCTTTTTGTAACACGCTTAGAAGTATAACACACTTATCCATCCTGCGTTTACAAAAATATTTACTTATGTTTCTTTTAGTCAATTTATGTTTTCACTTTATGTTCAAATGTATAACCAGAATTCCTTGTATGGCCTTTAGTGACATATGGTCTTTGTGACATTTGTCTTCATGTAGGACCTCTATAATTTTATTTCTAAGTGTTTTAATTTTATATTAGTATGAATTGAACAGGTCCATCATATACTCTCAGTAATTTCTGCTGTTCTATAGGCAATATGTTGATTTTTGCCACTTTGTTGGACTCTTATTGAGAGGTGAAGCCAGCTGGACTTCTGGGTAGGGTGACAACTTGGAGAACATTTCTGTCTTACAAGAGGATTGTAAAATGTACCAATCAGCACTCTGTATCTAGGATTGTAAAATGTACCAATCAGTGCTCTGTAGCTAGCTAGAGGTTTGTAAAATGTACCAATCACTACTCTGTAAAAACACACCAATCAGTGCTCTGTGGATAGTTAGAGGTTTGTAAAATGGACCAATCAGCACTCTGTAAAATGGACCAATCAGTACACTATAAAATGAACCAATCAGCACTCTGTAAAATGGACCAATCAATACTCTGTAAAATGAACCAATCAGCACTCTGTAAAATGGACCAATCGGTAGGACGTGGGCTGGGACAAATAAGGGAATAAAAGCTGGTCACCCCAGCCAGCAGCAGCAACCCGCTTGGGTCCCCTTCTACGCTGTGGAAGCTTTGTTCTTTTTTTCTTCACAATAAATCTTGCTGCTGCTCACTCTTTGACTCTGTGCCACCTTTAAGAGCTGTAACACTCACCGCGAAGGTCCACAGCTTCATTCCTGAAGTCAGCAAGACCAACAACCCACTGGAAGGAACCAACTCAGACACATCTTGGCAATCACGAAGGGACTATCTCCAAGTGGTGAATACCATTGGAACCTTTTGCTTGCTATTCTGTCTTATTTTTCCTTAGAATTTGGGGGCTAAAGACCAGGCACCTGTCGGCCAGTTAGAAACGATTAGCATGGCCACCAGACTAAAGACACAGGTGTCAGGCTTTGTGGGAAAGGGCTCTCTAACAAACCCCGACTCTTCGGAGTTGGGAGCATTTGTTTACCTGGAACCAGCTTCATTTTTCCTGTACTTCCGGGCCGAGCCAAAGGTTGACAGAGAAGAAAGTCATTCTGCTCCGGGGTCCTGACAAAAGGTTGGTTGACCCTGCAGCCATGAGCAGAACTGTCAAAGTCATGTTGCCCAAGCGAGACTCACCCATCTATCCTGTCTATCCTGATCCTGGCCTCCTGGGTCCTAATGCCTGTCAGACAAACTTCCTCCTGCCTCTCTTCTCTGTGGCTAGTCCCGCTTCTAAAAGCCACTCCCTGTTTCTGGTGCTTTTCTAGTTTCTCCTATAAGAATGATTTCTACTGTAAATTTCAGGATTCTGTTCCCTTCCTTAGGCACCGAGACTCACCAAACAGAAAGGTATAATTTTTGCTCAAAGTCCTGTTGGGGGCGTGGTGGGGAGTTACTATCTGGAATTTTAGGATCCCTCCTCAGACTAGCAGGCCTAACAAAGGCTATTCCCAAAGCTAGGAGATGGGGAGCCTTAGAAATGATATCCTTCCTATTCATATGATGAGAAGTGAGGACAAAAGGTATCACTCTTCCAACTCTGGAGATCCCTTCCCTCCCTGAAGGTATGGCCCTCCACTCCATTTTGAGGCATAACATCTTTATAGGACAAGGGTAAGGTCCCAATACTAACAGGAAAAAGTATTTAGGACTCTAACAGGCTTTCGAGAATGCATCAGTAAGGACCACTAAATCTGATTTTTCTTGGTCCTCTTTGTGGTCTAAGAGGAAAGGCAAGGGTGCAGGTTTTTGAGAATGCATCATTAAGGGCCACTAAATCCGACCTTCCTCAGTCCTCTTTGTGGTCTAATAGGAAAACTAGTGTTTCTGATGCTGCGTTGGTGAGCACAACTATTCTGATCAGCAGAGTCCAGGGACTATTGCAGATTCTTTGGGGCGCGGGGGGGGGGGGGGGGGAGAAAAACAAACCAGATCCACAGGCAGTTTTTCTTTCAGATGGGAAACACTCAGGCATCAACAGGCTCACCCTTGAAATGTATCCTAAGCCATTGGGACCAATTTGACCTGCAAACCCTGAAAAAGAAGCAGCTTATTTTTTTCTGCACTACAGTCTGGCCCCAATATTCTCTCTCTGATGGGGAAAAATGGCCACCTGAGGGAAGTATAAATGATAATACTATCCTGTAGCTTGACATTTTCTGTAAGAGGGAAGGCAAACAGAGTGAAATACCTTATGTCCAAGCTTTCTTTTCATTGAAGGATAATCTACAACTATGCAAAGCTTGCCATTTACATCCCACAAGAGGACCTCTCAACTTACCCCCATATCCTAGCTTCGCTATAGCTCCCCTTTCTATTAATGATAAGCCTCCTCTAATCTCCCCTGCCCAGAAGGAAACAAGCAAAGAAATCTCCAAAGGACCACAAAAACCCCCTGTCTATCAGTTATGTCCCCTTCAAGCTGTAGGGAGAGGGGAATTTGGCCCAACCCAGGTACATGTCTCCTTCTCTCTCTCTCTCTCTGATTTAAAGCAGATCAAGGTAAACCTGGGGAAGTTTTCAGACAATCCTGATAGGTATATAGATGTCCTACATGGTCTAGGGCAAACTTTCGACCTCACTTGGAGAGATGTCATGCTATCGTTAGATCAAATCCTGGCCTTTAATGAAAAGAATGTGGGTTTAGCTGCAGCCCAAGAGTTTGGAGATACCTGGTATCTTAGTCAAGTAAATGACAGAATGACAGCAGAAGAAAGGGATAAATTCCCTACCAGTCAACAAGCCATTCCCAGTATGGATCCCTGCTGGGACCTTGACTCAGATCATGGGGACTGGAGTCATAAACATCTGCTGCCCTGTGTTCTAGAAGGACTAAGGAGAATTAGGAAAAAGCCCATGAATTATTTAATGATGTCCGCCATAACTCAGGGATAGGAAGAAAATCCTTCAGCTTCCTCGAGCGACTATGGGACGCCTTAAGAGAATATACTCCCCTATCACCCAACTCCCTTGAGGGTCAATTGAGCCTAAAAGATAAGTTTATTACCCAATCAGATGCAGGTAACAGGAGAAAGTTCCAAAAGCAAGCACTGGGCCCTGAACAAAATCTGGAGGAATTATTAAATCTGGCAACCTTGGTGTTCTATAACAGGCACCAAGAGGAACAGGCCAAAAAGGAAAAGTGAGATCAGAGAAAGGCCATAGCCTAAGTCATGGCCCTCAGACAAACAAACCTTGGTGGTTCAGAGAGGACAGAAAATGGAGCAGGCCAATCAACCAGTCCACTATGCTGAGGCAATCACTGGAAGGCACGCTGCCCCAGAGGACAAAGGTTCTCAGGGCCACGAGCCCCCAACCAGATCATTCAACAATAGGAGTGAGCGTGCCCAGGGCAAGCACCAGCTCATGTCATCACCTTCACTGGGCTCTGGGTACATTTAACCATTGAGGGCCAGGAAATTGACTTCCTCAGGGACACTGGCACAGCTTTCTCAGTATTAATCTCCTGTCCAGGACAGTTGTCCTCAAGGTCCATTACCATCCAAGGAATCTTGGGACAGCTGTAACCAGGTATTTCTTCCACCTCCTCTGTTGTAATTGGGAGGCTTTGCTCTTTTCACATTCCTTTCTAGTTATGCCTGAAAGTCCCACACCCTTATCAGGGGGGACATATTAGGCAAAGCTGGAGCTATTATCTGCATGAATATGGGGAACAAGTTACCCATTTTTGTCCCCTGCTTGAGGAGGGAATCAACCCTGAAGCCTGGGCATTGGAAGGACAATTTGGAAGGACAAAAAATGCCCGCCCAGTCCAAATCAGGCTAAAAGACCCCACCACTTTTCCTTATCAAAGGCAACACCCCTTACGGCCTGAAGCTCATAAAGGTTTACAGGATATTGTTAGACATTTATAAGCTCAAGACTTAATAAGAAAATGCAGCAGTCCCTGCAACACCCCAATTCTAGGAGCACAAAAACTGAAAGTTCAGTGGAGATTAGTGCAAGATCTTAGACTCATCAATGAGGAAGTAATTCCTCTATATCCAGTTGTACCCAACCCCTATACCCTGCTCTCTCAAATACCAGAGAAAGCAGAATGGTTCAGGGTTTTGGACCTCAAGGATGCCTTCTTCTGTATTCCCCTGCACTCTGACTCCCAGTTTCTCTTTGCCTTCAAGGATCCCACAGACCACATGTCCCAACTTACGTGGACTGTCTTGCCCCAGGGGTTTAGGGATAACCCTCATCTGTTTGGTCAGGCACTGGCCCAAGATCTAGGCCACTTCTCAAGTCCAGGCACTCTAGTCCTTCAGTATGTGAATGACTTACTTTTGGCTACCAGTTCGGAAGCCTCATGCTAGCAGGCTACTGTAGATCTCTTGAACTTTCTAGCTAATTAAGGGTACAACGCATCTAAATTGAAGGCCCGGCTCTGCCTACAGCAAGTCAAATATCTAGGCCTAATCTTAGCCAGAGGAACCAGGGCCCTCAGGAATGCACAAAAACAGCCTATACTGGCTTATCCTCACCCTAAGACATTCAAACAGTCGTGGGTGTTCCTTGGAATCACGGGCTTTCGCTGACTATGGATCCCCAGATACAGCAAGATAGTCGGGCCCTTCTATACTCTAATCAAGGAGACCCAGAGGGCAAATACTCATCTAGTAGAATGGGAACAAGAGGCAGAAAGAGCCTTCAAAACCTTAAAGCAAGTCTTATACAAGCTCCAGCCTTAAGCCTTCCCACAGGACAGAACTTCTCTTTACATGACACAGATAGAGCAGGAATAGTTCTTGGAGTCCTTAGTCAGACTCGTGGGACAACCCCACAACCAGTGGCATACCTAAGTAAGGAAAGTGATATAGTAGCAAAAGGCTGGCCTCACTGTTTATGGGTAGTTGTGGCAGTAGCTGTCTTAGTGTCAGAGGCTATCAAAATAATACAAGGAAAGGATCTCACTGTCTGGAGTACTCATGATGTATATGGCATACTAGGTGCCAAAGGAAGTTTATGGCTATCAGACAACTGCCTGCTTAGATACAAAGTGCTACTCCTTGAAGGACCAGTGCTTCAAATACACATGTGTGCGGCCGTCAACTCTGCCACTCTTCTCCCAGAAGATGGAGAACCAATCGAGCATGACTGCCAACAAATTATAGTCCAGACTTATGCTGCCTGAGAGGATCTCTTAGAAGTCCCCCGAGCTAATCCTGACCTTAACTTATATACAGATGGAAGTTCATTTGTGGAGAATGGGATACGAAAGGCAGATTATGCCATAGTTAGTGATGTAACAGTACCTAAAAGTAAGCCTCTTCCCCCAGGGACCAGCGCCCAGTTAGCACACCTAGTGGCACTTACCCAAGCCTTAGAACTGGGACAGGGAAAAAGAATAAATGTTTACACAGATAGCAAGTATGCTTATCTAATCCTACATGCCCATGCAGCAATATGGAAAGAAAAGGAGTCCCTAACCTCTGGGGGAATCCCCTTTAAGTACCACAAGGAAATCATGGAGTTATTGCACCCAGTGCAAAAATCCAAGGAGGCGGCAGCCTTACACTGCCAAAGCCATCAAAAAGGAGAAGGAAAGGGGAGAAAAAGCGGAAGGAGAGGGAATAACAGCAGCATGAGCATCTGGCAGAGGCAGGGAAAGACCAGCAGAGAGGAAAGAGAGAGAGAGAAGGAAAGAGAGAAAGAGAAAGACAGGAATTCAATGAGAGAAGGACACACAGAGGAAGAGACAGAGAGACAAAGAGGGAGTCAAAGAGAGAGAAAAAGACAAAAAGTCAAAGAGAAAGAGAGAGAAGTAGTAAAGAGAAACACTGTGCACCCTATTCCTTTAAAAGCCAGGGTAAATTTAAAACCTATAATTGATAATTGAATTTTTCTCTGTGACCCTGTAACACTCCAATACCACCTTGTTGTCAGTGTAAACAAGGGCATAGCCCAATAGCACTGAGGCCACTGACAACACACAGCCTTCCTATCAAAAATCCTTAATCCAACAGGTTTCCTAACAGGGAATCTAAATCTTAATTAATTACCATACAAAGGTCCAACCAGATCTGGGAGGAACTCCCTTCAGGACAGGAGATAGATGGTTCCTCCTGGGCGATTAAGGGAAAAAGACACAATAAGGGAAAAAGACACAGTGGGTATTCAATAAGTGATAAGGAAGCTCTCGTAAAAGCAGAGTTAGGAAAGTTGCCTAATAATTGGTCTGCTCAAAAGTGTGAGCTGTTTGCACTCAGCCAAACCTTAAAGTACTTACAGAATCAGGAAGGAGCCATCTATACCAATTCTAAGTTAACACGGACTGAACGAGGTCTTATTAATAGCAAAGAATAACTGAAATCCCAAACTCACAAGATTTTCAACAAAAGTAAAGTTTTCTAAAAGTTAACAGTGCAACATGTATTATCCTAACTTCTAATCTTGTGGAAATTAGACCCTATCAGTGCCTCTCAGAGCTCAAGTCCATCAGCGCAGGGCCATACAACTAATACCCCCACTCATAGGGTTAGAAATGGCCACTGCTACAGGAGCTAGAATAGCCAATTTATCTACCTCACTATCCTACTACCACACACTCTCAAAGGATTTCTTGGACAGTTTACAATAGATAACAAAATCTATCCTTACTCTACAATCCCAAATAGACTCTTTGGCAGCAGTGACTCTCCAAAACCGCCAAGGCCTACACCTCCTCACTGCTGACAAAGGAGGACTTTGCACCTTCATAGGGGAAGAGTGTTGCTTTTACACTAACCAGTCAGGGATAGTACAAGACACTGCCCAGCACTTACAGGAAAAGGCTTCTGAAATCAGACAACACCTTTCAAACTCTCATACCAACTGCTGGAGTTGGGCAACATAGCTTCTCCCCTTTTTAGGTCCCGTGACAACCATCTTGCTATTACTCGCCTTCAGGCCCTGTTTTTAACCTCTTTGTCAAATTTGTTTCCTCCAGGATCGAGGCCATGAAGCTACAGATGGTCTTGCAAACGAAACCCCAAAAGAGCTCAACTAACAACTTCTACCGAGGACTCCTGGACCAACCCACTGGGCCTTTGACTGGCCTAGAGAGTTCCACTCTGGAGGACACTACATCTATAGGGCCTGTTATTCATCCCTATCCAGCAGGAAGTAGCTACAGCGATCATCACCCAATTTACAACAACAGTTGGTGTGTCCTGTTTAGAGGAGGACTTGAGAGGTGAAGCCAGCTGGACTTCTGGGTTGGGTGGGGACTTGGAGAACTTTTCTGTCTTACAAGAGGATTGTAAAATGCGCCAATCAGCACTCTGTAGCTAGGATTGTAAAACGCATCAATCAACACTCTGTAGCTAGCTAGAGGTTTGTAAAATGAGCCAATCAGTGCTCTGTAAAAACACACCAATCAGCACTCTATGGCTAGCTAGAGGTTTGTAAAATGGATCAATCAGCACTCTGTAAAATGGACCAATCAGCGCTCTGTAAAATGGACCAATCAGTACCCTGCAAAATGGACCAATCAGCCGGACGTGGGTGGGGACAAATAAGAGAATAAAAGTTGGCCACTCCAGCCAGCAGTGGCAACCCGTTTGGGTCCCCTTCCACACCGTGGAAGCTTTATTCTTTCGCTCTTCACAATAAATCTTGCTGCTGCTCACTCTTTGGTTCATGGTACTTTTAAGAGCTATAACACTCACCACAAAGCTTCATTCTGGAAGTCAGTGAGACCAAGAACCCACTGGAGGGAACCAATTCCAGACAAAATAGCACTCTCCAGAGATTGTCTCCTCACAGAAGCATCAATTTGAACAGCCTTCTATGCACAAAAATACCTTTACCAGTGATAAGGAAACCAGGTAAGAGAGCAAAACACCTTGATGTAGCACAGCAATAAGAAAAGACACATAAAAGACAGTAGTAAGAACAGTTATACATTTCCTACATCACCCCTCCCTCAACCCCAGGCAGCACAGCCTGAAAAGAGGTAACATCTGCTTGAGGGAAAGGGAAAAAAATGATCACAGAGTAACTTGGACCTCAATACTGGGCCTGCCACAGTAAAACCCAGCACTGGGTAAGCCTACATAGCCCACACCTTAGGCTAGTACCCACAGACTGAGCTTTCAGACCTGTCTCAGGGCCAGGCCAGATTCCACAGCCCCAGGTTTTAGGCCTGCACAGTGGACTTTATCTCCAGTCTGCACTATTACCAGGATGAATTTGGATGCCCCAGGTTTCAAACAGCACTCAGCAGCAAGTCAGCCCAAGTGGTTGAAGACTTGAGTTCCATCCCAGAGCCATGCTGGCATCAGCAGCTCTGGGTTTCAGTACTGCCCCAGTGGACATGGGCTTCAGGCCAGCCCCCAGAGATACAGGCTACAGGCCTATACCAGAAGAGTCAATTGATAGGTCTACCTGAGTAGGTCCAGTTCCAGGCCTGCCCACCTGTTGACCCATGCCAGACAGCCCAAAGACTTCAGCAGCAAGACATTCCATGGACCACACCAGATAGCCTGCTGAGAATCTCTGGACAGGCGCACTGTTAAAGGGCTCTCCCAGATAAAGGCAGTCTGAAAAGACTGGAGTAGGTATCTACCTCTTAAAATTTGCAGATCCCAATCAAATAGCAAGAACAATCATGGACACATGACATCACCAAAGAGAAAATATAAAACATCAGTGACTGACCCTAAAAACAGAGATGGATAAACTGCCACACAAAGAATTCAAAATAACTGTTTTAAGAAAGCTCAGTGAACTTCAAAAAAAATACAAGAAACAATTAAATGAAATGAGGAAAACATTAGGTGATAAAAATGATAAATATAATAGAGAGATTAAAATAATTAACAAATAAAAATTCAGAAGCTGCAAAGTACAATGAATGAAATAAGAAATGCAGCAGAGAGCATCCAAAGCAGAACTGATCAAGCAGAAAGAATCTGTGAACTTGAAGACAGGTTATTTGAAAATATACACTAAGACAATAAAAAAGAAAAAAGAAAAAAATGGAAAGAAGAAAGCTTTACAGGACAGCATCAAAAAAGAGCAAATTTTTGAGGTAAAAAAGATAAAAAAGTGAAAGAAAAGGAAGTAGAAAGGTTATTTAAAGAAACAATAGGAGAAAACCTTCCAATCTGGAGAAAGATGTAAAAATCCAAGGGGGAGATTTTTTTTTTTTTTAACAGCCAAAGATTTCTAATCAGTTTCAATCAAAACAAGACTACCCCAGGACATATTATACGAAAACCGTCAAAAATCAAAGACAAAGAGGACACACTGAAAGAAGCAAGAGAAAAGAAGTAAACAACATAAGGGAGCTCCAACATGGCCAAAGGCAGATTTATCAGCTGAAATTTCACAGGCCAGGAGAGAGTGGGATGATATATTCAAAGTACTGAAAGAAGAAAACCTTCAACCAAAAATACTGTTCCCAGCAAAGCTGGCATTCAGAAATGAAGGAGAAATACATTTTCCCAGACAAACAAAAATTGAATGAGTTCATCAACAACATATTTGTTTTATAAGAAATGCTAAAGAGAGATCTTCAAGATAAAAGAAAATGATACTAATGAGTAACCAGTAAATATCAAAAAGTTTAAAACATGCTGAAAAAAGTACATATAATACAGTCAAATTCAGAATACTTTAATACTCTAATAGTGGTGTGAAAATCATCTATTTACTTAGTACAAAGGTTAAAAGACAAAACCAGCCGGGCGCGGTGGCTCAAGCCTGTAATCCCAGCACTTTGGGAGGCCGAGACGGGCGGATCACAAGGTCAGGAGATGAGACCATCCTGGCTAACCTGGTGAAACCCCGTCTCTACTAAAAAATACAAAAAACTAGCCGGGTGAGGTGGCGGGCGCCTGTGGTCCCAGCTACTCGGGAGGCTGAGGCAGGAGAATGGCGTAAACCCAGGAGGCAGAGCTTGCAGTGAGTTGAGATCCGGCCACTGCACTCCAGCCTGGGCGACAGAGCGAGACTCTGTCTAAAAAAAAAAAAAAAAAAAGGAACAAACGTTTGTTAAAATATAAGCATTATAAAAAGATGTAAATTCTGACATCAAAAATTCCAAATTGAGGGGAAGTAGAGTAAAAGTGTAGAGTTTCTTCTTGTGTGATCATAGTTAATTTGTCATCAGCTTAAAATAACCTGTCATATCTGTAAGAGGTTTTCTGTAAGACTCATGGTAACCACAAAGCAAAAACCTATAGTAATTTTTTGGGTAAGAACTCAAAACCACAGGCAACGAAAGTAAAAGTAGACAAATAGAATTACATCAAGCTAAAAAACGTGTGCACAGCAAAGAACGCAATCAACAAAGTGTGGAGACAGCCTGTAGAATGGAAAAAACATTTGCAAACTATCTATCCAACAAGGCATTAATAACCAGAATATAAATGGAACTCAAACAACTAAATAGCAAAATAAAGAAAAAATAATGTGATTTAAAAAGGGCAAAAGACCAGAAAAGACATTTATCAAAAGGAGACATAAAAATGACCAATAGAGGCCGGGTGCGGTGGCTCAAGCCTGTAATCCCAGCACTTTGGGAGGCCGAGACGGGTGGATCACGAGGTCAGGAGATCGAAACCAACCTGGCTAACACGGTGAAACCCCGTCTCTACTAAAAAAAATACAAAAAACTAGCCGGGCAAGGTGGCGGGCACCTGTAGTCCCAGCTACTCGGGAGGCTGAGGCAAGAGAATGGCGGGAACCCGGGAGGCGGAGCTTGCAGTGAGCTGAGACCCGGCCACTGCACTCCAGCCTGGGCGACAGAGCCAGACTCCGTCTCAAAAAAAAATAATAATAATAAAAATAAAAAATAAAAAAAATTTAATTTAATTTAAAAAATGACCAATAGATATATTTAAAAAGTGCTCAAGATCACTAATCATCATGGAAATGAAAATAAAAATCATAATGAGACATCATTTCACTGCAGTTAGAATGGCTATTATCAAGAAACCAAAAAATAACAAATGGATACAGAGAAAGGAGAATGCTCATAGGCTGCTGGTGGAAATATAAAGTAGTACATCGATTGTGGAAAACAGTATGGAGGTTACCCAAAAAACTAAAAATAGAACTACCATGTGATCCAGTAATCCCACTGCTGGATATATATACAGAAGAAATGAAATTCGTATACTAAAGAGATATCTGCACTTGCACATTTATTCCACTCCGATGTTTATGGTAGCATCACTGTTAAATTCCACCAAACATTTAAAGAACTAATACCTATCCCTCTCAAGCTACTCCAGAAAATTGAAGTCTAGGGTATACTTTCAAACTCACTTTATGAGGCCAGCATTACCCTGATACCAAAGCCAAACAAAGTCCTGATGAAGATAGATGCAAAAAATCTCAACGAAATACTAGTAATCTGAATTCAATAGCACATTAAAAAGATCATTCACTATTATCAAGTGAGATTCATCCCAGGAATTCAAGGATGATGCAACATACACAAATCCACAAACGTGATACACCACATTAACTGAATGACCAAACCATATAATCATTTCAATAGGTACACAAAAAGCATTTGGCAAAATTCAAAACCCTTTCATGATAAAAACTCCAAAGAAGGAGTAGAAGGTACACAATAAAGTTCATCTATGACAAATCCATGGATAATATCATACTTAACAAGGAAAAGTTGAAAACTTTTTCTCTAAATCAGGAACAAAATGAGGATGTCCATTTTCACTGCTTCCATTCAACATAAAACTAGAAGTCCTAGTCTGAATAGTTAGGCAAAATTAAAAATTTTAGTAAAAAGACATACGAATTGGAAAGGAAGAAGTTCAATTGTTTCTATTTCAGATGACATTAACTTACATATAGGAATCTCTAAAGACTCCACCAAAAACCTATTGGAGCTAATAAACAAATTCAGTAAAGTTGTAGGATACAAAATCAACATACAAAATCAGTAAAATTTCTATACACTAACAGAAAATTTTCAGAGATAAGATCAAGAAAATAATCTCATTTACAAAAACTCCAAAAAAAATATATACTTAAGAATCAATTTAACCAAGGAGGTGAAAAATCTACACTCTAAAATCTATGGGATACTGATGAAAGAAACTGAAGAAGCCACAAATAAATAGAAAGATAGCCCACAATCATGCATTGAAAGAATTAGTCTTGTTAAAATCTCCATACTACACAAAGAAATCCATAAATTCAGTGCAATTCCTCTCAAAATACCAATGATATCTCTCACAGAAATATAACAAATAATCCTAAAAATTTGTACAGAACCACAAAAAACCCAGAATAATCAAAGCAATCTTGAGCAAAAGAACAAAGCACAGGTATCACACTACTTTATTTCAAAATATACCATGAAGCTATAGTAATCAGAACAATATGGTACTGGCATAAAAACAGACAGACCGATGGAACTGAATAGAAAGCCCAGAAATAAATACAAGTGTTTACAGCCAAGTGATTTTAGACCAAACTACCAAGCATACATAGGGAGAAAGCATGGTCTCTTCAATAAATTATTGAGAAAACTGGATAGCTAACATGCAGAAGAGTAACATTAGACCACTGGCTCACACTGCATACAAAAGTAAACTCAAAATGGATAAAGAATTAAATGTATGATCTGAACCTGGAAAACTATTAAAGAAAACATAGGAGGAAAGCTTGATGAAATTGGTCTGGGCAAGGATTTATTGGATATAAATCCAAAAGTACAGGCAACAAAATCTAACATACACAGTGGAATTATTTCAAACTGAAAGGTTCTGCAGAGCCAAAGAAACAGCAATGTGAAGAGATAATCCACAGAATGGGAGAAAGTATTTTTAAACCATGGGTCTGATAAAGGATTAATATTCAAGATATATAAAAAACTCAAACAACTCAATAGTAAGAAAACATATAACCCAATTAAAAATGGGAAAAGAATGAAAATAGGCATTTCTCAAAAGAAGACATACAAATGGCCAACAAGTACATGAAAAAATGCTCAAAGTCACTAATCATTAGAGAAATGCAAATTAAAACCACAATGAAGTATTACCTCACACGTGCTACAATGACTACTATCAAAAAGACAAAAGATTAAAAGTGTTGGCAAGGCTGTGGAGAACAGGCACATCATTGGTAGGAAGGTAAATTAGTAGAGCCATTATGAAACACAGTGTGGAGTTTCCTCAAAAAATTAAAATAAAATTGCCATATGAGCCAGTGATCCCAACACTGAGTGTATTTTCAAAGAGAATGAAATCAGTATGTTGAAGAGCTATCTCCACTCCAATGTTTATTGCAGTGTTACTCACAATAGCTAAATTGTGGAATCAACCTATGTGTCCATCAAGAGATGAGTAGATAAAGAAAATGTGGTATATATACACAATGGAATACTTTTGAGAAGTGTCTGTTCATGTCCTGTGCCCACTTTTTAATGGGGTTGTTTGTTTTTTTCTTGTAAACTTGTTTAAGTTCCTTGTAGACTCTGGATAGTAGTCCTTTGGCAGGTGGATAGATTGCAGAATTTTCTCCCATTCTGCAGGTTGTGCTTTTCTTTTTCGTTTTGGTTCTGTCTTTGTTGGATATGATTTTCCCAGATAGGCTAATTTTATAAAAGATTTGAGAGACATTCCTTATTTCTGGAACAACTAAAATTTATCTTTCTTTGAAATAACTCACCTATGGAACTTTATGAGGTGTTATTGCTGTATTTTTGTTTTGTTTTATTTTTTACTTTGTGATGGAAGAATTGACAGTTGTTTAACAACTTTTTATGGTTATTAATTTTCTACTTTTCTTGAGTCACTATTTATAATTTCCCTAAGATTTTAAATTGATAACATTATCTCTCTCCATGTGTGTCTCTCTCTTTGAAAAATATACTATGTTTTTACTATATATATAAGATAGGAAGTTACATGTGGTGATTTAGACCGCAGACTTTGAAGTCAATCTAAATTTGAATTATTTGTTTGGACAAATTACCTAAACTCTCAGTATGTTTATCTATAAAATAGCACCCACTTCATTAGATTCTTGTATGGATGAAATTAGTTAATGTATATAGAAATGTAAAACACATAGAGAGTCCCTATACTATATTTTGCCATCAATTATCAAGCTTTTATGTATATTGGTTTCCTAGGGCTATCATACAAAGTATGATACATTGAGGGGCTTAAAACAAAAGAAACATATTATTTTACAGTTTTGGAGGCCAGAAGTCTAAAATCAAAGTCTGTAAGGCCACACTCCCTCGAAAGGCTGTAGAGGAAGGGTTATTTCTTTCCTCTTCCATCTTTTGGGGGCTCCTGGCAGTTCTTGGTGTGTGTCAGCATAACTCTAATCTTTAGCTCCATTTTCACATGGCCTTCTTCCTTATGTCTCCGTGCTTTTCTATATGCCCCCTCTATTTATAAGGACATTGGTCATTGTATTTAGGGTCCACCCTAATCCAGTATGACCTCCTCTTATCTTAATTACATTTGCAAATATCCTATGATTAATAAAGTCACATTCTGAGCTTCAGGATGGACATAAATTTGAGGGGGATAGTGTTCAATTCACTGTATTACATTTCTAATATGCTTTTCAAAATTCTTTATTTCTTATATTCTTGATTACTCTTGCCAGGAATTTGTCACCTATGGGTCATTTCAAAAACTGGTTCTAATATTTATTTGTCAGTTTTTCTGGGTTTCTGTTTTCTGTTTCATTTCTTCTTTTATCTGTAATAATTTATGCTTTCCAAATTTTCCTTTATTTTGCCTCTTCTACCTTCATGCTTTATTTTTCTCCTTTTTTGTTTGACAAAAAGTCATGCAGCTTTTCCTTTGAATAAAGCACTGGAGATGTTCCCTAAATTGTTAACATGCTTCATTCACCATTACTGTTTAAATAGAATATGCCTGAGGTTTTTATTTCTATCTTTGACTCAAAAATTATTCAGTAGAGTGTTTTTTTTTATGTTCTGCATGGTTTGATTTTGTTTATTTCCCTTTGGATTTTCATGTCTAGCCTGATTGAATTGTGATCACAAACTATGAAATTATGGCCTAAACTATTTCTGCTTTCTGTAATATATTGCTTCCTTTGCGGTCTTAAATATGAAAATATTTTTGTAATGTTTCATGAACATTTAGTAAAGATGTGTGTTCTGTATAGGGCACAAAGGTATAGTTATAGATATATGTATAGAGTCAAACTTACTAATTGGATTATTCAATTGACCTGTTATTTTTTGTCTATTTGGTCTGTCAAAAACTAAGACAATTGTAAGGCAGAAGTTGCTACTTGTCAATCCAACATCTGATCTTACCTTTCTTCTTAATAACAGAGGGCCTGCCTGGTTTTTACACGTGCATATTAACACCCAAAATAAAAGACTACCTTTTCCAGCCTCCCTCACAGCTCCTATCTGACTAGCTTCTGGCTACTATGATTTAGGTGTGTGTGGTGGGGGTAGCTCCTCTTCCTCTTTCTTCCCACATGGAATGTAGATATGATAGCTAGACTTCAAGAAGTAATACATTAATGATGGCAGGATAGTAAGATATACAGCTCTGGAATGAATAAATCCAGACTCTTTTTTCCATGGAAGGAAAATAAGCCACTATCTAGTTTAAGCCCCTGCTATTTTAGGTTTTTCCTTGCCTGAAGCTAAAATAAATCCTAACTAATACAGGTATGATAATGTCTCCAATTAGGATTATAATGTTGCCAATGTTTTCTTGTAACAGTCTTTGTTTTATAAATTGTCATGCTGCATCATTCCATGTATATACATTCATGACTCATGTTTATTGTAGACTTTAGCTTTTGTCAGTAAAAAAAAACTCTCATTTTCCTAATAGTCTGTGTCTTGCTTTTTCATTTAATTCATCCAATATTAACTTTAGTATCTCTCATTTTTATTATTTGAGAATTTCTTTGTTTCTAAGTTTTCTCTTCTAAATTTCAAACCGATGCAATCTTACGTCTGCTCCCACCACTGCACTGAAAGTGCTCTTGGTAAGGTCCCTTCACTGCTAAACTCCAGTGGCCTGTTTTCAATCTTCAGTATACTTTATCTTTCCGGAACATTTCACAATCTTGTGTTTCAAGATTCTATTATTTTCTTCTGGTTTTCTTCTTGAAGCCCAGAGCCATATTTTAACTGCCTAGCTGAATGTCTCATAGCCATCTCAAAATTCAATTGATTTCATCCCCTCTGAAACCTACTTTCTTCGGTATGCTTCATTTTGGTTAATGTCTACACAGCCATGCTTGATGTCATACTTTATTTTTCTTTCTACCTCACTCTGTATTTCCAACTAGTTACAAATCTTGTCAATCCTACCTCAAATATCTATTGCAAATTTTCTTAAATGTCTATTTTAGGTCAGATCCTTATTCTCTTTTGCTTGGACTGCTCCAAAATCTTATCTCCATGCCTCTAGTCTGTCTTTCATTCTCCATAAAGCTGTACCAATCCCATTCTCTGAAAAATAAAACCAAACATATTTGATCACATATTCATTTTCCTTTAAAAACAATCTCTGTTGATTCCCCACTGCCAAGCTCTGTAGTAGGGTGTACAAATTTTTTGACAATCGGACACACTCTCTCCTACTTTATCTCCTGCCACACCTTCTCCATCCACTTCCTAGGCTCCAGCACAGTAGATTTCTCACATCACTAAAAATATGCTTTCTGTAAATCCTTTTATGGCTTCCTAGTTTTGCACATGCTGTTCCCTCTGGATAGAGTACTTTCTCTATAGTCTTTCTTTGGCACACTTTGATTCATCCTTCAAGTCCCAGTTAAAATTTCACCTATTCCATGAAGCCTACCCTGACTCACAGACTGAGTTAGAAATTAGTCATTCTCTCTCTCTGCTCTAGACTCTCACTATGCTGCCCACACCACTGGTATAGCACTAAGGCATGTCCTGACTATCTTTGGCAGCATTTATTTCCCTCCTATAGACCATGAGCTTCTCAAAACCAAGAACTAACTTATTTAAATCTAGAATCTTAGCACAGTGTCTAGCTCAAAAAAGAGGACCAACAGTCAGGGCCAAATTGAAAAAAAGATTTCTGGTCCTCACAACACCCAGCCCCTTCCTCTAATGCCTAAAATTCTACCTTTCCACCTTTGGCTTAAGGCACTCACCATTGTTAATACATGTCTCCGGAATGGGCCAGAAGTGCTCACTGTCATTTTATCAGACATTTTCCAAAAGCATACTTAAAAAGTGCATTTTCAGCATTGGGCATTTATTAGGGAAATGGGGGAAAACAGACATTATACTTTGTTGGCAGAGTCTTTGTTTCTCTTTCTCGCTCTGTTACCCAGGGTAGAGTGAGATGGTGCAATCTCAGCTTATTGGAACCACCACCTTACAGGCTCAAGTAATCCTCCTGCCTCAGCCTTCCAAGTAACTAGGACTACAGATGGTCACCACCACACCTGGCTAATTTTTGTGTTTTTTGTAGAGGTGAGGTTTTGCAATGTTGCCCAGGCTGGTCTTGAACTCCTGGGTAAAGTGATCCTCTCGTCTGGGGCTTCCAAAGTGCTGAGGTTACAGGCTTGAGCCACCATGCCTGGCCTGTTTCTCTTTCAGTATAGTCTTGTGTCATCTTGGCAGGTAAAAATGAAGTAACTCATTATTTTTTAAATGAATTACCATGATTCTTTCAGTTGAATACACTGCTATGTGGTCCCTCCTCCTTTCTTCACACTAACTAGACTATAAATTCCACAGTGACAGGGATTTTTGTTTGGTTTGTTCACTAATATATGCCAGTAAATAATTATTTGTCAAATGGATACATGAATAAATGAATGCATGTGAGGGTGGGGGTAAGGTTGGTTACATTATTTGATTTCAGAGTTCCCATACACCTCAACAATCAAAGATGCTGCATTCTATTATATAATCTTCCCAATTTCCCAATAAAGGCATACTTTAATCTCTAAGGCTTCTTCTACATCTCAGAGTCTATCATTGTATTATTAGAATCACCTAATGGTGGCATCTGTTAGGGGACACTAAAGAATAAATGCTTACTTTGGGACATGCCCTAAAATGTTAAGTCATGATGGCATCCTCCAATTGTACCCTCCAGGACAATCACTGATTTATAGTGATGTGTAACTCTCCCTCACAGAGTATCTACTTGAGTGTGGCTTCATCCTCTTATCTTCCTATCCAACATCCTTGCTTTGCTATGTAGTGCTGGGCTCTCATAGTGTGGGGATGGCTAGTTGGTTTGTGATTTGTGATTTCCCAATAGGAATGACTATACCATATTGTTTAGTGTAAAGCTGCTGATGAAGCTCCTGTTGGGTCACTCTGTATATAATAAGTCTAATGTCACTACCAATATAGCCTTTGGTGAGATAGGTGATACATTTCCCATCAGTCCTTTGCTCAATAAAAGTGGGCTTCAGAAAGCATGGTATCCCTGCTGTTGACATGCCTGGATCTGAGGACCCACTACTGGAATGGGCCACTACTGATGTAGTTAACATATCTGTGATAAAACTAGGTCACAGATAACTGGAACAAAACCTCTTATTGACAAATGGGATACCTATAGTTGGTTTAGACCTTTATATGAATATAATCAGAGTTGGGCATCCAGCCTTCTGTAAAGTAGAACCCTATATGAAAATTGGCACTTGTGTGGCAATTACTATAATCCAGCTACTGTTCTAAGTGTTCTTCAGCTATTAATTCATTTAATCTTCTTAACAACCCTATAAGGCAGACTCTATTATCCTACAAATTTTACAAGTAAAAAATCTGAAGCAGAGAGGCTACATAACTTGGCAATCATCACTCAGAGTGGATGGAGCCAAAATTCAAGCTTTTGCAGTTTGGCTCCAGATCCCATATAAGCTCTGATACTTAAAGGCACCTGTCATTTGGCTAAATAGTCTCCTAACTTTCTTGTTGTTGTCATACACCAATATCTCTGTCACTTTCTCACCACTACTCCACCATCTGTATCTTCTGCTGTTCATTAGAAACTTTAAGTGCTTAACTTCCTGTACACACCAATTCCTTCCATCACCTTGGGTGACATCTATGGCAGTATAGATGATCCAACCAATGCCCTGACCCTTTGGTTATATTTCCAATTATCTCTTCCTTCACCACTGTATCTCAGCCATCCACTCTTACAGCCACAACCTTGACTTGGTCAGTATCAGAAGCTGCTCCTTCTCTAAAATGACAAATTTCTGGGCCTACTCTCTTATCACAAGTTCCTACCTTCCACTGCATGCACTCTATCATTCTCAAGACAATGAGGCTCTTCCGTCTCATTGGGACCACCTGTATATTGAACTCTCTATTTTTACTGTATCCATAGATGTCCCCTGCCTTCATTTATCTATATATTGGGCTTGGATTCAATGATTCATCACATTCCCAGCTCCCTGGATCCATTCAACTCCTATCATACCCACTTGGCAAAACCCTGGATAAATTAACCATTTTCCTTCACTGCATCTGCACTCAGTCTGTAGAGTAGTGTCAGAAGAACCACCAACCTGCTCTCAACACTGCCTGGTGATTCCAATTTTCTTAGTTAGCTGGCTTTCTCATTCTCAAAATTATTTTCTCCACTCTCATCAAACCTCCTAGCTCTCATATCTTGAACCCTCCCTCAACAAATGATCTCATCTCCTACTACTATACAGAAAATATAAAAGAGTCAGAAGGAAATGGTCCCGGCTTTGTGCCATGAAACCTACAAACTTATCTGAATCCATGTGGATACTTTTTGCTCCTTTCTTCATGTTACACTGGAAGAGGTGTCCTCCCTCCTCTCTAAGGTTAATCCTGCCTTTTTCTTGATCCCATCATATTATCCCTTCTTTCCTTGTCCTCTCTTTTTCTACTAGTTCTTTTATGTCAGCATATAAACATATCAAATGTTTTCTCATCTTGAAAACAAGTTACTTATTATGATAAAAGTGGAAATTTTAAATGTATCATTGGATAATAAACTAATATTGGCAATAAAAAAAAAAAGAAAACAAGTAAGAAACTTACCCAAACTCTCTTGACCCTACGTCCGCACTAGCTGGTCTCTCCACTTCCTCTCTTCTGTGGAATCTCTTGAACTATTTCCTCAACTCCCTCTCACTCCTCAGTCCAGTGCATTCTAACTAAAATCAAGGAATCAATCACCATTGGGTTATTAACCCTAGTAGTCACTTTTTGTCCTTATTTTGCCAGACTTCTTAGCAGCATCAAATACTGTCGATTGATCTCTCTTGAAACATGTCTTCCCTTGGTCACCATATTCAAATGTTGTTTGAATATCAAACGATTCTGAGTTTTCTCCTTTCTCCCCAGTATTTTCAGTCTCCTTTGATGACCTTTACTTCACTACCTGATCTTTAAACACGGAACAACTCCACAGCTCAGTCCTCCTCTCTCTTCTATGTATTCTCTCTCCCTAGGTGATATAATTCAATCACATGGCTTTACTATCTATATGGTGACAATTTCCCAATCTTGTCACTGACCTTGACCCCTCTTCTGTATTCCAGACTTATATGACCAACTCTGTAACATCTCCCCTTGGATGTCTCACGTCTTATACCCTCCACATCCTAAACTGAACTTATATTCTCCCCCTAAGATACACATATCCTTCAGTTTCCCCATTTCAGTGAAATTGTATCAGTATTTACCTACTTGTTCAAGCCAGAAACTTGGAAGCCATGTTTGACACATCCCCCTGCCTTACCCACCATATTCCATCACTAGGTTTTATTGATTGTATATCTTAATTATCTCACGAGCCTGTCATCTTTTCTATATCCCAATGGTGACTGGCTTATTCTAAGCCACCATTACTTATTTCTGATATTATTTCAATACACTCCTAACTAGTCTCTCTGCTTCTACTCTTCTTCCCCAGCAATCCATTCTTCATAGCTAAAGTGATCCTTCTAACATGGATTTCTAGTCATATACGTCTCCTTCTTCAATGGCTTCTCATTGTTCTTAGGATGAACTTAGCATGGCAACAAGCCTTCACATGACCACACATAATTGCCTAACAGTCCCTGACTATTATTGCTGTCAATCTTTCTCTGTAGAATCTATGTGGCAGTTGCATTTCTTTTACTTCACTTCCTAGAACAGATTGTGCTTTTGCCTAGGTGTTCTCACATACACTATTACCTTTGTCTGGAATATCATCCCAAATCCTCTCTACCTGGCTAACTTTTACTCATTATTTATGTTTCACTTTATAATAACTTTGGTAGAAAAGTTTTTCCAGGCCTCTGGACTAAATCCTGCTATCAAATCCTTCCTCTATTTTAGCAACTATCACACAGTATTTAAGTTACTGATTCATTGTTTATCTTCTGTAATCTGTTCAACAGATTATAAGGTGTATGATAGTAGGTACCAATAACAGCTATATCCACAGTATCTAGCATATGCCTTGGCACACAAGAAGTATCCAACAAATATTTGGGGAAGGAAGAAAACTCTTCTGAAAGATGATTAAAGAGGCAAAGGAAGAGGGATACTGTAATTAGCATGAACAATGAATGTTGACTGGTCAGCGATGGGCTCTTACATGACATGAGAAGCTCAACATATCTTAACAGCGGTTGGGGAGAAGGTTACATAAACTTGAACCTGATTACAGAGGGCTGGGAGTTTCCAAGACTTGAACTGATAGGCCATATATTAATAGTTATTATGAGTTCTTAAGTAGGGAAGTGTCTTGATTTAAAAGGATACTTTCAGAAGATTACTCAAGCAGGATATATTGGAGGTGCCAAAACCCAATGCAAAGACATGATTCAGAAGTCTTCTGCAATTATCCAGGTGTGGAGCAATGAATATAGGAGTAGTAGTGGAAATTAATAGAATAAATCTAATCCAAGTGACAGAGAGGAACTGGCAAATGCACTTAGAGACTGTATGAGAATGGAGGACTAAGGGAGAAGGAGGAGGCCAAGATAACCTTAAGCCTTGAGGAATGGAATAATAGAACTCCTAGTTATATTTCACTTATTAAAGTGAAATGAATTTTCTGGTATGTTATTCCATTTTCACGCTGCTGATAAAGACATACCAGAGACTGGGCAATTTAGAGGTTTAATTGGACTTACAGTTCCACATGGCTGGGGAGGCCTCACAATCATGGCAGAAGGTAAGAAGGAGCAAATCACATCTTATGTGGATGGCAGCAGGCAAAGAGAGAGCTTGTGCAGAGAAACTCCCATTTTTAAAACCATCAGATCTCATGAGACCCATTCACTATCACGAGAACAATACAGGAAAGACTCGCCCCCATGACTGAATCATCTCCCACCAGGCCCATCCCACAACACATGGGAATTATGGGAGCTACAGAATGAGAGCTGGGTACACACACAAAGCCAAACCGTATCATCTGATGGGATGCAATCAATTTCAGAACCACTGATGAGATGCAATCAGTTTCAACAACCACTGAGTTTGAACTGATGGTTTAACATTTAAGTGAATAGATATGGGAGTGAGAGGCAGAGTTGCATGTCTCTGAGAGAAAATGAGGAAGTACATATAGAAGTGAGGGTTTTCTATTTCACAGTTACTGCATGAATATATGAGCAAGAATAGATTTACAGCTTTCCCATACTGGTCTTTTAAAAAGCAGAATCCCAAAGCAGAAGAGAAAATCAACCAAACCCAAAAGCAAGCAAATAAGAAATTGAGGAACAAAAAATATTTTACATATAGACAAAGACAGCAACGTGGCAGAAGTAAGTTCTTTCTTACAGTAATTACTTTAAACATAAATTGATTAAACTGTCCACTTAAAAGGCAGAGATAGGCAGAACAGACTTTAAAAGCAAGATTCAACTATACTCTATCTAAAAGAAGTAGACTTTAGATCCAAAGAAACGAAAGTGAAAGGACAAAAAAGATATTCCATGCAAATAGCTAACAAAAAAGGCCTAGGATACCTATAATAATATCTTACAAAATAAACTGTAAGTCAAAAATTATTACAAGAGACAAAGAAAGATATTGTATATTGGTAAAAGGGTCAATTAATCAAGAAAACAACAATTATAAATATACAGGCACCAAACAACAGAAAACCCAAATATATAAAGCAAGGACTAAAGGGAGAAATATGCAGTTCTACAATAATAGTTGGATACTTCGATACCCCACTTTCAATAATAAAATAAGACAGACAATCAATAAGAAAATAGAAGACTTGAAGAAAACTATAAGCCAACTAGATGTAACAGATATATACAGAACATGTCACCCCAAAACATCAGAATAAATACTATTTTTAAGTGCATGTGGAACATGCTCCAGAATAGACTGTATGTTAGGGCACAAAACAAGTCCTCAATTTACAAAGACTGAAATAATGCAAAGTATCCTATCTGACCACGATGAAGTAAAGCTAGAAACAGAAATCAATAACAGAAGAAAAACAAAATTGTACAAATATGTGGACATTAAACAACAAACCCTTAAACAACAAATATATCAAAGAAGAAATCACAAAAAAAATTAAAAACACTTTGGGAAGAATGAAGATGAAAATTCAATATACCAAACTTATGCGGTAGAGTGAAAGCAATATTTCAACTGATATTTATATTATACACACATACATTAAAAAAGAACAACCTAAATTAATACCCTGGCTTACATTTAAGGAACTAGTAATAGAAAAAATTAAACCCACAGCTAGCAGTAGGTAGAAAGTAGTAATTATGAGACAAGAGATAAATAAAACAAATATTAGAAAAACATTACAGAATATTAACAAAAGTAAAAGTTAATTCATTGTAAAGATTAACAATATTAAGAACATTTAGCTAGACTGATAGAAAAAGAAGGAAAGATTCAAATTATAAAATCAGAAATGAAAGTGGGGACATTACTTTCAATATTAAAGAAATAAAAATAATCATAAGAGAAAACAATGAATAATTATACACCAAGAAATTAGATAACCTTGATGAAATGGGAAAATTACTAAAAACATACAAACTATTAAAATTGACACAAGAAGAAATAGAAATTCTGAAAATATAACAAGTAAGGTGATTGAATCACTGATCAATCCACCCCTTGCTCCCTTAAGAAGCCCAGGACCAAATAACTTCATTGGTGAATTCTATCAGATATTTAAAGAATAATTAAGAGCAATTCTTGTCTAAATCTTCTAAAAAAATTATAATCAGAGAGGATACTTTCTAAACTCCTCCTATAAGGCCACCATTACTGTGATACCAAAGCGAGACCAAGATAGCACAAGAAACAAAACTACAGAGCAATATTACTTATTTATATGGATACAAAAATCCCCAATAAAATACTGGTAAACCAAATCTAGTCACACCCCACCATGACTGAGTGGGATTAATCCCAGGAACGTATAGTTGGTTAAACATTATTTTAAAATCTATTAATATCAATGTGATATACAAATTAATAGAATGAGGGAAAAAACCACATGAGCATCTCAATTAATGCAGGAAAAAACGATTTGACAAAACTCAACACCCTTTCATGATTAAACCACTCAACAAAGTATGAACTGAAAGCAGCTCCTTCAACCTGATAAAGGATATTTATTAAAAACCCACAGTTAACATCATAATCAGGGGTGCAAATTTTAAGTATTTTCCCCTAAGATCAGGAACAAGACAAGGTTGTCCACATTTTTATTTCTATTTAACATGGTACTGGAAGTTCTATCAAGAGCAATTAGACAAGAAATAATAAATGGCTTCTAAATTAGGAAGAAGTAAAACTACCTCTATTCACAGATTATATGATCTTATATATAAGAAATCCTAAAGAATCCATAAAACAATTATTAGAACAATGAAAAAATTTGGCAAAATTGCAGAGTACATGATCAACATGCAAAAGTCATTTGTTTCTGTAAACTAGTAACGGAAAATCAAAAAATGAATTTCAGAAAACAATTTAGTAATCAATAGTATCAAAAATAATAAGATATTTGGGAATAAATTTAACCAAGAAGGTACAAGACTTCCACACTGAAAACTACAAAACACTGCTGAAAGTAATTAAGGAAGAACTAAATAGGGAAGACATCATTGTGCCATGGATTAGAATACAATATTGTTGAGATGGAAATACTTCCCAAACTATCAACAGATTCAATGTACTCAGTATCGAAAGCCTAAAGGATTTTTTTGAAGAAATGGAAATGCTGATCTGCATTTGGATTTAAGGAACCCTGAACAGCCAAAACAATCTTAATAGTCTTGAAAAAGAAGACCAATGTTGGAGGACTCACACTTCCCATTTTCAAAACCTAATTCAAAGATAATAGTAATAAAAACGGTGTGGTATGGCATAAAGGTGGATCTATAGACCAGTGGAATAGAATTGAAGGTTCAAAAGTAAGCCTGTATGTCTATGGCCAATTGATTTTTTACAAGGTGCCAATATCATTCGATCAGGAAAGAATGGTCTCTTCAACAAGTGATACTGGGACAACTAGATAGTCACATGCCAAAGAATGAAGTTAGACCCCATCTCACACCATAAACAAAAATTAATTCGAAGTGGTTTAAAGACCTTAACATAAAAGCTAAAACCACAAAACTTAGGAGACAACACAAGAGTAAATCTTTATGACCTTGGATTGTGCTACGGTTCCTTAAACACGACACCAAAAGCATAAGCAACAAAAGAAAAACAGATAAATTGGGCTTCAATAAGCTTTAATAGTTTAGTACATAAGAGGACACTATCACAAAAATAAGAAGATAACCTAGAGAATGAGATAAAATATTTGCAATATTTAGATATATTGGATAAAGGACTAGCTTATGGAACATTTAAAGAACATTTATAACTCAACAACAAAAGGACAGTCAACCCAATTTCAAAAGTGGGCAAAGGACTTGAATGGACATTTCTCCAAAGAAGATATACAATGGGTGCATAAGCATGTGAAAAGATATTCAGCATCACTTGTCACTAAGGAAATGCAAACCAAATCGGCAATGAGATACCACTTCACACACGCTAGGATGGCTGTAATCAACAAAACGGAAAATAACCATTGTTGGTGAGGATGTGGAGAAACTGGAACTCCTGCACATTATTGATAGAAATGTAAAATGGTACAGCCACTGTGGAAAACAATTTGGTGGTTTCTCAAATAGTTAAATATAGAATTACCGCATAATCCAGCAATTCCTCTTAGGTTTATCTCCAAAAGATGTGAGAACACGTATTAAAATGAATACTTGTACACTAATGTTTGTAGCAGCATTATTCATAATAGGCAAAAGGTGGAAATAAGCCAAATGTCTGACATCTGATGAATGAATTAAGTTAAATATATTATATCTCTACAATGGAACATTAGTAGGTTGTAAAAAGAAGTGAAGTACTGATTATATGCTATAACACAGACGGACCTTCGAGACATTATATTAAGTGAAAAAGAAGCCAGACCCAAAAGGTCAGATATTGTATGACTCCATTTTTTAATGAGATATCCAGAATAGCTGAATCCACAGAAACACAAAGTAAATTAGCTGTCAACAGCTGGAGGGGGCAGAAATGGGGAAGTGATTGATTCAGGGATACAGGATCTTCTTTTGGTATCATGAAAATGTTTTGGAGCCAGGCGCGGTGGCTCACATCTGTAATCCAAGCTCTTAGGAAGGCAGAGGTGGGAGGACAGCTTGAGCCCAGGAGTTTGAGACCTGCCTGGGCAATACAGCGAGGCCCCTTTCTCCACAAAAAGGAAAAAAAAAAGACAAAAAAAGAAAATGTTTTGGAACTAGACAGAGGTGAAGGTTGCACAACATTGTGAATATACTGAATGTCACTAAATTGTATAGTTTAAGATGATTAATTTTATGTTATGAGTCACTTCAACACAAAAAGGCGGAAAGGGAGAAGAAAGGAAATTAGCAGTTAGCGAGCTACTGCTACATATTAGGCTCTGTGCTAGGCTTATGCATTATGCAATTAAATCCACTAAACAACGCTGTGAGCCATTGCCCCCAGCTTACAGATAAGCAAACCAAGGTCCACGTAACCTAATTTCCGTAGCTAATAAAAATGAATCTGGAATTCAAACCCAGGTCTGACTTCAAAGCCTACACCCTTTACCACCACCTACTCTCCAGGAACCTCCCATAGCTCACCTCTCATTGCTCTGTCCGTAAGGACTTATGCCTTTGATCAAGAATAAAGCGTGGCTCACCAACTACTCCTTCACAACGGCAAACTTTCCAGAGAGAAATGCTGAAATTAAAATTTCGTTTTTGCACCAAGCCCTCCCTGATATCAAAAATTGCCCATTCTTGAAAAGGTGGGGAAAACAAACTTTCACGGCCCTACTCCCAGCCTCCATAGATTTTACAAAACATGATCTGCAGTTGGGTGATTTTTTTGGAGCTTCAGAAGTCCTCATCCCAAGGACATGCATGTTCCCTCATGCTTGAACTCTTTTTATTAAAGAGATAGAGCCTTTTTCCCCACAATTGGAAAAAAATTTAAAAAAGCTGAAGACCAATCTACTCCTGGGAGAGGGAACACATTAGTATAGGGATTAGGACAGATTATATCACTCCATGAGGGATAGTTTTTAATGAGCTGGGGAGGGGGCAGGCAGAGTAAAGACTAAACCTACTCTTCCTGAGGTCCCGCAAAGTCAGTCACAGACCAGCAAGACACAATTGGAGCCTTGTCTGTCACTATCCTCTAACCTCAGGCAAGGTGCTTCTCAGTGGTCCAATATTCTGCAATGCCCTATGATTCTGTAATTATACTTCATAAATTTGCTCAGAGCTGGCCCCATTTGCATTGCTATTAATGGTGAGGACAGCAAAGTCCTTAGCTAATCCATGAAGTGAGCTCTGTTTACACGTCTTTTATTAAGATTAATCATTAATTAATGTAAGGCCTTATCCCTTGATTACAGGGATCCCATTCTGATATAACAGTTTAAATGTTATCTTGGAAAATGAAACATATTTTTCAATTACAGTCATTCATCGTCCCAATTCAGGCAAAGCTTTTATTTAAATAAATAATTAGTCTTGGCAACAGCATCATAATTTATGAATGTGTAAAGTTTGAACATGCTAATTGTTGGTCCCTGCATTAGTCTTCACAAGTGACATGTTGCTATGTACATGTGTGGTATTGGGCTGAGAATTATCCAAAGCAAGTAACACTGATGGAGTCCTGCCTGGCTCACCGGAAACTTATTTTCTAAGGCAAGAGCTTACTCAGCTGATTTGAACAGATATTCCATGATTCCTCCTGCGTTTTCCTTTGTTGAATTCCTGATCAAGATCCTACAACTTGCATTAGTGTTGTTTGACTTCCTGGGGTAGAGTGAGTGCTGAGTGTTAAAACCCATAATCACACTGAGATATTTTTTCAGCACCTCACAGTATTTTAAGAATCACCTCTTTTTACCTTCCATTTCTTTTGTTTTTGCCATTGTTGAGTATTTCTCTAACATGCAAAGTAGTTAGAAACTTTCCTTGAAAACAAAAACCTGCTTTCAAATTGCTCAATTTGTTACAGGCTTCGTGATGTTGTAGTCATTTTTTTTTTTTTTTTTTTTGAGACGGAGTCTCGCTCTGTCGCCCAGGCTGGAGTGCAGTGGCCGGATCTCAGCTCACTGCAAGCTCCGTCTCCCGGGTTCACGCCATTCTCCTGCCTCAGCCTCCCGAGTAGCTGGGACTACAGGCGCCCGCCATCTCGCCCGGCTAGTTTTTTGTATTTTAGTAGAGACGGGGTTTCACTGTGTTAGCCAGGATGGTCTCGATCTCCTGACCTTGTGATCCGCCCGTCTCGGCCTCCCAAAGTGCTGGGATTACAGGCTTGAGCCACCGCGCCCGGCCTGTTGTAGTCATTTTTATGCTGGATACATTGTTATGACACAAATGCCACATGCGGAGAAGTCACAAAAAAATTGTTGTAGGGCTATGCTAATTAGCAGAACAAAATGCAATCTCTATAAGACAGAACTTCAAAGAATAAGTCACTGTTTGGGGACAAATAAGAAATAGAAGAGGAGGCCGGGCGCGGTGGCTCACACCTGTAATCCCAGCACTTTGGGAGGCCGAGGCAGGCGGATCACGAGGTCAGGAGATCCAGACCATCCTGGCTAACATGGTGAAACCCCGTCTCTATTAAAAATACAAAAAAATTAGCCAGGCGTGGTGGCGGGCGCCTGTACTGTAGTCCCAGTTACTCGGGAGACTGAGGAAGGAGAATGGCGTGAACCCGGAGGCGGAGCTTGCCGTGAGCCGAGATCGCGCCACTGCACTCCTGCCTGGGCAACAGAGCAAGACTCCGTCCCCCACCCCCCGCAAAAAAAGAAAGAAAGAAATAGAAGAGGGAAAAAGCCAAGTTGGATTCAATCCAGAAACTAGTTATCTATGAAAATCAGTAACCCTTTACCTTTGGGGAAAGAAAGGTCAATAGTGTCTTAGCATACTGAAGGCTGGAATTATGCCTTATAGATCTTGCTGTAATCAATACCCTACTCATAGTGTGTGCTTGACAACAATTTGATGGTAACCGGAAGATGGCATTGTTGATAACAATGAATTCCACCATTTATCAAAACTTAATTTGTGAGGGTTCCTTTTTATGTTGTTTCCTCACAAAATATTCATTATTTTCGAAGACTTTGTTCAATGCAAAGTCTGGACATGCCATGTGGATAGAATTAAGGCTCACATATGGTCTTCAAAATGTGACATTACCTCAAATGGCACTCATTCTATATGGAGAGTGGATAATCTTGCTCCCCAGTGGACATTTGGCCATGCTTGGACACATTTTTGGTTGTCACAAATGGGGGGTGAGTTGCTATTGGAATCTAGTAGACACAGGCGAAAGATGCTGCTAAACATCCTACAATGCCCAGGACAGCACCCCACCAACAGGAGTCATCTGGCCTAAAATATCAATAGCATTGAGGTTAAGAAACCCTGCTTAATGACTGGGAAAACCCCACTCTCTGTGTTCCTCGTAACAGTTTCTCTTCATCTACCATATTACATTAAACTCTGGTCTACATATACCATTTACCACTATGGTCAAGACTGTAAGAAGAGAGGAGGAAAGAATGTGTCTCAATTACATTTTGACAGTCATACCTGTCATGGTATTTGAATAGGCCAAGCCATGTAAGTAAACCTAGCCTAGAAGCTAGGTAGTTCTGGGCTTAAATTATTCAGATTGTTGCTTCCATTTTTGGCTTTGAGCCACTTTTGCAGATGTAGCCTCTAGTTGCAAACTACCCTGGGAGGCATACACTCTCAGCCACCAAGTGGAAAACCAGAATATTTCCCTATTGACAGAGAAGATGAGCCACCCAGCCCCAAGGCTGAGAAGCAATCTAGACAAAGCGTGGGTCCCTGCCTGAGTCAGCTTTCTAATTGCACTAGGAGATACTCTGCTAGGTTTGTTTTGAAATTCGTATAGTAATGCCTGGCATTTGTATGGTGTTTTTAACTTTTGAAAAGATTTTTCTTTATATATCCTTGATCTGAAGAGGTTAGAAGGATAGGGCAGAAACAGGATAGGGCACGAGCAGAGAAGGAAATTTCAACCTTATCCACAATCCAATGGGAAAGCTCCAAATTTCAGAAGCACACACAATCCTCATATATTAAAGACAAGTGCATTGTATATAGGGCCTTTGAAGAAAATAGCTCACAAGAATAAGGATTTCGCTCTCCCTGAGCACTGCTTCTGGTTCCATCTGGGCTTGGAGTGGAAGTCTCAGCTGGACTGCAGTTTGGCGAAAGAGAGAGAAATGCCCCCAAAGTTTTATCCAGTCACATATTCTACTCACCCTCATGCCAAAGGGAAGATGACTTAATCACAACAGAGACCTCCTTTGTTTGGGAGACTATATATTAGTTGGCTGGTTCACAGTAAAACTGTCTTTGAATGAAAGGCAAAGAATCAAGTGATTTTTTTTTTTCAGCGACCCTCTTAGCCAGTCTTTAGAAACACTTCCTGAAGTATTTAAGTTGTTAGGCGGTGGAAGCTCCACCCTCACTTCTCCCTCCCCAACATGCTTCCCCACAGATACAAACTCTTCATCCCCCAGGGTATTAATTTTCTTTTCTCCAATACCTTGCTCCCATACAAAAGCTAAATACTCTCCAGAATATCGGACCGCCTCGGGACTGGGAGGACTAACGACAAGGGGAAAATTTGTCTTGCTTGGTGCCCCTAGCGACTTTTCCAAGGTAGGCTAGGAGGAGCGTGTCTAGGGCTTCCACTAAACATAACTAATACCAGCTTCACAGGCTCCGCAATGAAAACACTGGGCCATTCAGGCAAGGGAGATGATTCTGGCTTTTTCAGGAGCTTACACTTAGGCTCCCAGGGTGTGCAGAGGGGTTTAAAGAGCAGCAGGAAGTACAGTGGAGCTTTCTCAGAGCTAGGGATTGTTCTGAGAATGGGTAGGGAAAAGGGTTTCAGGTACCAGCCCAGCGTCCAGCAGAGACGCACATGCCCCTTTCCTGAGAGAGCTAGGAAGGGAGATAAAAGACAAAGCCGAGATTTGGGGCTGTGCAGCCGGGACATGAGATGCTGCCAGCTAGTGGACCTATGCGCCTGCAGGTTGCAGGTAGAAGTCTCAGGCTTGTGGTGGGGGTGGGGCTATGTAGCCCCTTCCAGTTGAGCTCAAGGGGGTGAACATTCTGGGCGCCAGGGTATAGGGTGAAAGATAGAAGTGGAGAGGTGCTTCACGTGAAAGGAAGGCATAAAGATAAAAGAGTCGCCCAAGAGTCCGGTGACACCGCCGCTCTCCCTCCACCACAGACACCACTAAGCAACTTAGCCCACCCCCCAGCACCCCCCGCCATCCTACAATATTGCTATCCCTCCCTGCATCAATCTAGGCTGGATCTTGGGAGACCGACCCTATGGGTGAGAGGGGCACGGATGGGAGAATTAGGTAGCTCCAACTAGATTAATCTAGATCTATCAGGGATCCAAGTCCGCCTGATAGGACCCCAGCGCTCCGCTGTTCCCCTGTCCTACCAGCCGCCCTCTGCCCTTACTCTCTCAGGTTCAACTCCCTTTCCCCCTGAATGACCTGTGGTCGCCGGAGCAGCCTGGCCACCACCGGCCCAGAGTCCGGGCTGAGGGGGGTGGGCAAAGGTCACTGCCCAAAGCAGGGGATACTCAGGCCAAAGGGCAGAGAGAGACTCTGCTAGCCCTGTGCTCCGAAGGACTCCTGTCCCTTCTACCCGCACCCGAGCTTAGCCTCCCACCTCCCCTCCAGTCTCTGCCACCACCCAGGGGAGGGGGAGGTCTGGGGAAGCAAACAAACGAGACAGAAAATTCCGTACCGAGGGGGGAGAGATGAGACGGTGGGACGGGGCAGCGGGGGTTGACTTGGGGCTGCGGCTGCGGCTTCCTTCCACCCCTGGCCGCCGAGCTGCAGAGAAGGCAGAAGCTGCTGCCCCTGCAGCCTGCCCTGTCCTCCCTCTTTCCCTCCCCCCCAGGTTCATCCGA
>NW_012116999.1:1980132-2029703 GCF_000951035.1 Colobus angolensis palliatus
TCTCTCTCTCTCTCTCTCTCTCTCTCTCTCTCTCACACACACACACACACAGACACACACGCACACACACCCCACATCACAACCACGACGGGTTGTCCGCAGCTCGCAGCCACCCCAAAGGGAGGAAGAAAGAACAGGAGCAGAGGGAAGCCGGGCGCAGAAAGAAGGGAAAAGGAAGAGCTCAGGGTTGGACATTTTTGGAGACCGGGGTGGGGAGGAGAAAGGGAGCGTGCCTCCTTGATTTTCCCCTCCCCACCCCTCTTTGCTTTTCTCTCCCCTTCCCTGTATAGCATATTCCAGAAACGGCAGCAGAAGGGGACATAAACCTCTAGTGTAGGAAAGGGTTTTGGAGGGGTGGCTAGCGCTCCCGCCAGCCGCTACCTAACAGCTGGAGCTTGAGTGTGCGTGTAACAGTGTGAATGCGGCTCGCTCTCTCTCTTTCTCTCTCTCTCTCTCTCCCCTCTCTCTCCATCCCTTCCTTTCTCCTTCCTTCTCCCTTTCCTTCACACTACAGTGTCAGCTACCCCTGTCAGTTTCCCTGTGTCAGTTTCTTCCCTAGCTCTTATTGTGTGTGGCTGGCTGCGTGAAAGGAGTGGGTGCGCTTTAAGGGGCTCAGGTTGGGTTAGAGAGCTGGGAGAACAGGGCAGGGACATTGGTAGAGCAAAGAGTTTCGGGGCACTGGCGAAGGTGAAAGGTGAGGAGGGCCGATCTGCTACGGGGAAGTTTGGGAATAACTGAGCATCCAAAGGGGAAGCCAAGGTAGGAGCCAGTACTTGCGCTCGTCTTTTCACCCCGCCCCTTTCCCTGTGCTTATCCGCCCACCCACCCGTCAGCCTAGAGGCCCCGGGCTGTCCCAGTCGGCTGCTGTTTGCGCGCCGCAAAAGAGGAGTCCGGCAAGGCGCCGCACCACGCATCCTGGCCCACGGACACCCAGACGACACAGATCTGATCCGAAGAAACCACTTGGCTCAGGGTAAGTCTACAGGCGGCCGGTGCGGTCCGTTACGCTGCCTGAGCGCTGCTGACGGGCAAGGGGCAGTGAAGTGCAGGTTGAATGAAGATGCTGGGCTGCTGTAGGCTGAGAAGCATTGACTGACTGGCTGTGGGCTCAGGGTGGTAGGGAGCAGAGGGAGGCCAGCAACAGATTGTTTTGGAAGAGGAAATGCAGTGGGGAGAAGCTCTAGGGGTGACAGGACAAGGTGCTGCCGGCGATGACCAACAACATCCTTTCACTGGGAATATTTTCCTGAACCACAGCTTTGTCCTGTCCCTGGAAAATGATTTGCTCCATTCTTGGGTAGATTTTAAGATCCCTGGGGAACCTGCTCCCAGGCCTCCTTAAAATCGATTAGTGTGGCCCTAGGACCAAGGATACCTGCCTTTTGTCAAAAGCCACCTTCAGAAATAGAGAGTCAGGAGCCGCATCATGAAGGTTCAGAAACCAGGATCCCCATTTACCTTCTTTGTCTTATATCCTTCGAACTTAAGAAATGGCCAGATTTGTTTGCCTGTCTTCCTTAAAGGAACAAAAAAATGCAAATGGAGGGGCATCAGTCAGATCTCTGCTTCAAAGTGGACACCTCCCTCCCTCACACACCTCTACTGGGACAAATGGTCATGATCATGTCCCACATATGCAGGTACTGAGCTGAATTCACAGATGCTGATCTTTCTCCATGGTCTCTTAGAATGAATGAGATTAGGAGAAGGGCTTTTCCCCTATGACAACCTGGGCTCTTTGGATCAGTCATGTACCTGGTGATGGTTAAGTTTTTAGCAAGGTTATTACTCCCTCAGGAAAAGCCTGAAGCGGGGAAGCCAGCCTGAAAGATAGAATCTCTGAACTTTACCCGAGTTTATTATAAGAGTAGGAGAGACACAGACTAATCGATAATGCTCCTTTTAGAGATTATGCATGTTAACCGTTGGCTTCAAATGAGAAATAATTAATACATTGACATGGCACACCCAGACCCACTTTCCTATTGCCATATATTTGTCTTCATGGTGTTTAGCAAGAATAACAGGTTTATATATCAGCATTCATAATTGTCTATTGTTGGTCTCATAGGTTTTTTGATGTTTAATTGATGACTTATATTATGTCTCCTTTCCCATAAACTCTTTAAAAACTGAGATATAAATGACGTCACATGGTACCTTTCATCATGTTTTTAAAATCTGCTTATTCTAAATCAAAAGGCATGTTAATACATTTACATAGTACGAAGTTCGTTTCAAAGCAAATATATAGCCTGGGATAAAAGAAACTCACAGGGTCAAGGAGTCTCTGAAGCTCTCTCTGTGAGGTCGAAGGAAGAATTGAATGTCACCTAAAATCCACATTTTGGTCCCTGGAAGATGCTGTTTTCATAAACTTTCACTACATATATAGGGAGAGAGAGAGAGAGAATGTTTGTGTGTGTGTGTGTGTGTGTGTATGTGTGTGCGCGCATATATGTATGTGTAATTTTTCAAGGACCTCAATCAACCCCATACAATCATACAATCTGGGCTCTGTGGTTTTGTAATAGAGGGGAGCAGGAGGTGAATTTGTGCTTCCAAAGCACCCAGGTTCTTCTGTTAAACTTTCTATTTATTACTACATTACCAAAATGTAATGAATTGCCTCCTTCCAACTCAGCAAATAAGACAAACGCATTCTGCATTAAGTGAAACTGTTTATGTTGCATCAGGCAATTTGTTCTAATGTTCACTGCTAAGAGAGAGCAGAATGAGGATTACTCAAGTAGGATCTGAAAAGGTGCCCATTCTGTTACTTTTTAAAGCAACCATAAGTAAGTATTTTCTTAGGTTAAAATTACACTTTCAAATAGATATACTAAAGACCGGGTTGCAGACAGGTAGGAACAAACTGGCAGCATCATAACTGACAGAAAACTCAAAATACCAACACGAATGAAGCCTACAGTGTAGGTTTTGCTCTGTTCTTGGTGATGTGAGTATCTGGCTGTTGAGGTGAGTCCTGATGGTTACCCAGGGGATAAGCAGGTGAGCAGGTTCAGGGATTCAGAACCAATGTAGCCCCCAGCTTCATTGATACTAATTCACCTGGCTTCAGTGTACATCTCAACATGGAGACCTGAACCAGATATCTGCCATCCTTCCCAGCCATAAGAGCTATAATCCTAAGATTCTGTTCTTCCTATAGCTAACAACTAAAACCAGAAAGGCACGCAGAACCACAGTACTTAGAGAAGACTAGGCCAGGAAATTAGAGATGCAGAAGGGAGGAAGATGAGAGGAATATGAGAGAACCAAAGATGTTTTGAAACAAACGGAAAGAAAACTATCCAGGTGTTTGCTTTTGCTGGGAATGGAATTAATCCAGAAATCAACTCATATGTGAAGCATCTTAAAATTGCCTGTATTTGACTTGCAAACACTGCGTAAACAATGACAGAATTCCATAGTACCAAGGAATTGGGAACCTTGGAGTACATTTTCAGTGTTGCCGTCTCATTTCACTCCTTACAATATTAAATTCCAGTCTGCAAGCCATTCAGGTGCTTAATTATTGAATGGATATTTCAAATGTGTCATGCTGCTTTCCTGTAGCCTATTTTCGAATGTTCTAATTTATCTTTTGCCATGGCTCTATCACTGAAGGTGGTAGACTGAAGCATTTCTGCCTGTTTTACTTCTGCCAAAGGTTCCTGTTTTCACCTTAGTATACTAAGCTATTCAGATGCCTCCTGCTAACTGATGAAGAATATAAGGCGCAGAATCTCTCTCCCCAAAGCACTCTGTGCCGCAAGGTGCCAGGCCTAATTTGGCCCAGTCATTTTCCAGGTTTTCAGGGAAAGGTATGACAAAGTTGGCAGCCTATAGACAAAAATAATGCTCATTCTAGGCAGAAGTTATTCCTCATCTTACAGATCAGGGATAAGCTAAGGCCAGCCATCATGTCCAGAGCTAGTAGCTGATATATCCATAGTGTCATCCTTTCTAAAACTCAACGAAGCTTTTCTTCTGTTGATGGGCCCCTCAAACTTTGTCCAATGAGACCAGAAGACCCATACTGCCAGCAAGGAATGATTCCTGAATGACTCAGCTGTGGTCTTATAAACAAACATGTACATCATGCTCAACTGAGTGAGAAGAGATGATTTAAAGAAATTATAAAAGCTGATAGGAGCTAGGCAAAAATTGCAATTCGCTGGGTGAAGGGAACTTTGCAAGTTTCTTAGGTTTTGTTCTCTGTCACCAACTGTGGAGTTGGCCCTTTGATGGAGGTGGCCAATGCAATTGCCCCAGGTTTTTGCCTTAGCAAAAGGAAAGAAAAAAATAACGACGAGAAACTAGCGGGGATCTTGGCGGGGTCAATTCTCTCATTTCACCTATAGAGAAATTGAAGTCCAGAGAGTAGAAATGACTTGTCTAAAACAGACTACTAGCTAACAACAGAGGCAAAACCAAAACCCAGGACTGTTTGCTGATACTAAATACATTTTCTGAAGCTCTCTGGAGATCTTCCCAAGAAATCGAGAGGTAACTAAAGCCAAGTTTACCAAGATCATAACCCTTTACTTCCATTCCATATTTATCTATACATGTTTATATTACGTGCTACTATCATATCTTTGTGACTTACCTTCTCAACCATCACCTCCCCCTAACACACACACACTCACACACACAATCCTATCTTGCTAGCTAAGAAAACATTGTATGTGCCTACAGCTAGCATATTCAGATGGAAGGCAGAATTAAACATGACAAAAATTTAGCTGCTCACATTTACGTGTCTGATCTGGCTCACACCACCAACAGCAAGGCATCTAGAAGTCCCAGTCTCTGCTGCACCACAGTAGTTTTGGGGAATGGAAGCTAGCAGAATCCAGTGACTATGGCTCTGGTTTTGTATACTCAATCTCAGAATCAGCACTCCCCAAATGTATGTGCAAATACACACACGCACACACACACACAAACATGCACATACAGTCACACACTTTCCGAAAAATTAAAACAAAGAAAATAGAAAAGATAAGACAGGTGGTTTTTAGAGCAGAGTACAAGAAGGAAAGGTTTGCAGAGGGATATTATCACCTTCCCCCATTTTTTAGCCTTACTGCCTAATTTTCATTAATTCCGCCCTAATTTATTTTAGGATCTGAAAAAATAGGCCAATGCAAACATGTTTACTACAGCCAAGAAGGATGATCTGGAAAACCTCCACATTTTAGTGAGAATATCACAGGGATAGGGAAAAGGCTAGGACTTAGTGAGCTAGAGCCTTGCTACTCCAAGTGTAGTCCCCACACCAGGACTACCACCATCCCCTGGGAGCTTTCTATAAATGTAGAATCTCAGATCCTTCCCCAGACCTACTGAATAAGAATCTATTTTTTATGGAGATCCCCAGTGGTTCATTTTTATACTAAAATTTGAGAAGCACTGGGCTAGAGCTTATCCAAAAAGCATCTGAAAGATACTTGAAAATAAACAATTACCTACCGAGCATGTAGGGACAATTCATGTGGCTTATCAATTAAAAAATAAAATATAAACTTTTTCCAGGTCCACTTACCTTGTTATTCACAGTAAAACCCTTAAGTGTGGGCAAGAGAGTTTCGCGTAAGGGGAGTAAGATCATAGGATTTGTCTATCTACCAGGACGACTTGGGTTTGGGAACTCACACAGACCTGAGTTCAAATCCTGGCCCTGCTCATGAATTACTAGCTGTGTAAACATGCACTTTGCCTTTAAGCCTCACAGTCCCCATCTATAAAATGGGATTAATAATAGTACCAACTGGCACTGGGCTGTCATGAAAAATTAAATAAGACACTATAAGGCACTGGGATATGGTGAACAATCAATAAATAGAAGATATAATTCATATGATTTGGCCAACAATTTTTAGTTTGGTAGAAAACCAACCACTAGATGTGAAGTCTTAGGGCACCTAGCATTGTTTCTAATTGACGTGAATCTCATTGGGTTTTCTACAGATAGAATGCTAAGATATACAACAGCAAAATATATTTAAATATAATGGAGGCCACTGGAAACAAAGATTTTTTCAGAAGGAATTACAGGTGTCCCTAGTGGAATCCCTCCATGGAAGAAGACTGAAGTCAGAAATGACCCTGTTCTATGAAGCATATCTCAAAATATTACCAAGTTAGAAAGTCAAAAGTGAAGCATTTTCTGCATGTTTGCATATATATGCAGCATGAAAAACACATGGATACACACACATACATACAAACACACACACGGACACATCCTTTGATGGACAAACTATTAACTAATTCAAGGCTGAATCTAGGATCAGAACAAGGTTTCTGCCTGATAAAATCTTTAAAATGCATGAATAATAACCTCTACCTCATAACTTGCTCATGTTGCACAGTTTAATGACTTAGATGTTACTATTCTGTAGGTGAAAAAAAATAAGCAATTCCTACCTCTTCCCAGCCCATGGTGCTACCTATCTGCTCAATTTTCTCACCAGTAAAATATGATACATGTGGTACTTATACAGTCCAAGGAATCTCTAGGCATTTGATTCTATAAAGACTTATTGACTGGCATGTACAATCTAGGCAACCTGATTGTAAAGACACAGAGACAGACACTACCACCTCTGGGTCCCAGTCATTTGGTATGTTCCGGACCTCCAGCTTCCCCTGATTTTCAATAGTATCAGATTAGTAAAGTATCAATAATCTTATAATAGACAATATATATCTCTAATTGCTAAGATTTCTGTGATCACCCTAAATAAACAATAACAAGTGTTATCAGTTATTGACTATCTTTATATTAGTTTTCTATTGCTGCCATAACAAATTCTCACAATCTTACCAGTTTAAAACAACACACATTTATTACTGTTATAGTTCTGTAGTTCTGAAGTCTGACACAGGGATCACTGGGCTAAAATCAAGGTTTCAGCAGGACTGCCTTACCTTCTGGAGGCTCTAGCAGAGAATCTACTTCCTCACTTACTCAGATTGTTGGCCTAAGTCACTTCCTTGAGGTTATAACTGAAGTCCTAATTTCTTTGGTGGCTATCAGCTGAAGCTCATTCCTAACTTCTAGAGACAACCCACATTCCTTAGTGCATGGCCCCATTCCTCTGACTTCAAAGCCAGCAAGGGCCTGTTGGGTATCCCCTTACACTTTGGTGAGGGGGCACTCAGCTGGCTAACTCCTGTCTCTTCTCCCTTTGCATCTCTCTCTGGTTGACTGTTCTGCCTTCCTCTTCTGCTTTGTTTTGTGCTTACATTGGGTCCACCGACATAATCCAGGATTATCTCCGATTTTAAAGTCTGCTAATTAGAAACTTCAATTATATCTGAAAAATCTTTTTTACCATGTAACATATCATATTCACAGGTTCTGGGAATAAGGGTATTGACATATTTAGGGGGTGGCCATATCTTGTCTACCATAATCCTCTATGTGTTGAGTGCTACAAATAATGTGGTCTTAAATGACATTCACTACAGTTTCTATATGATAAGTATTATTATTATTCCCATTTAACAGATGAGGAAACAGGATGAGACAAGTTAACTGGTGTGTTTAACACCGCACAGCTTGTGAATGGTGGAGGCAGGGTTGGAACACAGGTCACTCTTCCTCCAAATCTTGAATTTTCCCTATTGGCTTACATTATGTAGCTGCCTCATTGTTGGAAAGCTCTTTTGGTGGTTTTTGTTTCACTTGTTGTTGTTATTTTGTTTTTTATCTTTTTTTTCACGTTTTTGAATAGGTAATTTATGTTCATGGTTTAAAAATAAAAATACATAAAAAGGTATTCAGTTTTCCATCTGCATGGTTGTCCCCACCCCTCCCTCATTTGATTTGTTTCCCTCTAAAACTTCTGAATGAAAATACAAGCAATCATGAATAGATGTACAGAAATATCTTTACGTTGCAACAAAATCTCTCAAACTACAGCTCAAATCCATTTTGTCCTTTTGTTGCATTCTCATGACAATGCAACTTTGGAAGAACTAACATCTGTGTTAAGTGACAGATCTTTGGGCCAGTTACCTAAGCAACTGGTGACTCCACTTACTTTCTAAAATGCCTTATAATCCTTTTCACCCCGTGATGCTCACTTGAATACTCTATACATTATGTAACCTTAATGCCTCAATATTATGTATGTCATCAATTTTATCTGAACATCCCAGAGTCCTGGAATTTTAGGAAGCACAAACATGAGAGAGAGAGAGAGAGAGAGACAGTGAGAGACAGAGACAGAAGAAGAGAAAGGAGAAGGAGGTAGAGAAAACAGAAAGGAAAATGCAAAAGAAGAAAAAGGAGGAGGAGGAAGAAGAAGACAGAGAGTCGGAGGAAGAAAAAGAGGAAGAAGAGGAGAATGGGGATGAGGAGGAAGGAGGAGGAGAAAGAAGAAGAGGGAAAGAGGAAGGAGAACAAGAAGAAGAAGGAGCAGGAGGAGGAGGAGGAGGAGGAAGAAGAAGAAGAAAGAAGAAAGAAGAAGGAGAAGGAGAAGAAGAAGAAGAAAAATTCCCACAGCGTACAGTGAGAAAAAACATACATTTATGAAATATATTTTATTATTATTCCATACTGTAATGGGGTGATTATATTTTTGCATAAATAAGCATAATGTCTTATTTATAAATAATCTTTCATAAAATAGACACAGTTATGTATCTTGCAAAAGAACATGGAACTTTTACATAATTAGAAACACTGAAACAGACTACCATATAATCGGGTAGCATATCATATAGCAATAGGCATCGAAAACAAGATGACAAGTTTGGTTTAAACAAAGAATTGAATAAAGCTAGTAACAAAATCAGTATACCAGAAGGAATTATTTTGTCATTCCTACTGTGAACATTGTTCTTTAGCTGTAATATAAGAACCTCTTCTTTCCAGCATGTCAGTAGCATACAATATACACTTGCCTTCTAGTGGCACAAAACAGAGCATCCTATTATCTTCTGTTTGTTTTTTGTTTTCTTTTTTTTCTATCCTTTAAACCAGTGGTTTTCCAGCTGTGGGCAATGATTCATTAACGCACTGTGAAATCAGTTTAGTAGTTCATAGCCACTATTTTTAAATGAAATATAGTAAAAGAGAGAAATGTGAGTCTCAGTAAGAGCAAGCATTGTTTCATTAATCTTACTTTAGTAATGCATGTGTGTGAGTATGTTCATGTTTGTGTATATATTAGGTTCAACGTAAAATGGTTTTCTTGCTGTGGGTTATTGTCCCAAAGTTTGATAAATGTTGCTTTAAATGATTGGAACCACTGAACAGATGTTATATTTCAGAATACTTATAAATAAATGAATCTCTGCTCACACCTAAAAACCTTGGCCTTCCTGAACGTATTTTTCTAACTAAAAGGAGATTCCACACTGTCCCTTGGCATTGTAGTCCCCAGATCCTGGCAATGCTCAGAAAATAGGAAGCATCCAAAGAAAAATGTAAAATCCCATAAAAAATGGGAATGTCTTTTATCTGTGGTGCATGAATATGTGGAGATTTGTAGCATCTCGAGATTTGGAATTGAGTTTCCTAGTTGTCACTTCCATTGGCATCTTATGGATACAGTAGCTCAGGAGACCCTCCCTAGTCAGTGCTGAACATGGTCTGAAAGTTTGCAACTCACATAAAATATTTAACTTCAAGAACCACCAGAGAACTTTATACTTTTGATTGCTGTCATCTTTACATAGTGGTCATCTCCAGAAATGTTTTCTGGATTAGTAGCTTTTAGTCTAATGATAAAGACCGAACAATGAAGAAAGATTGACAGGAATATAAAATGTATGTTTGTGGATACATCTAGGAAAATGCTGATGAAGTAGTGATGGGTAGGTAAAGATTGTCGCAGGATGTTTGATGTTGCCAAAGAGAGGATTTTCACATTTGTTACGGCGCAATTATGCCAAGGAAGAGGAAAATGAGAGGGCTAGTTGGAAGGATGCAGACAAGAGAGTATTAAGGAGTAATTAAACAACTCAATCCTCAAAGTGGTAATTGAGCCCCTGCTATCAATCACTTGACGAATATTCACTCAGTGTGCACTAGGTGGAAGGCACTGTTGGGAATGCAAACGTGCTTGCCCTTCCTTTTCCCTCTAGGAACTTTCAACATGGTCAAAAGTGAGTGGGATGATGGGAGCAAACAGGATGTGAAATCCTGGTGTGGCCAAGTAAGGCATTATGCTTTAAGCCATTCATGGAAATAGAGGCAGGTACTTCCAGGAGATAGAGTGGGGAAGTTTAATCTGTAGAGGCCTTTAGACGTTCAGGCTGTGCTGGATTTAATTTAGTGGATGAAAGGAAGATACAAAAGGATTTTGAGATTTAAAAAATGAAATAATGATAACCATGTTTGGGAATGATTATTCTGGAAATGGTGTGTAGGAATTCCGGATTGTTGGAGGAGCAAGCAATGGCAGCCATACCAGTTAGGAAGCAATTATAGAAATTTAGGCATGAAGAGTAGCACTGTGGTTAGGTACAGAATCTAGGTCCAAATTCGTCTGGGTGTGATTCTAACTGTGCCACTCTGAGCCTTAGTTTTCTCTTCTATGAAAAGAAAAAACTAAAAATACCTGCCTTAAAAGAATACTGTGAAGTTGAAATGAGTTACACGTACAAAGCACTTAGCCCAGTACCTGGCCATAGTAAATGTGTGCACGTTGACTGTTACAGTGTTGTTATTGCTTTTGTTACTGTAGTGGTGCACCTGGAAAGGATGGGGTATAAAATACACTGTGAAGAAACAATAATGGTGAATGGCTGTGTGATGTGTGATGAAGGCAGTCAGAGATATCTGCAGGTTTTACCTCCTTGCTAGGTAACAGAGAAATGATGCCATAAGAAATTGTGAAGGCGAGGTGAGACAGGAAGATAGTAAGTTGGTAATAAGTTTTAATATAGAATTAAGCTCGGAGTCAGTGTGAGACATTCTAGTGAAAATGAAGCTTGGAGTCATTTTGAGGCTTGGAGTCATTTGAAAATGACTACCAAAAAATTTTAGATGTGACACTGGAGCTCAAGAGAAAGTTTAGGGATGAAATAAAAATTTGAAAAGTCACAGATATAAGTATAACAATTTTTGTCTCTGGTCTAGGCATGGTGGCTCACACCTGTAATCCCACCACTTTGAGAGGCCAAGGCAGATTGATCACCTAAGGTCAGGAGTTCAAGACCAGCCTGACCAACATGGTGAAACCCCATCTCTACTAAAATTACAAAAATTAGCCAGGCATGGTGGCACGTGCCTGTAGTCAGCTACTCAGGAGGCTGAGGCAGGAGAATTGCTTGAACTCAGGAGGTGGAGGTTACAGTGAGCTGAGATCATGCCACTGTACTCCAGCCTGGGCAACAGAGGGAGACTCTGTCTCTAAAAAACAAACAAACAAATGAAAATTTATCACTAAGAAATAAATGTAAAATCTCCAAGAAAGAAAAAAGAGAGATAAAAGCAGATAGTTAAGGTTTAATCTGTGGTGCATGATTAGTGGAGGCAGAAGAGCCACAGGAAGAATGATTGAAGGCAAAAAGGGACCTGTTCGAGGAACTACTGGGAATTCATAAAAAGAACATGCCCTGCTCAATATAACTTATAGAATCAGGACAGAAAGCATTATAAAGTATGAACTATGTAATAATGACATTCAATTTAAAAATATAAATTCTCAGTTTCAAAATATACCTTATTTTGTTGACTAGAAAAGACAGGAAGGCTTCATAAGTATTTTAGCTCTTGAATGATGAGTGACATTTGGAAATATATCAAGGAGCACATTTCAGATGAGAAGAATTGTATGATCAAAGGTGAAGAGTTAGAAATGGGCACACCAAGTTTAAGAGAGAGAGAGAGGAGATCGATCTGACAAGAGTGAAGGAAGATAAGGAAAGATAAGAGAGGAAAAATGTTCAAATTACCCACATAGCTAATCTCAAGTCCCAACTGAGGGAGATTTAAAATGTTCAGTCTCATCTTAGCTTTAAAGCTGGATGCTTCATGTCATTTTTTTTCTGACATGAAACTCAACTCCCAGCTTTCTCGGTTAAATGATTGAGAGGACAGTGATGCTATTAACAAGAATAAAGTGATAGAAGAAAAATAGCAGGTTAGGGTGAGGTGATAGGAGAGTAGAAAAGGGATGATGACTTATGTTTGGGACATGTTGAAGTAAAGGTGCCAGTGTGACATCCAAGCACAGATGTTGAACAAGCAGTTAGTTAAATGGGTTTAGAACTCAAAATAGAAGTCTGAGCTGTAGATATAGATTAGGGAGTCATTATCCCATAATAACAGGACAATAATAGCAGTGATGATGACAAATACTTATGAAGTATATACTCTATCTAAGGCATGGTTCTAAGAGTTTTCCAAATAGTAAATCATTTAACCTTCACAACAACCTTATGAAGGAAATGCTATTTGTATCCTCATTTAACAAAAGGACTAAAACCAAGGCTCAGAGAGGTCTCATGCCCGAGGTCACACAAGTGGTATCTATTGGAGACAAGATCCAAACCCAGGCAAGTACAAATCCAAAGTTCATACTCCTCGTTACCACATTAAGAGTGAGTGTTAGTCTTAGAAGTAGAATCACTTACTCTAGCAGAGCACAGTGAAATAGGTCAGCTACCGATCCTTGAAAATACCAAATTTCAGAGGTAAGTGGGAGAAAAGAATCTTTCAGAAGAGACTAAGAGCAATCATAGAGATAGAAGGAAAACTAGGAGTGAGTGATGGCCTTAAAGTCACTGAGGAGAGAATGCCCAAAAAGGGGAGTGGATATTAGCAGCATTAAGAGCTGCAGCCATTGGATTTAACAGTTCAAGGGGCTTTGAATAATGTAGTGGTTAGGACAGGGGACAGCAAATCACAGGCCATGGGCAAAATTGGGCCCACCACCTGTTTTGGTGTGGCCTCAAGCTAAAAGTCATCTTCACATTTTTAATGCCTGGAAAAAATCAAAAGAAAATATATTTCATGATGTAAAAGTTATGTGAATCTCAAATTTCAGTGTCTATAAATAAAGTTTTATGGGAACACAGTCACTCTGATACATTTATGTATTGTCTATGACAGCTTTCTTACTACAATGGCAGAGCTGAGCAACAGAGAGCATATGGCACAAAAACCCTAAAATTTTATCTATTTAGCCCTTTACAGAGTAAGTTAGCCAGCCCTTAGGTTAAAGGATTAGCTGTAAAGTCAGACTAGCTCAGTTCAAATCCCAACTCTCCCCCGACTACACAATGTGACCTTGAAAAAGTCACCAAATGATCTAATGACCATTGTCAGTAAAATGGAGATAAAAATGGTATTTATCTCATAGGATTCTAGTTAATTAGTTAGTTAGTTATTTTTGAGACAGGGTCTCACTCTGTCACCCAGGCTGGAGTGTAGTGGTGTGATCATGGCTCACTACAGCCTCGACCACCCCAGGTTCAGGTGATCCTCCCACTTCCCCAAGTAGCTGAGGGTACAGATATGTGACACCATGCCCGGCTAATATTGTGGGGTTTTGGGTTTCTGTTTGTTTGTTTGTTTGTTTTTGTTTTATTTGTAGGAGGGGGTTACATCATGTTGTCCAGGCTGGTCTTGAACTCCTGGACTCAAGCGATCCACCCACCTTGGCCTCCCAAAGAGTGGGGATTACAGGAATGAGCCACTTATCAAGCCCAACTTCACAGGATTTTTTTGAGGATCAAATAAGATAATCTGTGTAAAGCGCCTAACACAGCGTCTGGTGCATAGTTAGAACTTAATAAATGTCAGCGGCTGTTGACTTTTGATATGGTAGAAATGAAGTCAAATTGCAATAGGTGGCAAAAGGAATTGGAGATGAGGTCTAGACAAATAGAAACTATACTTTTGAAAACTTTCACAGTGGATTTGAGGATGGAGGAGGAAGTAACTTTTCGGGGGGCCGTTTTCAGTTTTAATGGAGAGATTTGAACTCAGGGAAGGGGAGAAGTGAATGAAGATTGAGCATCTGGGAGGAAAGAAAATGAAACAACAACCTGATGAGGTAGGAAGATCAAGAGTGGAGATCAGAGATTAACCTTAGAAGGGAGTAGGAACAATTCTTCCTCAAGAAATAAAATTGAGTCTATGCAGATATAAGATTTTATGTGGGGTGGGAGAAATTCATATCTCAAAGACTCTTTCCTCTATAAGGTTGGAGACAAGCTTTTCTGTTATGGGGCATGTTGTAGGGGAACTTGATGGAACACTGGCTATGGAACTTTCAGAAAGAAATTGGCCCAGGAGATTCTAAAGAGGTGTATACGTATGAAATGGCCCTGTGGGCTTGACGGAGCTTGGAAAATCGAACTTGGTGGCGCCAATCTGCACAACCGTGTGAATTACTCTAGAAGTGCTGAAAAACCTGAAAGAAGAAATCCAGAAAGCAGAGGGGTGAGTTGAGTCATGACTTTTAGTTGTGTTGAAATACTTGGAAAAGGTAATGCCACCATTGGCAAACATGTGAATCCCATACCAGCCTGTCATTGGAACCACTGGCTCTGGGACTCTGGTCTTGTCAAAAGGCTCTGCAGCTTGCTCTTCTTTATCCTGCCTGGTGTGGTATCATGTTTGCACAATGGCACAGCCTCCCCAGACATTTCTGGATTTCTTTCCCTGAAATCTCATTGCAACATAACAGAGACAGACGGTACATTGGAAAGCTCTGAGGAGGAACATAAACTGTGACTTTTGTGGAGACAGAATGATACTGCTGAAGGATGGGGGCTAGTGCTACAGAGACTGAGTACCTTTCAGGACTCCATGAGCCTAGCAATAAAATCCCTATTAATTTGAGAGATTCAGGACACAAGCTTTATGGTATCCAGCATAAATCCAAATAAAATGCTACAATGGCTGGTGTGCTGGGTTTGGCTCCCTTGAGACTCCAGGGCCAAAGTTACAGAGCTAACAGGCCAATTCCTGTCTGGGCAAACTAAAGGCAGAACAGAAGTCAGGGAAGGAGACATTGTCTGAGGAGGCTACAGATTCAGGGAACAAATGCTTTGGCTAGAAGTTGAGATGGCAAGGAAGAAATGGAACACGTTTTCCTAAAAAGGTGCCCAATGAACCCCCTGGAGGCTTGCAGCTCAGCTGAAACTTAGCCAGGGCAGCTCTGAAGATTCCATTCAGACTTCCTCTAGAGAGCGTACACGTTCTGCTGGGGAAAACAGGTCTCCTGTAGGCATTTCCCCATCTTTGCTGACCTTTTGGCCCGGGACTCAGACAAGTATGCATTCCCCTTAGAGGCTTCCAGGCTCATTTGGAGATCTGCTAAAAGGATATAGAGTGCCAGTTTGCATTCAGATAGCATGCACATGCCCAAAGCACTTTCCCATCCAGCATTTTAAGCAGACTAATATGGTGTCAAAAGCACTATACTGGGAGTCAAGAGTCCTTGCCCTGCTACTTACTAGGAGTGTGACCTTAAACAACACACTAAGCCACTCTGAACCTCAACTTTTAGCATGTATAAACTGAGGATAATAGTAGTGCTGGCCTAATAGAGTTGTTGGGAGGATTCAATAATAGTGCTTAGCATAGAGTCTGACTCATAATAAGCACTCATTAGCTGCCATCCTCATCCTCATCATCCTCATTTAACATATAAAGAACTTGAAGCATAGATTAGGCTTAAGCCTGGCTCTGACACTTATGAGTCGTAAGACCTTGGGCAAGTCACATCACCTCCCTGAGCCATTTCTTTCTTCTCAGTTTAAGGTAGACTTGGCTGATCATACAAGATACTGTGTGTGAAAATTATACAGTACTTTTCAAATGCTATAGTATTCGTTTTCCTTTTCAGAGAGCATCATCTCTTTTTAAAGACAGGGAAAAGGACCTGAGAGGTAAAGGCATTTACCCAGTGAAGCAACAGCAAACCTGGAATGAGAGCCCAAGGCCCTCTACTTGCAACCCAGGGCTCTTCCTAATTATATTCTCTGAGAGCAGTTTGGTCTTGTACTCAGAATAGAGTGTTTCACATGGTCCCAGCAGTGCGGGCTGTGCTGATGATGTGTGTACTTCTCTGATGCTCACCAGCCAGAAGGCAGCAGTGCTGACTGGGCCCCTTGCAGGCAGATGTCAGAAGCCAGAACCTCAAGCTCTTTGTTTGCCCCTGTAGCAAGTGACTAGCATTCAAAAATAGAGAGTTTGGGCCATCTTCATACCCAAAATAACTTTCTTCTCCCCACAACCACACAACCTTGGTGTATGAATCCCCATCATTCAAGCTTTGTTCCTTTTAAGCTTCAGACACTGTTCAAAAGGTGAACTCCCTAGGACATGCATGCAATGCCTGCTACCAAGAATCAGCAATCAGAGCAACAGTATGAATTAAATTATTCAGTGCTTTTTCTCTCTGGAAGCAGGAAAGAGGGAGATTTCAAGTACAGGACACTGCTCAGTCTTCCTGGATAGCTAGAACAAACTAGAGACACCAGGAAAAATATTATAAATGGAGAGAGGGGCACATAAAGAGTAGGTTGCAAAAGCAGCCCATCTCTATCCATTTTGAAAGTGCAGGAGCAGGACAGATGGAAGAGACATCCCTGGAATGGTGAAAAGAACATCCGTTTAGAATGACAAGGTCAGACTTCCAATATTATGGCAAATTTCCTAATCTGTCTATGCCTCAGTTTCTTCACCTGTAAAATGGAGTGATCATGATCATAGTGATCATCGACCTTACCAGATAGTTCTAAGTGTAAGAAGAAAAACATGTGTGTGAACATGCTTATAAATCAATGCCCAGATCTAAGTGATCATCAAGGATTCAGTTAACTTCTCAGAGGAGGCTCCAGGTTGCAGTGACCTTGACAGCTAAATGGCCAGGTGAGATGCACCTGGCTTTCCTCCCATCCCCTTCTCTGTTAAGTGGAGCATTTCATGCACCTGCCATGCTTCCTCTCTGAGTCTTCTCATCTCTGGCAAAGTGGAAGCATTTAGTAGCTCTCCCTGGGGCCAGCAGTAGGTCTCAAGAGCTCTGATCTGAGAGCAGTGGAGGTAGGCAGTTGGCAGAGGGCAAGGCTCTTCTGAGACGGAATGCATTCCCACTGGCCAGCTGCAGCCTCCAGACAGATATGGAAGTCCTGCCACCAACCCAGGGAAGCAGAGACAATTAGGATGACCTCTCAGTGACAAGACTCTGGAGTAATTAAAGCAGTGACATAATTGGCCTGACAAAGCTGAGATGGCAGACACACAATCCAGCAATATGGCAAAATAGTTGTCTCAAGAAATAAATAAAGCAATCTATAAATAATTACTGAAGCTGTTAGCTATATTTTATCTTCTCCCCTATGCTGCTTCTTGACATTACTGGATTCAGAGGCCCCACAGGGGTGCCAGTCAGAGTAAGAGAGGTGACAAGGGAAGGAATGGCTGGGGCCAAGGACTCCAGTTGGCCAGAGGCTATTGGGGACCCTGCAAAATGTCTACCTACAAGTTCCAGGGACCCCCCTCCTCAACACAGTCTTCTGTGATGAAAGCAGGCAGGGATGGGTAAAGAGTCACCTCTAGTGAGGAATGGAAGAGATATGGGACTGCTAATAGGACAGAGAAATACCTAAGGCCCACTTATCAGGTCATGACTTAGCCCTCGCCACTACAGAGGTGACTGACTCTGGGCAAGGCTGAAGCTCCGGGTATGTATGGGAGGTAAGTTGAGAGGGTGGTAGGGTGCCGGGCTGTATAATTACCCTGCAAGGCCATTCGCACCATTTCCTTCTCTTTGCTTTTATTAAATAAGCCCTGAACTGAAAATGACAGAAATGGGGAAGGTCATGTATGAACAGGTAAAATCAGAACTGGTAAGGAAGAAACAAGGCCAGCCACATTATCCCTCAAACTGAGAAATTTAAGTTTCTTTGTACTCTGCCCTAAGTTTTATTTAATTCATTTTATTAAACACTTGGTATATTCCAGACACTAAGTGCTTTACAAATACTGACTCTCATAATCCTCATCATAGCCCTCTGAGATAAAGACTATAATAATTCCCATTTTACAGATGAGGAAAACAAGAGACAGGGACATTAGGTAAATTGCCTGAAACAGCACAGCTAATAAATGGTGAAACCAGGATTCAAACCCAGGATAACCCAATTCCGAAGAAGAGACCATGCTCTTCACCTCTGTGATATGCTTCCTGACAACTTACATTCAAATCGTACACTTACCATGTTCCGTTGATATCTGATATTTATTGGTGGGTATCTCCTCCCAGTCTAAGCATTGATGGTAGGCACCATGAAGGCCAGGGCCAGACCTTTCTGGTTCACCACCATATTCCCAGAGCCTAATACAGGGGCTGAATGATTAAATGAATTCATTAATGATTTCATGAGTATTCAATGAAAACAACTAAATGCCAAATAAAATAATTGCAACAGTTTGAGACAGGAACTATTTTCAATGTATATGCAGAACTGTAGATGACTCTGAGCTATAGGAACATAGAAGCAGAAGGGTTTGGTTCTGCCTGGAGATGTCAGGGAGCGCTGTACAGAAGGTATGTAACATTAGAGCTGGGACTTGAAGGAGAAGTAGGTATTCACAAGCAGAGAATGGCCATCAGGTGGAGGTATTCTAGACCAAGAGAAAGGCATGAGGAAAGTCAGAGCTGTCTGGGGACAGGTAGTTGGTGTGGTTGGAGTCTAGGATATGCACATGGGAGTAGCCAGAGGTATCTTTGGAGAGCTAGGCAGGAGCCTACTGGTCAATTCAAACTTGATCCTATAGCCAGAGCAGAACCATCAGCCAAGTTTTGTTTTGTTTTGTTTTGTTTTTTTTGTTTGTTTTGTTTTGGAAATAGAGTCTTGCTCTGTCATCCAGGCTGGAGTTCAGTGGTGCCATCTTGGCTCACTGCAACCTCTACCTCCCAGGCTCAAGCAATTCTTCTGCCTCAGCCTCCCAAGTAGCTGAAACTACAGGCACACACCACCACTCCCAGCTAATTTTTAGTAGAGACAGAGTTTTGCCATGTTGGCCTAGCTGCTCTTGAATTCCTGACCTCAAACAATCCACTGGCCTCTGCCTCCCAAAGTGCTGGGATTATAGGCATAAGCCACTGTGCCAGGCCCCATCAGCAAACTTTTAAGTAGGACAAAGATATGATAATCAGATTTGTGTTATGGAAATGTCATAATCCTCAAGGGAAAGATGGAAGAGACAATGAAGCCAGGAAGACCAGAAAACAGAAGGTTTGACGGCAATGTCCTGAATCGAGGACAGAGATTGTTAGAGGCTGTATTGATAGCTCTTGGTGATAGGACATGGAAGAATAAGGGAAAAGGAGGATTCAAGAATGACTCCCAGTTTTCTGGCCTGGGAAACTAGATAGATGGTGTTTCCAAAAATGAATATTATGGTTTCCAAAAAATATGCGAGGTAGGTTAAGATGAGCGTGGTGATAAATTTGGTATTGAGCATGTTGAGTTTAAGGTATGTGTGGAGGGATTATATACCAGTGGTGATGCTCAGTAGGCAGTTTGACATGTAGATCTTAAGCTCAGGAGAGAGATATAAAAAAATTAGATTTGATATTCATTGCTGTGCAATATCAGTCATTGAAACCGTGTGTGTGAATGAAACTAATTTTTCCTTTTTTTTTTTTTTAAGATGTAGTCTCGCTCTGTCTCCCAGGCTGGAGTGCAGTGCAGTGGTGCGATCACGGCTGACCGCAAGCTCCACCTCCCAGGTTCACGCCACTTTCCTGCCTCAGCCTCACGAGTAGCTGGGGCTACAGGCGCCCGCCACCACGCCTGGCTAATTTTTTGTATTTTTGGTGGAGACGGGGTTTCACCATGTTAGCCAGGATGGTCTCGATCTCCTGACCTCGTGATCCGCCCGCCCTGGCCTCCCAAAGTGCTGGGATTACAGGTGTGAGCCACCACACCAGGCCTAATCTTTTCTTTTAAACTCACACAGATCATGATTTGATCTATCCTATGTTGAAAGGAAACTACCTAGGTCTTAAAAGAGAGATGCCTTCCCTTTCAAATACTCATTCCTAAACTTTTCAGTAGAGAGATTATTCCTGATACATTTCTAGATGCTTAGGGAAAGTCAGTCAATGATTATGGACGAGCCAGAGGCTTGGCTCCCATTCTGAGAGGTTGAGCCAAAGACTCCGGGTACTTCCTTTGCGTTTTGGAAACCAGCTGTCAGAGGTGTATGAAGCTGGCACAATTTGTAGCAGCTCTAGGGTCTCCACATTGTAGGAGGGAATATATCTCTCTTCCAGTTGCCCCCTACACTTGTTGACTGACTGGCTATTGTGGCCCAAACCAAAGGTTGTCAAATAGCCTTTCCTTTTCAGAGAAAAAGAAAGAAGAATTTTTAAAAAGGGCACTTTTGCTAAAATGCTCAGTGAACTTGGGTGAGTAATTTATCCTCTTCATGCCTTGAAATATAGTCCTATCTACCTGATATACCTCACAAGAAAGTTGTGAGGATCAAATTAATCATGGAGTATTAAAATGCTTTTTAAAATACACTGTAAGCAAAATGTATTATAATTTCAAGCACCAAGATCTCTGGACTCTAGTTTCCAATCCTTCATTGTTCTAATTAAAAATGGTATTTTACTTTGCCTTCATTTATTTTCCTATATATGACAGAAGTGATCATAGACCTTTTGTGTTTTGGAGTGTGCATGTGTTTAGGGGGCAGGATGTGTGCTGGCTTGTATATAAACACAATTATCATAAATGGCTTTAGAATAAGTAAGCACTTAAAAATGCTAAGTAGGTTTTTATATACTATCTGACATTATTCTTTTAATCTTTCATATCTCTTCCTCTGATATCTCTTTTTCTTCAAAGAATTCATGCAAGCATACACTACTGAACCCAATCCCCTGTGAGGAAAGGGGGGGAAAATGTCTTCCTGTGCCCTGATCTACAGGCAAAAAGTGCTCCTTTATTTATGTTAACAAAACAAAAGTAAAATTTTTATTAGTTGTCTATGGCTGTATAAAAAAGCAGCAAATCTCAGTCCCTGAAATGTCTACAGTTCGCAAAGGCCAAAACAAGCATGAAGACATGAGCTAATATCAAGCAGAGAGGCTGTGCCGCACAGATACGTAAGGAAGAAAACATGCCAATGGATAAAAGTTATTCAACCCCTGAATGGATTGCCTAGAAAGGTAATTTGGGGCAGGATCAATGGACTTGAAATCTGAATGAAATAGCAAGAGAGATGAATCAGGAAACGATAGAATTGATCTGTCATAGTTTGGGTTGACTCCTACAGGCCAGAGTTCAAACAAACCAGTCTAGAATCTCTAGGTCCCTTCAAACCTCAGAGTCTCAAGATATAATTATATGAAATGCACTGAGACTAATATTTTTGCAAACCAGCCTAAGATATCATTAAACAACTTCTAAGCAGAAATAAAAGACATTTGTGGTAATGCCACCACTATTCCTCAGTCTCATGCGCTAGTAGTTGAAGTCATCCTACCTTCCATCGCTCTTTGCCCCATATATATAAGTCACTAAGCACTCTTCATTTGAATTCTGCATTTTGTTATTGCCTATCTTACTGCATTTTCCACTGCTATTACCCTGCTTACTGCCCTTAAACGCAAGCTAAGCCTCCGAGCTGGTCCAACTGCCTCCAGTCTCTCCCTGTCAATCCATTCTGCACATAGTCACTAGATTCATCCTCCCTTGACATTACCCTTCTACCTTCAGTAGTTCCCCACTACCTATAGGATAAAGTTCAAACCCTTTTCGCATGGATCCTAGGCCATCCATTATCTGGCACCAACAACATTTTGAGTACGATCCTTCTCTATAAATCCTCTGCTCTAGAAAAACTATTTGCGGTGTCTCTCAACACAACCTCTGCTTCCTCTGCATTTACCTATACCAGTGTTGTAGCAAGAATATAGCTCCCATTGTAAACTGCCTCTCAAAATATCATCTATCCTCTCAGATCCAGCTCAAATTCTACCTTACCCAATAAATATATACTGCATGTCTAGTATGCACCAGGCAGTTTAAAATCTTGTTAGCTTTCCCAGTCTTTTATTGCTCCCTTCTCTGAGTCCATTGAGCAGTGTCTAAGTATCACAATTGGCCCTTTGTAGTGATTCTCTTATATAATCATTAGCCATTTTTTTCTGTCTTAATGTTTTTTGTACTCAAGAACACTGTAAGCTTCTTGAAAGCAGGAACTTGGTTCTGTATTTCTTTCTTCCCTCACCCCTTACTCCACACCCTGAAAGTAACACATTGCTTTGCATTTTGTAGGAAGGAGATATATATTATTTTAATTATTTTTACAACAGCATATTTCCAGTCAGAAATCCTATTGACCTGAGAAAGAGTTACTACATCAGCATCAAAGCAGCCTAAATGAAGCAGAGCAAAAGTAAAACCAACTGGCTCTCTTGGAGACAATACAATTAAATTATAAGTCTAGAAGGAAAACACATATGTTCTATGGCCTGGAGATATAAAGAATGCCTATAACATATAGGAGAAAGACAAAGATGACTATAGCTTATAAAAGAAAATCAAACCATTATATCATTGAAATAAACTGTTCCTGGTTCTAGACAGGAGAACTAATTCAAAACTTTCAATGATTTCCAGTTATAAGTTCACTTTACGGTTCCTTGCAAATTGAAAATTAGTGTAAAGAAGGAGCAAAGAGGTGGCTAGCACCAGAAAAACCTGCTTCTGGACTTTTTCTTTTATTCACTTTCCCTCCTTCTCCCAATATTTTCTCCCTGCTACGTCTCCAACTACCACTAGACCCCCTACACACACACATACACACACGTTTTTAATAGTTGTGTGTGTATGTAAACAAGTTTATTAGCTGCCTTTGTAAAGATTGCTTTTCTCTGTCTCCTTGGAGTATTCCAGTTAAGGAGGGACCACAGCCCTAACCCCAAACCAAATACCAGAGACTCTCAGAGTCTTCCTGACCTGCTCTGCCTTCATAGCTCCTCCTCTTCTTTTGCTTCAACTCTGTTTCAGGCCCCACCCTCATCTCAGATCTGAAGACTAATATGGTCCTCAGTTTTCCCCCTCAGTATTCCTTCTCAGGCACGGCTTTGCATTCTCCCTTAGTTTCAACTCGCGCTTGGCCTCCCAATGAAACAAGCCTGTTTTTGTATCCAAGGACCATCTCCAAGGATACCCCCAGGACTTGTACACCACAGGGAATCTGACAGGACTGAGTGCTGATGGTCAGTAGGAGATGAAGATACCCTCTGTCAACTCTTGTCTTTTTTTTGCCACCCTTTCTGTAGCCTTCAACACAGATTTGATCAAAATGGATCTTGGCCATATAGTAAACAGAGCTTAATATAGTCCAAGAAATTCTGTGGATGTTTAATTAATAAACAGTTGTTGAACAGCTTTGATAGCCTACAAGCTGAATTAGACATAAATCAGGACACAGACAACCCAGAAAGTGTTTTCCCCAATATTGGAAGGAAGTTTCTAAGGAGGAAACAGAAAATTAAGGTCCAGGAAATGGCCAGTTGTTGGAGGGTCCAGGCGAAAGCCAAGGCCGAGCCATCAGGCATTTTCATCTAAGAGTCTACAAAACTGGAAAACCAAGAAAGAGAGGTTTTATTTTCCCCATTTCACAGAGGAACTGTAGAGGCATGAGTTCAAAGAGAAAGCATACTGCAGCTAGCAAAGCAACCCTTTTGGGGGAAGCCTTTCCAAATAGGCTCTGCTGATGGTTCTCAGTCATATATCATTTTGGTGGAGGGAGGATATTCATGCAAACAACAAACAAACTGCAGTTAGCAACATATTGCATAAAGTGATTTACAATAAGAACTTCGCTTGGGAAGTGTTGATATGTTCATGTGCACCCCCAGTGGAGAAACACTGAGTTAAATCAGAGGGATCAATCCAACCAAACGCAGGAACCAGAAATCACCAATGTTTTTGACAAAGAACCTCAGATAACCTCAGATAAGTTTCTTTATTTCAAATCTGGTCATATCTAAGTAATTTATTATGCTAAATATATTACATGAATAGGAGCAGCCTCATGTTCATCAATATTGGAAAACATTATATCTTAGATCCTTCAAAAGAATATTACTATTACAACCTCACTTTACTTTCTGAGGGAAATATCTTTTATTGCCTCTTGTTTTAAGTTCTGAATAGATGTGGGTTGCCCTGGGTTATCTCTCCCTGCATTGGTATATAAGTTTGTCATTATCAGGTAGTTTGGCAGGGGTTGCAAATGTAAATATCTTCAGGGGTCAGGCAGTAACAAAACTGTGAAAGTATTGGGTAGGAGATAATTGGGAGTAGTAAGAACTGTGGTGATCAGCAGAGGGCATGCCCAACCAAGAATTTCAGTTCAAAACTTTTTAAGGCCACATGCTGGTCAAACATATGTTTCTAAGTTTTAGACTTAACCTCTGGCACCTAGTTTTCTATCTCTGGTTAAAACTCGAAGGAAAGAGGGATGGACTTGATAAGTCCTCAGTGTCTTTCAGCTTGAATATTTGTTTATTTTGTATTAAATGTTGCAAATCAATCAGAACCCCCTTTACTGGACAGATTCTAAATGGGATTCAGTACAAATCCATTTTCTCATACCTTAATGTCACTTCCCTTATTCTATTCCTCAGAATAAAAAAAAAATTGCATGGTTTTCCTTTGACTGAAACATGTTCATAAAATTTCCTTTATTTACCATCAACATTGGTCCTTACCTGCTCTCTGTGAGAGCTACTCTGGCATTTTGAAAACTATAGAACTGATGCCCTAACTAGGTCCTATTCTGAGATACACATAGGTGAAAATTTGGAAACAAACACTTTAGCCTGAGTTTATGAGGGTAGGGATAGATGTGGAGATTTTGGGTTATCAGAAAACCCCTGACTTGGTGTTGGCCTTTCCTTTTTACACCTTTCTAACCTTCCATCCCTTAAATTCCAGGGTGATATAACTCAGAAGCTCCAGAAAACAACCTTGTCCACTGAGTGCATACCCTTAACTAGGCTCTTTGAATGGGTTTTACGTCAAGAATCTGAACAGTTCTAGAAATGGAACTGCGTCATGTGGCAGAGACTGTAGCAACCAAAATAACAGTAGGCAAGGAGAAGCTCTGCTGCCCATGCAGCTGCAGAGAATCTTTCAGATGTACAGTTTCTTGTAGAGCAGAGATCATTCCATGTGTTGTGCACAGAATAGCACCAAACTCATGTCATCAATGATGAATAACCACCCAGAAGGGCAGAATGGGCTTCATTAGATGGTAAAATCCAGAAGTGGCAATGCAAGATGTGGGTGGTGAATTGCGGTTCTCATTTCACCATATTTGGGGCTCCTCAGAAACTGGTGAAGCTAGTTAATATTTAATATTGTTGAAGCAGAATCCAATGTCAGTTTTTGAGAAGGGAATTGACATGATGGAGAGAGTTTGATAAAGAGTATCTTGGTAATCCTACCTGTTGTGTTTGAGAGACAGGAAGCCTAGTGGTTAAACCCGTAGGCTCTTGAGCCAGTCTGTCTGGGTTCTTCTAATTCCAACTCTAAGGTCATCTGTGAGGTCTTGGGAAATTTTCTTAACTTTTCTGTACTTAGTTCCTTCATCTATAAGATGAAGATCATAAGATCCACCCTATAGTATTATTGTGGGGCCTAAATATGAAGCACATACAACAGTGCCTACTATGTAATGAGTACTCAAAAGGGTTATTAAAATGCCTTCCTCTTGAAAGCTTTTAAGAATAAGAATAAAATTGATGCTCACTGCTTAAAGATTTGAAGAGATCTTAAGCAAGTCACATCGCTTTTCTGAGTCTTAGTTTCCTCTGTAAAATGGGATTATGAGAGTATATGACAAGATTTTTCAAGTACTTTTTTGGTAGTACAACCTTTTATTCAAGATTAGTTGATGCTTCTTTTTATTTAAATATTGATGTAAGGGAATAATATCCTACATATGCCTTAGACACTTTTAGTCCACAAGACTGAGAGTGACACTTTCCTCTCTGCCATTTTTTGTCTTCTTAACCCTATGACATCGGAGGCACGGAATCAAAGGCTCATGCCCCCAGCTCATCTGCTCACGCCAGCTGTTAGGGGACAGTAGAGATTTTCCTTTAGAGTGAAAGCTGTAACAAGCATCTGAGAATAATTTGTTATTTATCAAGTGTTTCCTTTTGTTCACCATCAAACCTGACACTGGTCATTGGAATCACACAAACCAGCTGGTGAGTAAAAAGACAGAGTTTCATTTTGGCTTGCTTCTTATCCTGGCCTGCTATACTGAATGTCAGGGTAAGTCTGCTCTAAAGCCTAGGTGACCAGCTCTAAGTTAGGAGAGAAAAATCTAATATTATTCTTCCTTCACTGATTAGGGGATCTGGAGAAATCACTTTACCTTTGTGAATCTGGAGAAAACAGAGTTTGCAATCACTGTCCCTCCTTCTCTCACAAAGACACTACACAGAGAGCAGAAACAAGAATAGACCCAGGGCTAGAGAAAGGGCAAGCAAGAACAGGCATAGGTGGTGGTCTCTCTCCATTTCCATCTTCTGAATAAAATGTTTCTCCAACAGTGGACCACTAGCCACCTGAAATGAAACCATCTTGGGTGCTTGCTAAAATATTAGATTCCTAGGCCTCACCCAAACCCACTGGATCTGAATCTATGGTAGTGGCGACCAGAGATTTGAATTTTAATAAGCTCCTTTAAGGATTCATTTATCCACTAAGAAACTCACTTAAGAACCACTGGTCTAGTCAATCACCAGCTGTTTGAATCCAACTGGAAACGATGATCATCTATTTGAGATCTCAGTTATGGACAAGTTAGTTATGCACAGAAAATAAGTGTTAATTGTAGCTGGAGATGATTGAATGGGGTAAAAGGGAAGATTTTCTGGCACTGTGATTAGGCACATAGGAACGTGGAATCAATAAAAGTTGTAGAAACTCAGCACACATTTCTGCTTTGAAAATAAGATGACTAAGTTTGGTAGTTCAGGGAAAAGCCTGCACTATATGAAGTTTAAACTACCTGAAGGGAGGTTCATATTTCTGTCTCCAGGAATAATAATAAAAAAGTGTAAGCAAAAACATCCCTTTAATTGTGCTGTATACATTTCTTGAGCCCCTTGAAGCCAAACAAACTTATTTTACAACTAAGGAAACTGAGGGTTAAAGATAGAAAGTCATTTTTCCCGGGTCACAGAGCTAGTTGATTGGTTGCAAATCTTTATTAAATCATTCATTGATGAGAAGACAAAACTTACTTGATTTATTTACCTATCTGCCCACATTTCCCTTTCCTCTCCCAATTTTGAGAAGAAAACAGTTTCTCCCACTATATTTTTGCCTTGCAATTAGGCTTTAATGCTTGTCAGCTGAAGCAGAAACTCTTCTGAGCATTTAGGCAGAGCGTCTAAAGGACATCTAATGACCCTCGTGACTGAAAGTGAAAAGATTCAAAAACCAGTGTTCACAGATCTTCAGCTGCTCTGATCAAGCCTTAAAATTGCTGAAGCTATACCTTTGGTTGCACAGCTATCTACAGGAGCAGCCAAGGAAGAAAATGTTTTCCGAATAATTTACAAGATACATGAGTAAATGTGATATTCAATTAAGCATGTAGTCATATGAAGGAAAATCAAACAATTGAAATTGCCACTCAACGGTTGGCTGTAAATGCTGCCTATGCCGCTACCCCACTTTAGAGATGCCTGCTAGACACTGGCAAGAAGAAGACAGTGCAGTTAATGGTAAAAATGGCCCCTCTCTAAAAACAGAGTTAGAGTGAACATATGCCTTCAACCCTCTTAGGAAAATGAGCCAAAACCAGCCAGTAAAATGTAGCTGCACAGGCTGCCTGGCAGAGAATTTTCATACATTGCTAAGCAGCAAAATGCATAGAACATACGGTGCTATGGCTGGAAAGGACATTCCAGATCATCTAATTCTACTCCTTTCATTTTATAACTGAAGAAACTGAGGCATCAGAGAGGGAAAGTGATTATCTCAGTATCACACAGCTGTATAATTGGTTCTAAATATTCCCTAAATCAAACTCCTTGGTGTGGAAGCATGTTTGATTTAGTGAGATGTCAGAATTACAGACCATTTTTTAAAATGCATTTCTCTTAAGAATTCTACAAAGTTTATAGAGCAAATAAGTAAACATTATGTATCCCAGTAATTCACAACCTTGGCTTGTTATCAGAATCACACGGGGAGACTTTTAAGGTAGCTCTGCTATTAAGTATTCTCATTGCAGGGCCACCGTATACAGTTGTGCAGGCCACGCACTGCATGGGAGTGTCCACTAATGGAGGTGAATGGGGGCCCAACTTGAGCCACTGCACAGACTTACCAAGCTATGCACCCTGATGTAGGCCTGCACCTGCTCAGAGGAAGATGTACCTTTCTCTACTTTTTGAAAAGGATCAATATGGATTAGTAGCAGCACTATATTCTTGGCTCCCCACCTCACAGGTATCACTGCAACTTCCTACTTCACCTTATCTTGATGCCCCAATATACTTTGAACGCTCTCCCACTCCTGAAATAGGCTCAATTGGTGGTTGCCTCTTGTGTGTCTCTGGACAGAAAAAGTCCTTTCAATGGGTGGTACAATTTCTCCCTCCCCCTTACTACAAATATGCAGTTGTTTAATGCAATGACTTTCAAGTTTTCTTGATTTCTAACTCAATTACTAAAAAAATCCTCCCAATATATGTAAATATATATATAAATTATATAAATATAATAATGTATATCACATATAAACATATATTTATAACTAAACATATGCTACTGTACTATAAACACACAAAATTAACACATACAAAAAGGAAAATTTTAAGTATGTAATAAGGATGAAATTAACCATATTTAAAAATAATATATAATAAATATATTACAGTCAGAACATCTTTTTGGCTTTCACTAAAAAATTAACATTAAACTAATGTCTTTAGAGAGAGAAATGTTCTTTAATAAGCTTCATTTGTTATAAAAAATTTCAATATTTCATAATGCAGTAATCTGAAGTCCTGATTCTAAATTCAGCAATTTCAATTCTTGGAAATAATGGCTGTCAACCCCCCTAAAAAAAGATACTTCACAAAGACTTACAGCAAATCTGTTTTGCCTTCTTCTTATCAGTTTATTAATTGGAATTGTGCTGTTTTGACTTGGTAATGTGGCTGACAAAGAGCTCATCCTAAGAGTAGAAACTTCTAGAAGCAGAATGGCATTAGCTCTGCCATTTCCTTATTATTTTCTTGTGCTTACGCTAAGTTTCTCCTCAATCTCTGATTTACTTGCATGAAAAATTGCAAACTACTTGCTCATTTGTAAGGATTAGGTTAATTAAAACTAGACAGTATGATATGTAATTTCAATAAGCAGGTACACACGAACTGCAGTATATTTTAACATGAGCAGAGTAAATGAAGGCATGAGGATGACTTCATCAACCCCTCATTATTCTGGAATTTCCATACTTCCCTTAGGATGCTTCCCGTATTGTTCATGACCTATGACTGGCTTAGTTCCTCCAATTCTTCTCTGAACTTGAGTCCTCAAGTTTCCTCATATCCTGTCCTATAGTAACTAGAGACATTATAGCAGTTAGGAGGAAAACATGAACCAGGGAGGACTTCTCAGTGGAGGCTATATCTAAGCTGAATGCTGAATAATGGGGAGGATTTTCAAGGAGATGGAGAAAGAGGGCTTCTCAAGAGGAGGCGACAGTATGAGAAATGTCATAAATAGCAGAGTGGTTATGTTCTATAGGTTTTAAAGACAGGTAGACTTTTGGGTTCAGATCCCTAGTTCTGGCTGTGGCCTTCACCTCTCTCATATGTCACTATTCAGTCCCTGTGCCCACCTGTCTCACGCCCACTCCATGAATCAGAATTTTTGAACATGGCACCAGAGTATCTGTATTTTTTAGGGAAGGTTTGAGAACTGCCATATATACCATGTTCATAACTATAGTTATATAGTATGTTTACCCATATCTTGACCCTATCTCCTGCAGTATCGCAGAGTGGCTCCCTATTACCTATTGAGTTACATCCTCAGTCCAGCCTCCAGCACCATAACTTCAACCACCTCATCTTGGTGTGCTACAATGTTTCCTTGGGCCCTTCAACCACTACACATTCCCTCCCTTTAGTATTCTTTAACATATGACAATCCCCTACCTTGACAATTCATCCCCTTCCACTACCAATCCACATCACTCCCTTCAAGGCTCTGCTCAGAACACATTGCCCCCAAGAGATATTCTCCGTATTCCTCTGCTCCACCCTGCCTACTTTCTAATCCCACATCACCTCAAACTGTCGTAATATCTTCGGACCACCATCAAGCCTCACCTATTTTAGATGAATTGAGCATTCCAATGAATGAAGAAAAAGTTCACATTTGAAGAATATGGAATGTATCTTTTAAGTACATATATCCACCCATACCAGTGACTCATAAAGTATTACCAAATAGCAGCCTAGTCATGTCTGTTTTATTCTGATTTGGTAAAGCTACAATTTGTACAACTTTAGATACATGTAAATCAGGTACATGTGAGCTAATTCAATATATGTGACCTAATAGGTTACTTAAAAACCGTTTTATGATGTTAAGCACAGTCCTATATGGGAAGGCTGGAACCTGGTTCCATGTTTGTCTCCCTGCTGTCTCCTTTCTTCAACCTCAGGGAAAAGCATGCACTTGCAGTGCTACTCATTTTTTTCCACTTAGTTAATAACACCAAGAAATTATTTTATACACACATACAAATACACACACTTTCTTCCTTTCCCTTCCTACATCTCCATTCAAGCTATCCCTTACACCACCAGGCCATCTATTACACCACCAGCAAAATCTCTTCACCACTCACCTGTACAGCGCAAATAGTCATTCCTCTTAGCTCTCAATAATGGGGTAAAAAATGTGGTTTTGACACACCAATATTAGTACCGGTGCCATTAACCTATTAAGCCCTTTCAATGTAAGGGAATGGCATTTATTAACACTAACTACAGACCAAGTTCTGTGATAGATGCTAAGCATACAGAATTTCAGTTAGTCCTCACTGCAACACCAAAGCATAGGCACCACTGTCACCATTTTATAAATGAAACTGAAACTCAAAATATCAAAGTCACATAGCTAGAAAGTAGCAAACTCTTCATTTCTATAAGAAAATGCATGTCAGGTTCCCCAAACCAATTTAAATATCACATTCTGGAATTTGAACCATTTAAGGATTTGTACCCACGAATAAGCTCCTTTGTAAAATGTGTCCATTTAATATCTCCAGTTAGACTGCTTTCTCCTTGAGTACACTATTGTTGTCATTAACCAACAGGTTTTCTTCATAATGCCAAATATTTCCATCTAATGTATCCCCTGACTCTTATTGCTATGCCATCCCTCAGCTTCATACTTTAGTGGGTGAGGGGAGTCACTTCTATACTACAGAAATTATTTAGAACTTTTCATAAAAGTTTTCCTGGCACACAAAGGCAGACGTATATGCCAACGGAATAGAATAGAGTACCCAGAATCACATATATGGCCAAGTGATTTTCAACAAGAGTGCCAAGACCATTCAATGGGGAAATAACAGTCTTTTCAACAAATGGAGTTGGGAAAAGTGGATATCCATATGCAAAAGAATTAAGTTGGACCCTTACCTTATACCATATACAAAAATTAACTCTAAATAGATCAAAGACCTAAATATAAGAGTTAAAAGCACAGACTTCTGAGATGAAAATGGGGGGAAGCTTCATGATATTGATTTGACAATGATTTCTTGGATATGACACCAAAAGCACAGGCAATCAAAAGTAAAAATAGAGAAATTATACTACATCAAAATTTAAAACATCTGTGCATCAAATGACTCAACAGAGTGAAAAGGCGACTTATACAATGAGTGAAAAATATTTGTAAATATCATATCTGATAAGATGTTAATATTCAAAATATATAAAGAACTCCTACAACTCAACAACAAAAAATTCCCCCAAAATCAATTTTTAAAAATGGACAAAGGGCTCGAATAGATATGTCTCTAAAGATATATAAATGGCCAGTAAGCACATGAAAAGATGCACAACATCCCTACTCATTAGGAAAATACAAATAAGACCCATAATGAGATACCACATCACACTCATTAAGAAGGCTAATTAAAAAAAAAAAAAACAGTAAATGAAGAGTATTGGTGGGAACTGGAAATATCGCATCCCTTATGTACTGTTAGTGGGAATGTAAAGTGGTGCAGCCACTATGGAAAACAGTATGGTGGTTCCTCAAAAGGTTAAAAATAGAATTACCACAGAATCCAGCAGTTTTACTTCTGAGTATGTACTCAAAATAATTCAAAACAGGGTCTCAAAGAGATATTTGTTCATCCATGTTTATAGCAGCATTATTCACAATAGCCAAAAGGTAGAAGCAGCTCAAGCATTTGTTGACAGATGAGTGGAAAACAAAATGTGACATATATATACAGTGGAATATTATTCAGCCTAAAATAGGAAGGAAATTCTGACACACACTGCAATGAGGATGAACATTGATGACATATTCTAAGTGAAATAAGCCACTCAGAAAAAGCCAACTTCTGTATGAATCAATTTATAAAAAGTACCCAGAGTTGCCAAATTCATAGAGACAGAAAGTAGAGTGGTGGTTATCAAAAACTAGTGGTGGGGAAATGGGAGGTTGTTTAATGGATGTAGAGTTTCAGTTTTGCAAGATGAAAATAGTTCTGGAGACTGATTGCACAACCACGTGGAATGTACTTAACACTACTAAACTGCATACTTAAAACTGGTTAAGATGGTAAATTTTATGTGATGTGTACTTTACCACAATTTAAAAAATAGTTTTCTGGCAAAACTGGCTTCAAGATCAGTTGGAGCAATGCAGAAGACATTTTTTTTTTTTTTCATGAGCATTAGGCTTTTGTGTTCACTTTCTTCAACTTTTGAACAAATGAACATTGCCCTGGAAAACACCTCTAATTTCTGTTCTCACTTATTGAGGCAGACAGTGGATGGGGAAAGCAGTGGATCTTGAGAAGATATACCATATTAGGCAGGACTTCAGCAGAAAACAGAATTTACCCCAGACAGTCAAATAAATTGTAATAACGAGAATGGACCAAGGGATGTGGTAATGCCTCTGTGGTGAGGCGCCCACACACTAGCAACAGCAGGACTCCATTGTCAGCCCCAGAGGTGGAGGAACAAGACAAGGAAATAGTAGGAAATGAAACCTTGAAGGAGCTACCTGGCAGAAGCAGAAGTCCTGGCATCAAGGAAATGGCATCAATGCAGACAAGAAATATCCTGACCTCTATCTCTTCCCACCCTTCAGTCTTCTGGAGAAAACTCCCATTGGCTGAACCAGCCAGCAAAGAGCCCAGGTTATACATTCTGCTGCAGTTAGTCTCTCAAAGCACAGAGCAGGGCAGAGAAGGACAAAGAATAGATATGGGGTATACATGTCGGGGGTGACAAACAGAATAAGTGGCACACTTGGATTAGAGTCTTAGGCCTGTTACTAACCATGGGAACTTAGACAAGTCAGTTAACGTATTTTGATTTTTGACCCACTTAGAAATTTGCTCACAGTAACCCTTGTCTTGCCCGGCTGACGGGTTTGTGAGTCTCAAATACAATAATGGATGACAGACTCCTTTCTACCCTACTAAGTGCTATTAAACATAGAAAAATAATGTTTCTTCCACTCTTTCTTTGGTCCTTCTCTCCTCTACCTGAGAAGGTCAGGAAACAACATAACAGAGTCGGAAAAACTAAACTGACAGGTGGGAGACCTGTGATGTCAAGCAAGCAAGTGACTTTTGAACTCTGAGCCTCAGTTTTCACATCCATAAATATCTGAACTACATGTTCATATTAATGCCCTTTCTGACTCCAATGATTTTCTTATTGAAGAGTAGGTTAGCAAGATGTACACACACGCACACACACATGTGTGTGTGTGTGTGTACACAAGACCATGCTGATGTGCACACAGTTCTTCTTCTGCCTCAAGTCACGTATTTACACAAACCTACATGTTTGGCTTTCATCAAACCAATAGTGCTATCCACAAGAGCAGGAACCAGGGCATTAATTACTACTTTGTCTTTCATGTCATACCATGTGAGAGACCCTTCCTGGGATAATCGCCTAAGGCAGTGTTGCCTAACATGGGTTCCTTCAGAATGTTAACAAGTGTTACAAGAGGAAAAAGTCAATTCAGTCTGGAAAATGCTGGGATAGCAAAGCAGCACTTCTCACAGCCTTTTTTTGTTTGTTTGTTTGGTTGGTTTTTTTGTTGTTGTTTTTGAGATGGAGTTTTGCTCTGGTCACCAAGGCAATGGTGCAATCTCGGTTCACTGAAACCTCTGCCTCCCGGGTTCAAGCGATTTTCCTGCCTCAGCCTCCTGAGTAGCTGGGATTACAGGCGCGCACCACCATGCCCAGCTAATTTTTGTATTTTTAGTAGAGATGGGGTTTCACCATGTTGGCCACACTGGTCTCAAACTCCTAACCTCGGGTGATCTGCCCACCTCAGCCTCCCAAAGTGCTGGCATTACAGGCGTGAGCCACCATGCCCAGCCTAGCCTTTAATATTCTAATGTACATTGTGCATCTCTGAGAGGGTAGTAAACGGTGGGATTTTTTATTTGCCAAACTTATTTGACTGCAGAATCCTCCTACCACCCTACCCACAGCACCTCAAATTCTTTGGAATGATATGAATTGTTGGACCAAGTCCTATGTTCAGACAGCCTTTCTGTACATTCATGCTTAGGCCCAAAATACATTTTGTTCTATTTATACATTAAAAATATATTTTTATTTTAAGTCTCAGCTACTCAGAAGGCTGAGGTGGGAGGATCACTTGAGCCCAGGAGTTTGAGCCCAGCCTGGGCAACATAGCGAGATCCTGTCTCTTAAAAAACTATATATATTAAATATATAAATATATATTTATGTATTATCTATTAATTACTATATAATTAATTATGTATTTTGTATAGTATATATGTCTGTGTGTATATATATATATGTATGTATATAGTGGACTATAATACATGCTTTATCTCTCAATTTCTGCCTTGGTGCCCCATGCAGTTGGTGGTGCTTCCAGATGAATATGGAGGGGAGGGCAGCATAAGAAGGCATAATTCCTTACCCAAATCAGGAATAGGCATTCCAAAACACCTTTAAGATAAGGCAGTCTCTTGGTACTTGGCATTGTTTAGGCAAGATGAAAGGTTGCTGTCATAATAACAATTCACATATGAAGAACAGTTTATAGTTGCTGAGCGCTTTCACATAAACCATCTCATTTCCAAACAACTGAGGTCAGTAGGATCATCATCATTTTACATATGAAAAACAGCAAGATTATTTACCTCTTGCAAGGTTACTCAGCAGAGCCAGGACTCAACAGCAGGTCTAGAACTTCCATTTCCAGTGCTTCTTGTAATGAACCAAGATTGAAGGCAGAAAGACTCCCTTAGCTTTCTAATGACCCAAACTCATTGGACACATAGTGTTGAGCATTCTCCTGTTGGAGAAGCAGGATGAGGTTGTCCTCTTGCTTCCAGGGAGGGAGGGACAAAGAGAATTTTTTTTGAAGGTTTCCTTGTATTGTTTGTTTTTCTAATCCCATGAGTTAACCATGCTCATTACAGAAAGGTCAGAAACTACAAATAAGCAAACAGGAGAAAAAATTTAAATACCAATAAACACTTACCTATTCAGACACAACTACTCTTGACACTTTGGTGTTCTAGACACTTTTCTATGTATGTTAGAGTCTATGATACATTTTCTTTCATATTCTAGTGTTTCTGGAATTGGGCCATATCTTCTAATTGATGTTCATAGTTGATGTAGTAATCCTTCCTTCAGTAATATGGTTAGGGTTATCATACTGATGATGTGTCTTAAAATCATGGCATCTTAGAGTCTATAAGGGATCTTATATTTTTCCCCCAAATTATGTCAGATTGCTGTGTTGAAACCTGCTGTTACCACTCATCACTCTCCCCTCCCTTTTTTTTTTTTTTTTTTTTTTGAGACGGAGTCTTGCTCTGTCACCAGGCTGGAGTGCAATGGCGCTATCTCGGCTCACTGCAACCTCCGCCTCCCAGGTTCAAGCGATTCTCCTGCCTCAGCCTCCCAAGTAGCTGGAACTACAGGCACATGCTACCACGCCCAGCTAATTTTTGTATTCCCTTCCCTTTTATTTCTTGGCATGATACCATGTCAGTAGATATTTTTCTACCAAAAGTATATTTAGTGAATGCAAAACCACTCCACTGATCGATTGCACTGTATTTTTTTTAACCAAACACCTATTGCTGAGCATTCAAATCATTTACAACTTTTCCCAACTACAAACAGCATTGATGACAGATACTCACTGAAGAATTGAGGTTATACTAGGTGCCAGACATAATACTGGGTGCTAGACATAGAGCAATGAACAAAATAGGTGTGGACTCAACCCTCCAGAAGTTGATAGTCTAGTAGAAACAGCAGGCATTAAACAAGTAAACACTTTCATGTATATTTGTAAAGATTTATTAAATATCGAACACTGTGAAAGATAAGAACAATCTTTCTTTAGATTAGACAATCAGGAAGGGGCTCTCTAAGGAAGGAGTAATTAAGCTGAGATCTGAAGGATGAGAAAGAAATAGGCAGTGAAGGGAAGGCTGCACCAAACTAGACTCCCACAAGTACAGCAGGAAATGCCCACTCTCTTGCTGATATGGAATAAATAGTCTCCTTTTTCTTTACCAATCTGGTGGAGATGAAAGGGATCTCATTATTTTTTTAATTAGCATTTTACAAATTATTTCTAAGGTTGAACATGTGTCCTTACTTCATGTTGTTTTGTCTTCCTGGAAGAGCTCATTAATAACATTGTATTCACTGCTGTGATGAGGTCATATCTACTACACACCACAGCATAAAGCTAGGGCAATGGCTGTTGATGTGTGCTCCCTCTGGAACCTCCAGAGTATATCAGCATCACCTGGGAACTTGTTAGAAATGCATATTCTCAGGCCCCACCTCAGACCAACTGAATCAGAAAATCTGGGGATGATGCCTAACAATCTGTCTTAACAAACCCTCCACATGATTCTGATAAATTATAAAGCCTGAGAACCACTTTCAAGAAAATATTCAATGGGTATTTGTAGATGGATGCAGTTCCTACATCCTAGGATCCTAGGATGCTCCTCCAAATACATAAATCAGAGGATATAGACCTCAGCTGAAGCACAAAAGGGTCTGAAAAGAGACTTCATTCATTTATCCAGCAAATATTTTTGAGCACCTACTATGCATCAGAACTTTGCTACATACTGAAGATTTAATAAGGAAATAAGACAAGAGTCCCTGCCCTTACAAAGCTAATCGTTTAGTGGAGCGATTCCTTGTCAAAGTGGGATGAACGACCAAGGAAAGTTCTAGCATGCACTGTTTTTGAACTCTTGAAAAGCAAGAAAAATGGAACAATGCTAATATAAGCACATTCTGGTCAGCATAAGTGAGACAAAAGTGGAAAGAGAGAAGCGGACAGAGATGGTGTGTCCATCTTGGTCCTGCTGAGTCTCCTCTACAAACTGCTCCAGAACAGAGGTTGATTCCAGATGGGAGAAATGCCAAGGTCCTACACAGTTATTATTATTCACATATTTCTCTAAATTGTATGCATCATTTCCCTTTTCTAGGCAGCATAGTCTCAGCTTCCTTAGATTCCTGAAGTGTGCCCCAAGGATTTGTAGCTCTATGTTAATGTGATACATAAAATAGAGTCATCTTGACTTCGCATTTATCTGGCTTATGTAAGCTCTAACCTTTTACTGCAGTGCAACAGAAATGCCAGACCCATTTTGTATAGGCACATAAATACTCTGATTCTAAATCATATATTGGGGACCCTGGTGACTATGAGAGCATGACGACCTACAGGGAGTTAGGAATTAAGCTACTGATCAAAGCTCTGGTGTGGAGGGAAGCGCCAGGCTCTGGCTCCACTTGTTTTCCCAAGAAAACTGCTCATTGCAGTAAAGTCTTTGGAAAGAGCTTCAGAATTTTGCCTTCCATTGGCTATAAATCAAGGAAGCTATCTAGAGAAGGGGTCTGATGAGATCACTCTCCCACCAAGTCCAATAGCCTTGAACAAACTCTTTATAATCCTTTCTTCTAATCTAAAAGAAATAAAGCCAAAAAAAAGGTGGGGGTGGTTGTAGAGGGGGCTAGTTATGATGCATCTAGTTTTCTTTCCCCCCTAGAGCAGAGTTTCTCAATCTCTGCACTCTTGACATCTAGGCAACATCATTATTTGTTATGGGGCTGTGCATCATAATACGTTTGGCAGCACCCCTGGCCTCCACCGACTAGGTGCCAGTAACTCCTCCTCAAGTTGTGACAACCAAAAATGTATCCAGACATCACCAACGTCCCCTGGAATGTTGGGTGGAATCTCCTCAAGTTGAGAACCAGTGCTCTAGAAATTAAGGCAGTTAGAAATCCTGGATATTAACCCCTGGAAAGCCATGTGGACTTTATTTTCCCAATTTGATAAATCGAATCAGTCTAAATACAGAAGACACCACTCAAGGGTTCACAAAAATAACTTGGAAAGTTATCTTGTTCCCACTTATAATAAACCCTTAACTTCCTTCATTGACTTTAAATAGCTCAACATTATCAGAGCAATGAGATGAATTACTGAGGGCCAACAATTGGGGGACTCAAAATCAAGTTATAATGATTACTCCTTGCAAATGTATGATACTTCATGTTTTACACATCTGTCACTTTGAATTCATTTTAATAGTCATTGGTTATTTCTATGCCCCAAGGGCCTTTAATTTTCATACCACCTGTATTAGTTTTCTGTGACTGCTGTAACAAATTCTGCTTAAAACGATATAAATGTATTGTCTCACAGTTCTGAAGGCTGGAAGTTCAAAGTCAGTACCACTGGGCCAAAATCTGTGTCAGCAAGGCCACAGTACCCCCAGAGGCTCTAGGGGAAAATCTTTTCCTTGCCTTTTCCAGCTTCTGGTGGCTGTTAACATTCCTTTGCCTTGTGACCACATCACTCCCATTTCTGTTTCCAAAGCAACCTTACCTATTCCTCTTCTCTGGGTCATCAAATCTCCCTTTATCCGCCTCTTATAAGGTACCTGTGATTGCATCTATGGCACATCAGATAATTCAGGATAATCTCCCTGTTTCTAAATTCATTATTTGATTACACCTGTAAAGACCTTTCCCCACACCCCATCTCTTTGCCATATGAGGTAACATTTACAGGCTCCAGGGGTATGGATATGGATATGGGGGAACAGAAGGACTCTTATCAGCCAATTATACCACTGTTGTGACGTAGGCAAAGATTACTATTTTCAGTTTACAGATGAGAAAATAGCGACACAAGTTAAATGGTTTATAAGAAGTTACATACTGTGAGAGATTGGCACAGATGGGACAAGAATCCAGGGCTTCTGACTCCTCTTTTGCATTACCCATGGCCCAGAAGGATAGAGACCTATTCTCCCCTTCCTCCAGGAAACAGTTAAAAGGCACTGTAAAGTTAGTATAATCATGAAGGATTAGAGGATGGCGTTTACAGGCTAGCGAGGATTCTGGAAAGCCTCATATCATTCTGAGGGGCTTAGGGGTGAGAAATCACACAGAATTTTCCAAGATATTAGAATAGCACAAGGAAAATGAGAGGAGACAATATGGTATGAGAAGAAAGCAAACTGTAGCCTTTTAATATTCATTGAGTCCATGAAAGCATGCTGTTTCACCTGCTATTTAGCATTTCACATTGGCAACACTGAGTAGGCATATGCCGTGTATAATTTTACAAAACTCTAACAAAATAGTCTATACTTGACTTTTCACAACATCTCTGTATGGAAGGGCAGTCATTATCATTCCATTTCATAGGTGAGGAAACTGAGGTTTGGGGAGTTAAGAGATTTTCCCAAGCTAGAACAAAACCCAAGTCTTTTTCCTTTTATGATAATTGTCTTTTCTAATTATTATCTATTCATATAAGAATGATATACACAGGTGTCTCGTAAAGTTATAACCCATAGCTACTGAGTTATCAGTATAGATGACAAATGTTACTTTATAGTCAACCCTCAGGAGACCCAATACCCTTCAGGCACTTTTCATGTAATTCAGATACACAAACAACAGGTGGCAGTAAGTGCCTTAGGTAAGTGGTTTGTATGACCAAATTTAAACTTAAATATACTTATCTTAAACTATGACAAAAATGGTACATTTTTAGGATTTTAGTTGTATTGTTTACAGTTTGCTACTCTATCTTATTCTATGCAATATGTTCAGATGTGTTTAAAGGTCAAATGTATTAAATAATTTCAAGAAAATAAAAATCTGTTATTTGCTGTCTTTCAAAATAATTCCTGCTAACTGCAATTAAACTAAAGTTTTGTCTTATCCTGAGACTAAAATTAGAATGTTCATTTCCACTTTACTCTAAATATTTTTAAAATTTAATTTCTTCCTGATGAGAACATGGCTTCAAGATTTCTATTTGACTTACTGACAAAAGAGCCATGGGCTCTTTTACTCAAGTGGAAAAAGCTTTTACCATTTCCCATTTTCTCTCTAAGCTTTCAGGGAAAGGACTTAAAGAATGAGGAAATAGTAGGCAAGGACGTTTCTCCTCTTTAGTTCCCTATCTCTAGCTTTTTTTTTTTTTTTAAAAACCTCTTCTCAATAGAGAAACTATCAAACAGCAATGTGTTACCACTGAAAGTACAGAGTCTTTTAACTTTTTTTTCTATCAGAATGAAGTAAGTTTTCATTCTAGGTGCTAAAATAGCATTCCCCTTCCTAACAGGTATTTCCAAAAGTAGCTACTGGCTTAGTGTAACTTGAAATTTACATGTGATAAATTGCCCTAGCAAATTCCTAACTACCTCTAACATCCACACACTGGCTTCTGCCACAGATAGGCTCTCTTTTCAGGGCTAAGAGATGCAAACATACAGCTCACACCAACACAGCAAATCAAAGAACCCACACATTTAAGTACTTTTTATATGAAGATGTTCATTTGTTACATTAAAGATACACTGTCACTTGTAGTAAACAATAACCACATTGTCAGTCAACTTTAAAAGTAACACTAATCTAGGGTTGGCTCTGCACTGGGGACTTTGAGAACTCAGGAGAAATGTAAACCACAGTTCCTACCTCAAAAGATTTACAGCCTAATTGAGGAGATGACATTTCTAAATGATGCATTTGTATTATGTATCAGTATAATATGTACATAAGTTCATATTCAAGAGTGGTTACAGATACCGTGAAGTACAGTGGATCGTAGTAGAAAGGAATGTTTCATGGAGAAGAACTTAAAGGGTGAATACATTTTGCATAAACATATAAAAGAGGCAAGAATAGTTCAGGAAGAGAATAAGTCTCACAAAGGCAGGGGGGTGAAAATGAACCTGGTAGGATTGAAGGTCAGATGGGACTTGCCTGGAAAGAGGGGAAATTTGGTAAAAAAAAAAAAAAAATATATATATATATATGTATATGGCTAAGATATATTACGGTCTTAAAGGTAGAGAGTTTGAAAAATATGATCAGTTTATAATACTTTTCATCTGCCCCTATATGGAGACTGGATCTAATAGTTAAAAATGAAAGTTTAAGCCAGAGTAGAAGTAGTTAGGAGTAGTGGACAGAAGAGAAGCCAGGTGTTGGGAACTGAAGAGGGTTAATCCATGAGATGAGAAGAAAAGACAGGGGCCATGACCTTGAGGAGGTAAGCTACAAAGAATCAGAAAGCCATTAGCATGAATAGAAGCCCAACAAAAATTGAAAAAGAGTGATGAGTTCTGTTTGGCATGGTGAGTCTTTAAGAGTGATAGGAACTTTACAAAAGAGACCGCAGAAGGCGGGGTCCCACATGGAGGAAGATAGTTAAAGGAAAATGCATCCTTGCCCCTTGGACCAACTAAACACAACCCATCGTTAACATCAGAGTCCCCAGATCCAATGTGGCACCTTTTATTTTTCCTCCAAATGTTCAGCATCATTTATCTTCCTTTCTCGCGGATCCTGCATTTAATGGCTGTCACATTGCTTGGGAAACTTGACTGCAACACTGTCATTTCATGGGCACCAGTCAGAAGGCTTATACCAAAGTCCTTGCAGAAGACAATTTTCAGATAAGATATGTACTTGTCATATCTGCAGTGAGCATCTGTCAGTCTCATCATAGGCTGCACACAGAGAATTAGTTTCTAATCCTTAACACTCCAGCTTCCCATGCTGCTCCTCCTGAGTGGATTGAGACATGCAAATTAAGCTTGCTTTATTTGATTTGCACTAATCACCTACCGTCCATAAAGTAATGATAAAACAAAAACCTTTTCCAAATTGACCAGCTTACCTAAGACCATTGAGAAAAAGAGAGAGTTGGCCTATAAAATGCCTTTCAGAAATAAGAGGAGACACGTTCATAAAACATGTTGATCTCTTTCCTACTACAGAGCTATAAGCAATATAACCTGTGAAAAAAAATAGATCAGATTTCTGTCATTTTCAAGGCACTAGTCTGGAAATCAGCAAACAACACCTCAGCAAGGTATCCCAAATCCTCTTTACCAGCTGAGGCAGTTGGTTGCAAATGAAAAATTAAAAAGATAGGATCTTCAGGGTCCCCAGGGAGACTATGTCAACCCCTTACCCCCTGAGTTGTCAGTAGAGTATAAAAGTTTTAAGAATGTGGGTTAGAGAATTTGACTGCTGGTGTTCAAATTCAGGTCTGCTCACCATTAGCTGTGTGACCTTGGGCAAGTTTTTTCACCTCTCTGAACCTCAGTGCTCTTCTCTGTAAAATGGAGATAACAATATTTAGTTCACAAAGAGGATTAAATGAGTCAATGTATTGAAAACACATAACATGGTGCCTGGAACACGGTAAGTATTCAGTGAATGTTATGATTATAATTTCTATTTCTTTCCAGCCATATGGCCCTTTGTCATCAGTTTCATAGGTTTTAGCAGGTAACTATAATTCTAATGCTTATAATTTTTAACTTTTCTTTATACAAAAGATATTCACTTATGCCCTTGTGCCAAATGTAGCAGATGCTGCCATACCAATACCTCTTTATCCTTACCACTTCAGTGCATGCCAACCTCGAATTCCTACTGCCAGCACCTGCATTTCTTTCCCTGGGGACTTTTTCTGGATACCAAACTTGTTTTGCCAACTTATGTGGTAGGTTGGACATGCTGAGAAATTGATGGCCCTAACCAAAGACTGATAGGAGTCAGAGTACCCTCACCTCTCAGGTGGGGTAACTCTGAAGGAGATGTCTTACACTGCCTTCAAGACTCTCCCCTGAAGACTTAAGCCCCAGCCATTCTGTCTGTGGCAGCAAATTTGATAGTGCTGTCTTTAACACGTGCTTACTTCTCTTGTTTCACTTTTCCATTCTTCTATCACTATTTCCTTCAACTCTGAAACAAACTACTTATACTTGAATCCCTGTCTCAGGGTGTATTCTTGTGGGAGCCCAGACTAAGATCTTCTCACAAACCTGTGAGATAATTAAGGGTAAACATCATCATTTTGCAGTTTCAGTAAGAAAATCCAGTTGCAGTTCACGTGGGTAGTTGGTAGAAGAGATTGGCCTAGAACCCCTGTCTCTTGATAACCGGTGTTCTTTTTCTATTATCAAGTATATATCATAGCTTTTTCCAGTTGCATGCAGACTAATAATGTCAGTAATTCCCTACTATCTTCCTCCTCATTGTATATCAGTTGGCCTCTGAAAAGTCTGTCTGGACCAAGCAGGAAATGGTCATATTCCAGCTGACTCTTATCACTGAACTTCCCTATGTGTGATATGCGTTTTTATCAGTTTATTCTTTAAGTGTATAATCTTAAAAAGCTCTCTACCTAATGTACACTACATTATCTGCCAGAGTCTAGAAATGGATTGTTCTAGATCATCAAGAGTCTAGCTAATAAGGAAGTTCGGAATTAGCTGGAACTGATTTGTTTTTAAAGTAGCACTTAGCATAGTGGTTGCACTAAAAATCCATTAAGGTCCCTTTGATGATTTGATCTCAGGGTCATGTATGAACACATCAATTCTTATTAGATTGAAAGATCTACAAAAGAGCTGTTTTATCTTTTTAAGCCCTTCCCCCCACCCCAACCCAAAAGGAAGGCACCCAATAACCCTGGGTACCATAACTGAAAGGCTACTTAAATTGAGCATCTGTTAGATGTAAGAGTACAAGAAGATTCTGCCCATTGAGGGCTCTTATTTGGAAAGCCTCCTTAATTAATGGCCATCTGGTCCCCCATGAAGGACTATAATTAAGAAAGCAATGTGGGAGCAGATACATCAGTTAAAAACTCGCCTGTGCTTGCCTTTCCTCCAAGATATTCAGTACTCAGGTAAATGCCAAGGTCACATTGAGCCATTTATCTTTTTCATAAAAAAATGGTTTGGGTGCAGAAGTTGGGATAAAATAAATCACTGATTGAATTAAGTGGCAGACACAGGACTTGCTAACATCTGAATACCCCTCACTGACTCTGATTCAGCACAGATCTGCTGTTTTCATTGTCTCTGTTTTTTTCCAGTTGATTTTAGGCTCTGTATTACAGTAATAGAGGCACCCTGGATAGATGAAAGAACTGACCAAGCTTGATCCTTAGCTTTGTCAAAAAGATCTGCACATGTCCATTTTTACCACGAACATGAGAGAAAACTCCTGTCATGGTTATTCCTTAAGATAATAATCAAAGATGTGTTCTTCACCCAAGCTCCCAAAGAGCATCTGCTGAGTTAGAAATCATCTCTGTTAAAATGTTCAAATCTAGGGGTATGACGAAACCATACACTTCTCGAAGTATTTGCAAAACAACAAAAAATAAAAGGAGTGACACACTGCCCCTTGCTGTCTAATCTCCTCCATCTGCAAGACCTCCAGGTGAAAACCTTAAGAGCCCCAGACATTAGGTACAGAGTGTTCCTACTATCAGGAACTGGGGTTGCAGGAAATGGGTACAAGCCACTAGTATGCTTAAATTACAGCCCTCCCTCAGCTATGTCTTTTACATATGTCTCTGAAAAAAGTGAAATAATAAGAGTATCATTTTAGAACAGTGGAGAGCAACATGAAGCACATTGTCAACTACCTCCTGGCTTTATAGTAACTTTAATGTTACTGTACAAAGTGACCCTTCACCTTTCTGAACCTTACCTGACAACAATAGCAACATTACATACCTGTAACATAACTAAGAACCAGGAGGTAAGCAAACAGGGCATCTGAGCACCAAGTCTGTGCACTTTGACTCATGTGCCTCCTTAAAAGTGAGGCCCTATAGGCCGGGTGCGGTGGTTCACCCCCGTAATCCCAGCACTTTGGGAAGCTGAGGCGGGTGGATCACGAGGTCAGGAGACCGAGACCATCCTGGCTAACATGGTGAAACCATGTCTCTACAAAAAAAAAAGTTAACCGGGCGTGGTGACGGGCTGTAGTCCCAGCTACTGGGGGGCTGAGGCAGGAGAATGGCGTGAACCCGGGAGGTGGAGCTTGCAGTGCATCGAGATCTTGCCACTGCACTCCAGCCTGGGCAACAGAGTGAGACTCTGTCTCAAAAAAATAATAATAATAATAAATAAAAATAAATTAAAAAATTTTAAAAAGGGAGGCCCTATAGGACTTGATTCAGAATCTATACATTTGCATTGTATGCATAATTTTAACCAAGTTTGAATGTTTTCTTTCCAATCTCACCAAAGATTAGAGACATCCCGTTAAAAGCTAGTCAGTGGATGTTAAAACAAAGATAACAGAACACCTACAGCACAGGGAGAGAAAAACTATGGAAAAGTTGGCAAAATAACTCTTTGCAGTCAGAGAACATTTAGTGTTTGTGCAAACGTTCATTCTTACGGCCTGTAATAGGCTCTGAGGGCATTGCTGGATACAGCACACTGAAAAGCTGAAAATCATAGTGTGGACCTTGAGTCATCAAGAAAAGATGAGACTATATTCCATACTGCCTAAGGAGGCAAGGAAGTGTACAATACATGTTAGAAAACATTCTAACAAAAGAAGTTAAATTAAAAATTGTTTAAATATAAAGAGGTAAATTTCTACACCAGAAAACTCTCCTATCCAGAAAGATTCTTTTTCAAAAGCTCCATCTCTTGCTGAAGTTTCACTCTTCACTGTTCTGACTTCATCAGTTACAGTCTTGGTCATCTCTTGGTGGAAGATGATGATTTTGCATCTCATACTCCCTTTTACAGTGGAAAAATACATGTGCATGGTTTTGCCAAGTTTTTAAACTCTTGGAAGAAGGGGAAATCATTATTTTTAATTGCATATGTTGTATGCTTCTGGGGGTTACAAACTGTCCCCATTCTTATATTATCAGTGAATTTCCAATAAAAAAAACTAGTGCAAATTTAGACACCTCCCAAAGTGAAGGAAAATTACCCATAATGCATCTTTGCACTAGAAGGTTGGTCCAATTAGATTATGCAGCAATTTGTGTGGTTTCTCATCCGTACACTCAGCACTTAGTTTCCATTTCACCTCCAGCAACTGCAGCATTGACAATTTGTCTGACAAGTCCATAACCTAACTTAAAAAAAAATGCCAAAGAAACAGAAGCTACCTATGTTTGTAAGGTACAGTTCAGAGATTGTGAAAAAGGGTAAGAGTACAGACCCAGAGCAGAGGGAAAGAGAATTAAGACAAAGAAGAAATTGTATGACTTAGTTCTAAAAGCTACTGTGAGGGCTAAAAAGGGACCTATGGGGGGGGCAATGCTGCAAGAAAGATTTAGGGGAGAAAAGATAAGGTCAAGATGGCAAAACAAAATTACTATGAATGTCCCAATAAATAAAATAGATTCTAGAGGAAGTAGCCAGTACAAGCCAGATAGAGCAAATATAATTAACTATTTTTGCCCACTCTTTGATGACAGTGGTGCATAGGGACATTAGAGAAGCAGCAGGTATAATCTTTGAATGGATCTGGGCCTTCAGTGTTAAGGAGTCCAGACTAGAAAAGCTAGGTGAACTGTGAAAAAGGATAAGTAGGGTCTAAGAGAAGACCCATCAAGTAAACCTAGATACCAGAGGAATTACCTAGGATGATAAGAATGTAATATTTCAGAGCTGTGCTTAGGAAAGAAATATATTTTTCACTGAACAAACAATGTTTATAATTGATAGAGAAAGAAGGAAGAAAGAAGATAAAACGACCCAAGGAGATAATAAATGCAACATTGAAAGCCATTTGGGGGGGGGACACATTTTGAAAGAAGACTACAATTTAGTCACCAGACTTTGCTTGAAGCCTTGCTCAATTTCCTTTCCCATTGCCTTGCTCATTAGTAGAGTCTTTTCCACCACTCAGCTACATTCAAGCACCCATGAGTATCCTCTAAGTCTAAGCAAGGATTTCTGTGTAGGGAAGACATATGGAGACCAGGGTTGCTTGTAAGGGTCTCTGTGGAGAGAAGGGTCTATAGTTGGCAGAAGAGATAGCCTTCTCAAGCCAAGCCTTACAAAACAAGCCCTGGATTCAGTGGCCCAGATAACTCTTTGTTGGTAAGAGTAACATCAGCAAAATGGCAGAATAGACAGCTCCAAACTCCCTTTGCTCCACAGAAACACTGAAAAGCAAGCAGAAACTGTCACAAACAACTTTATCAAAACTCTGGAAAATAGTCAAAGATGTACAGAAACCAGGTATATGTGAATCAAGAAAAAGGCAACTTCCTACACATTAGGAAAATTTTGTGGCATTTATTCCAGCTCTTGTCCTACCTCCTCCCTAGTTTGGCAGTGGTCTTGAAAGTGGCAAATCACATTCCTTGTGTGGGACCCTGTCCCTGATTCCAAAGGGAGTGGAACCGACCTTATCAAAGGATTATTGTGTTCGTCTGTTCTAATCTATGTATGGGCTCCCCAAAGGGCTGATGCAAGGCATTCCTCTTCATTTCACCTAACTCAGAAGTCACTCAGTGTGAACGTGGTGGACATTTCTCAAAGGTTTTGTAAGGTAAATGAAAATCCTGCACCCAACTGGGGTGAAAGATTATGGTTGAGGCAAATAGTAGACCGCCTAAAGCCTAGAAGAAAAAGCTGGGCATAAAATTTCTTTGGGAAATTAGGAGATTCAAAATCACCCATGTATACTGGGGAATTTAGAACGCCATGCATATCCCCAGAGTAGGACACATGTTCAGAAAAGACTTAAGAAGATTCTAAGCTTTGACATCTGGCTGCTTTCTAGGCTCAGTATAAGCAGGAACTGAAGGCTAAGGCAGTTTTAGACAGCTGGCTAAGTGTTGAAGGAATGCCCCAAAACAGAGCTAATCTTATATTATATATATATATATTTTATATATATATATGTATACATACACATATATGCATAAGATAATAATCAAAGATATGTTCTTCACCCAAGCTCCCAAAGAGCATCTGCTCAGTTAGAAATCATCTCTCTTGCAATGTTCAAACACAGGGATATGACCAAAGTCATAAGTATGTATAAAACACATATATATATGAGTTCAAGGAAATATCTGTCAAAGCCCTAGCTAAACACAAGATAAAGAAGCAGAAGACTTAACTTATGACCACACATGACTAAGAATACAGTCTTTACAAAAATAGTCTGGAAAAGTAATTAAACAAATAGATGACTCTAGCTTTCCACAATCAAAAATAGCAAACCCTAGAGAAAGTGGAGAATCTGATATCCAGAGTAACCACCTTATAATATTCAAATATCCAGTTTTCAACAAAAATTCATGAAGTATACAGACAAATAGGTAAGTATGGCCCATTCAAGGGGTTGTGGGGAATAGAAACTGTCCCTAAGGAAGTCCATTGTTAGGGAAATTTATAGCTCTAAGCTCTTACATTAAAAAAAAAAAAAAGAAAAGAAAAACTTAAAATCAACAGCATCACTTTACATCTGAAGGATGTAGAAAAAGAAGAACAAAGCAAACCCAAAGCTAGCAGAAGGAAGGAAATAATAATGATTAATCAGAAGTAAAATTAAGGACATAAAAATAATAAAGAGAAACAATGAAACCAGAAGTAAGCTGTTTGATAAGATCAACAATATTGACAAATCTTTAGTTAGACTGAATAAAAAAAGATAGAAGATATTAATGAGTAAAATCAGAAGTGAAAGCGACTTCATTACTACCAACTTTACAGAAAATAACAAGGATTATAAGAAACTACTATGAACAATTATGTTACAACAAATTAGATGAGCTAGATAAAATGGACAAATTACTGGAAACACACAAACTACCAAAAAGATCATATTAAAATAAACATCATATATTAAAAAGATTTATACACTATGACTAAATGAGATTTATCCCAGGAATGAAAGTGTGGTTCAACATTAAAAAAAAAAAAAAAA
>NW_012116999.1:2031448-2047269 GCF_000951035.1 Colobus angolensis palliatus
ATAGTTTGCTGAGAATGATGGTTTCCAGCTGCATCCATGCCCCTACAAAGGACATGAACTCATCTTTTTTTATGGCTGCCTAGTATTCCATGGTGTATACGTGCCACATTTTCTTAATCCAGTCTATCATTGATGAACATTTGAAAACCCCTATTTTAAATTGGGCAAAAAACTTGAATATGCATTTCTCCAAAGAAGATATATGTATGGCCAACACACATATGAAAAGATGTTTATCATCATTATTCATTAGAGAAATGAAAATCAAAACCACAATTAGAGAGCTCACACCCATCAGGATGTCTTATAATTTTAAAAAAGACCAAAACAAGCATTGATGAAGATGTACAAAAATTGGAACCCTTGCATCTTGCTGGTGGGAATGTAAAATGGTTCAGCCACTATGAAAAGCAATTGGTAGTTCTTCAGGTAGTTTAACATAGAAATGCCATATGAATCCATATTTCTATTCCTAGCCATATACGCTATAGAATTGAAAACAGGTACTCAAGCAAGCATATGTACATACATTCCTAGCAGTCCTAATTATAACAGCCAAAAGATGGAAACAACCCAAATGCCCATCAATGGATTTACGTATAGATAAACAAAGTCTGGTTGATTCCATACGTTGTCTATTGTGAACAGTGCTCCAATAAACCTAGGAATGCAGGTATCTATTTGACATACTGATTTCCCTTCTTTTGGATATACATCCAATAGTGGAATTACTGGATCTTATGGGAGTTCTATTTTTATTGATTTTTTATTTTTTGAGAAACCTTCATACTGTTGTCCATAATGGCTGTACTAATTCACCTTCTCACTAGCAGTGTGTAAAGGGTTCCGTTTTCTCCATACTCTTGCCAACACTTGTTGTCTTTTGATTTTTTGATAGTAGCCATTCTGACTGGAGCAAGGTAATATCTCATTGTAGTTTTTATTTGCATTTCCCTGATGATTAGTGATGCTGGGCATTTTTTCATATGCCTATTGGCCACCTGTATGTCTTTATTTGAGAAATGTCTATTCAGCTCTTTTGCCCATTTTTAAATCAGGTTATTTGTTTATTTGTTGGTGAGTTGCTTGAGTTCCTTATGTATTTTGGATATTAACCTTTCATCAGATGTATAGTTTGCAAATACATTCTCTTATTCTACAGGTTGCCTCTTTGCTCTATTTATTGTTTTTTGAGATTATGTATATAAGATCAAAGTCTATATGAAATATACACACACACACAATGGAATATTGCCTAGATTTAAAATGAAATGAATTACTGATACATACTACAACATGGATGAACTTTGAAAACATTATGCTAAGTAAAAGAAGTCAGATACAAAAAGTCATATATTGTATGATTTCACTGATGTGAAATATCCATAATAGGTGACAATATTATCTATATCTATGTATAGATATATATAATCTATGTATATAGATATACATCTATGTCTATATCTATGATAATATTGTCTATATCCATAATAGGTGAATTTCACCTAAACACATTTTTTTTAAAACTTTGCTAGTGCTCCATATGTATTTTAAGTGTTAATTTTTTTAGTTAACTCCTATTAACATAATTAAGAATACACAGCTTCAGCAAACTGAAAACAAAATTAGCCAATTAGCAGGTGCAGAAATTGGAAACAGTAAGATTGGAGGGAATGCTCACAGTTAAAATGACAATAAAAGCACTGTCTGAGTTTCATAGCCAAGAAGCCGTTCCCACATGCCTGTCCTTGGTTTGAGTAGAGCAGGGAAGCTATTACTCAGACCTTTCATTCAAGGCAAGGACTGGAGGGAGCAGGAAATATTCCTTTAATTCCATGTCTCAAGGAACTGTGGGTTTTGCCCCCTTTTCTTTTCTGCAGAAGATAGTTGATTGTGTTCATCTGCCCTAGGGGAAACTCCAGAGAGTTGGAGCCAGGATTTAGAAAAAAACCAAGAAAGATTGAGATTTCCCTGCTTATCAGGACTCTTATGGAAAGCAGTAACTGTGCTTTTAATGAAGGCTAAGTAGTATAGTGGAATAGACGTTAGGTTATAGAGCCAAAAAGACCTGATTTCAGATCCCAACTCTGCCCCTTAATAGCCATGTGATGTCAGGCTATTTACTTAGCTGACTCAAACTTCAGTTTCCCCTTCTGATAAATGTAGATGTATAACTCTGCAGGATCCTTCTAAGGATTAAGTGAGATAGATATAAAATACCTAGCACAAAGCCAGGCACACAGTGGGTACTCAATACTAGTTATTTTTCTTCAGTCAAATAACAGATGTCCTCTCCATTCCACTCCACCTCCCTTGCCAAAATAGTAATTAGAATTGATTGATGATGAAGTATAGTAGACCAAAATTTCAATTACAAAAGATACTTAAACAATTATATAGGTGATGGATGCAATGCTTTTTCACCTGGTAAAACATTCTGTGTGAGAAGGGATAGCAGCAGATTCCTCCAGGAGAGATCAGCAAAATGAGAGAAAGACAAGGCTGATGGACAAATCCATCCCAGAATTCCTGTTTTTTCTATTGGCCCCACAAGAAACGAAAGCTATCCACATTCCATAAGCAATGGGAAGCTCAACAAACAGATTCATCACAATTAAACCATTTGAGTGAGAAGAGTAATGATTTTCTTATCCTCCTTATGAAGCTCCAGGATTCAGAATGCTATAGCGATTAACAAGAATGTGTGTGTGGATTGAGAAAGATGTTGGTTCAAATCCCAGATCTCTCACTTACTAGCTGTGGGCTTTGGGCAAGTCACATATCTTCGAGGCTTAGAGTTCTCATTTATAAATAATAATACTTAGCTTGTAGGGTTATTTTATATATTACACAAGATGATACATGTAAAGTGCTTAGCACAATGCCTAGTACATAGCCAATGACCAGAAAATAATCATTTCTGCTCTCTTTTTAATCACAAAAAATCTACTCTGTTTTACAGAAAGGAGCTCTTTTTAAAGATGAGGCTATTGGCCCGGTGCGGTGGTTCACACCTGTAATCCCAGCACTTTGGGAGGCCGAGGTGAGCAGATCACCTGAGGTTGGGAACTCCAAGCCAGCCTGACCAAAATGGAGAAACCCCATCTCTACTAAAAATGAAAAATTAGCCAGGCATGGTGGCACATGCCTGTGATCCCAGCTACTCAGGAGGCAGAGGCAGGAGACTCACTTGAACCCAGGAGGCAGAGGTTGCGGTGAGCCGAGATCACACCATTGCACTCCAGTCTGGGCAACAAGAGTGAAACTGTCTCAAAGGAAAAAAAAAAAAAAAACAGATGAGGCTATCATGGAAATGACTCATTATTCTGCCTGTCTTCTAATTTTGAGTATCATTTCAGGGTCCTCTACTTTGGGTTATATAGGTACTTATTATTCTGTCTCAATTTAAAAGTTGAGAGACAGTTCACTCCAGTTAAAATGGCTTATACCAAAAAGACAGTCAATAACAAATGATGGTGAGGATGTGGAGAAAAGGGAACCCTCTTACACTGCTGGTAGAAATGTAAATTAGTACAACCACTGTGGAGATCAGCTTGGAGGTTCCTCAAAAAACTAAAAATAAAGCTACTGTACAACCCAAACATCCCACTGCTGGGTATAGACCCCAAAGAAAAGAAATCAGTACATCAAACAGATGCCTACACTCCCATGATTGTTGCAGCACTATTTGCAATAGCCAACGTTTGGAAGCAACCTAAGTGTTCATCAACAAATGAATGGATAAAGCAAATGTGGTACATATACACAATAAAGTACTATTCAGCCAGAAAAAAGAATGAGATCCTGCCATTTGCAACAACATGGATAGAATTAGAGATCATTTTGTTAATTGAAATAATCCAGGCACAGAAAGACATTATATTACATATTCTCTCTTATTTGTGGGATCTAAAAATCAAAACAATTGAACTAATGGACATAGAGAGTAGAAGGATGATTACTAGAGGCTAGGAAAGGTAATGGGGAGATGGGGGGAGGGTGGGGATGGTTAATTGGCACACAAAATAGAAAAAATAAGTAAGACCTACTATGTGATAGCACAAGAGGGTGACAAGAGTCAATAATACATTGCATGTTTTAAAGTAACTGAAAACTGAAAGGCAAGAAGCTTTTGTCAGCAGAAAATTCAACAAATTAAAAGTTAAAAGCAACAGATAAACAACAGATGCTGGAGAGGATGTGGAGAAATAGGAACACTTTTACACTGTTGGTGGGAGTGTAAATTAGTTCAACCATTGTGGAAGACAGTGTAGCAATTCCTCAAGGATCTAGAACTAGAAATACCATTTGAGCCAGTGATCCCATTACTGGATATATACCCAAAGGATTATAAATCATGCTACTGTAAAGACACATGTACATGTGTGTTTACTGTGGCACTATTCACAATAGCAAAGACTTGGAACCAGCCCAAATGTCCATCAGTGATAGATTGGATTAAGAAAATGTGGCACATATAAACTACGTGCATGGAATACTATGCAGCCATGAAAAAAGGATGAATTCATGTCCTTTGCAGGGACATGGATGAAGCTGGAAACCATCACTCTAAGCAAACTAACACAAGAACAGAAAACCAAACACCACATGTTCTCACTCATAAGTGGGAATTGAACAATGAGAACACATGGACACAGGGCAGGGAACATCACGCACCAGGGCCTGTCATGGAGTGGGGGGTCTGGGAGAGGGGTAGCATTAGGAGAAATACCTAATGTAAATGACGAGTTGATGCATGCAGCAAACCAACATGGCACATGTATACCTATTTATCAAACCTGCACATTGTGCACATGTACCCTAGAACTTAAACTTTAAAAAATGAAAAAAAGTTAAAAGCACTAAGTCCCAGCTTTTCTAATAACTAGCACAGCATCTTTCTGGGCCTATATTTGTATACAGTGAATAAGGAGCTTTGACTTGAGTATTCTTTCCAGTTTTAAACTTGCATGAAACTAATGATTCAGGCCAACAATAAAAGACAAGTCACCACTTTGCTAGCAAGAAGAAAAGAAATGTGTACATGGGGATATTTGAGGGACCTTGAGAAGTCAACCAGTTTGCTTAATGCTAGGATGATTTGGACACCTGGGATAGAGATCCCACACATTCTTTGTTGATATTCTCTAAGGTTTTTCTCCCTGAAAGTAAACCTCTGTGATTTATATGTATGGAATAAGTAAAGTATGCAAATATCATAAGTATATAATAGTCACTGCACTGATGCAGTGAATCAACCTATATTCTGAGACATGATGAGCTCTGCAGTATGAAATAACTTCGAGGTACTCCGCCGGGCACAGTGGCTCATGCCTGCAATCCCAGCAATTTGGGAGGCCGAGGCGGGTGGATCACGAGGTCAGGAGATAGAGACCATCCTGACTCACACGGTGAAACCCCATCTCTACTAAAAATACAAAAAATTAGCCGGGTGTGGTGGCGGGCGCCTGCAGTCCCAGCTACACAGGAGGCTGAGGCAGGAGAATGGCGTGAACCCGGGAGGCGGAGCTTGCTGTGAGCCGAGATCGGGCTACTGCACTCCAGTCTGGGCGACAGAGCGAGACTCCGTCTCAAAAAAATAAAAAAGGAAAGAAAAGAAATAACTTTGAGGTACTCATAAAAGAGAATCTAGAAAGATAATTTGTTATTTGATCTGAAACTTAAACATAATCTGCTCTCAGGGCTGAGGGTGTTTTCTCCTATTATCAAACCTATGTAGTTAAACTTTGGCCCATGTATTTTGAAAGATGAAGCATAACTAAACTTACAAAACTCCCCAATCATGCACACACATGTGCATACACACACACACATTTTCCTTTCCTCTTAAAGGAGATAGGATCTATTTCTCAAATTACATCAGTAAGATTTGATTCAAAGAACACTTGAATTATCTTCACCCTATAGGTGGAGCAATTTCCAATACTACCAAGAATAGAGCTTCTAGAAGGCCAAAACTTAGAGAAGGTCACTAACGGGCAAGTTCAGAGTCTTAGGATCAAGGGCAGAAATATGGTAACTGTTGCTTCTATCTCCCTAGTCCAGGAAAAAGGCAAGAAATTTCTTCAGACGAACAGAAAACTAAATGCCTCCATGGAAGCTTATCCTCCTCCTTGACCCAAATTTCATTTCTTTTCTTTTCTTTTTTTTTTCTTTCTTTCTTTCTTTCTCTTTCTTTTTTTTCTTTTTTCTTTGGCTTCTCTTTCTTTCTTTTCTTTCTTTCTTTCTTTCTTTCTTTCTTCATAGCCTCATGTCACTCAGGCTGGAGTGCAGTGCCAAATATCTTAATGTAGCAATCTCTCTCCACAAGGCAATATGTAATCTAGAAATTCAATGTCATACACAATAACCACCATTAAGAAGCTTTCAATCTAGCCAGGACTCTATACATGCGCATAGAAGCATTGACTATAGGGTTCCATGATGGTCAAGAATGAGAAAATCAAAATTAAAAAACAACAAGCATAGACTATAAGGACTGAAAGGGGTTCTTAGAGATAATCTAGTCCAGCGGTTTTCGTAATTTTTCATAGAATATTTTTAGGGTTCCATAGAAGGGCCTCAAACTATTGAAAAAGAGTTGAGGGCATTTCTTTGCACCTAGGAGGCTCTAGCTTCATGGCCTTGTTTTATTTAACTTTATTTATTGTTTTATTTAACTTTTACTTTTATCTTATTTAGTTCTACTTATATTGTTAGCAGAAAGGGTTCCATGACCAAAACAAAATGCTTGAAAACCACAGCTTTTATTCAAATTCTTCAATTAAAATATAAAGAAATGAAGGCCCTGAAAGGGTCCAGCAATCTGTCCAAAGTTTTTCTGTAAGTAATTAGCCAAGCCACGAAGTGTTGAAGAGAAGATATATTACCTTGCAACATCTCTGCTTCTTTCAAGTGCCAAATAAGTGCTGGAGACAAATCATGTAGGTGGATACAATCACAGGGGGACTTCAGTGGACAGAGAGTGCTTCATAAGGGAGATTGGGCTTGAACTGGGCTATGACCTGTGAGGAGGGTTTCAAGAGTTGGAAGGAGGGTATCATGACAGAAGTACAGTCTCAATGAAGCTGCAGGGGCACTGATGCATCCAGGAATGCTCTTATAACTGTTTCTTGTGGAAATGGTATGTTATGATTATGAAAGCTGTTAAATAATATTGAGAGGAATACTATGGTATGTTTGTGTCAGGCGAGACACAATGAGAAAGTAAAACCAAAATGCATGGAATGAAAGTTTATTACTCACAGGTTCAAGAGGTTGAGGGTGCCAACAGGAGGCTAACAGGAAGCCTGGAGACAGCAGAGTGCTCAACCAGTGGGTGGGGAGTGAGAAAGTGGTATACCTGTGGGACCATGGCTTTATTAAGGTCCATGGGCATTATGTCGTAGGTTTTCCCGTGAGAATTGTGGATTGGCTTGTTTAAAGAAAACGCACATGAAGAGGGATCTTATTCACATATCTCTGGTGTTCATTAGGTTTATCATGATTACCAGCTGTGGAGTGTTCTGGGGTTTGGGTTAATAAGATGCGGAATTTGTGAACTATATTACAAACAAACACATGGGGAGTGGAGTTTTAAGTAGGTCAAAGGTGATGGGGGCATGACTAGGTTACCAATAACTTATGTCAGGCCAAAAAAATGAATGCCAAGGCAGTGATTATATTAAACAAATTTATGACATGGTGTTAGTGACCTACGTTTCCTGCTCACCAAACATTTTGCTTCTCTCTGACAAAATCCGTTGCTACTGATCTTTTCAGAATGGTGTCTGTACTGGAGGATTCTGTCAAATCAGCTTTGGTATGAACCTTAATAAGCTATACTTTCTATAATTAGCATAATTGGCTAATTTTTGTTTCCATATCCATCAGCGAGCTTAGAGATAAAATACCAAATTTTATCCCATATACTGAAATACCATTATTTACAGTGCTTTTTGATTATCTGCAGCTAGACTTTTTTCATAATATCTGGGTACCCACTTCCAACACATAATTCTGTTTAATTGTCATGACCACAAAGACCATTCTTCCTGAAAGGCATTGCATCCCCCATTTCTATTTAAAAGATACCAAAGAAAGCAAGGGATTTGTGTTGTATTTGATATGAATAGTTTCAGGGATGATTAATAAATGATTCTTGGCTATAAGAAAGAAATGTTGGGAGTTGATATTATTGCATATTAGTGATGATTTAGTTGCTTTACTTTTTTAGCTTTACTATGGCATAGGCATAGAGTGAGAGTTCGTTAGAATAATTTCTCTCTTTATTAAGTGGGAGTAATACCAGGGAGGTGACTTACACAAAGTCATGTCACACATAAATTGAGTCAAGATTACAGGTCTCTTAATCATTCACAAAAATTCCTTTCTCCAAAATCACCCTAATTTGAAATATTTTCTTAAGACTAATAAGACTGCTTGAGACTTTCTTTCATCTTTTCTTGTGCTATTCATGGAGCAGCTAGACTTTACCGTGGAAGGGTAGGTATATTAGTCAGGGGCCTCTGCAGACACTTATTATTTAAAAATTGACTTGTATGATTATGGAGGTTTGGAGTCCCAAGATCTGCAAGTGGGAGACCTAGGAAAGCTGATGGTATAGTTCCAATCTAAGTCTGAAGTCCTGAAAACCAGGAGAGCTGATGGTACAAGTTCTGGTCCAAAAGCCACAGGCTTGAGATCCAAGAAGAGCTGATATTTCAGTTCAAGTCTGCAGGCAGGAAAAGACTGATGTCCTAGTTCAAGTAGTCAGGCAGGAAGGGTCCCCTCTTACTCTCAGAAGGGTCAGCCTTTTTTTCTATTCAAGCCTTCAATTCATGTCATGAGGGCCACCCTCATTAGGTAGGGCAATCTGCTTTACTCAGTCTACCAATTCAAATGTTAATCTTACCCCAGAATAACCTCGCAGACACACCCAGAATAATGTTTGACCAGATATCTGGACACTCTATGGCTCAGTCAAGTTGACAGATAAAATTAACCATCACAATTGAGATGAGGGAAACTTTTCTTTTTGTAAGGGAAGATAGAACTTGGCAAACCATTAGTCTTCTGTCCTTCCACTCATAGAAAGACCAGCATCTCCAATCAGGCAGGTTCATTTTTAAGATGATTTAAAGCTGGATGAAGCTTCCAAGACCAGAGTTCCGACAGAAGAGATTTCTAGAGATTGAAGACACCATTTCCCTAACTCTATAAATAATGGGGGGGGTGGAGGTGTAATATTGCTAGTTGGAACTGCTCTCACTCCCTTTTCAATTTTTATGTATTTGGGCTGATGTCACCGTGCATGTTTCCCTCTGTTGGGGCTTGGGCAGAGTTTGGAGTAGCAAATATATGAGGATATTCAGCAAGGGGACCATAAGCCATGGAAAAACATGGAAATATAGCTGTAAATGGAGGCAGATTATAGAAGCAGAATATAGGAACATGTCAGGAAAATAGTCCAGATATAGGAAGTTCATGGCAATTGCAGATAATAATGAGATAATAGGTCAGAGCCTGACAAGTAATCAATAGCAGACTCTAGAAGCTAAATAGGAAGCCAAGTCCAAGGAAAGAGTCAGAATAGTAGAAATTGACACAAGGCTCCAGAGACAAGAAGATTTATAAACCAGACAACTTCTATCTCCGACAGGAAGCCTCTTACACGTTTTTTTAACAGGAGTCTGGGGCCTGCTTGCCAGGATCTAGCCAGTTCAGGACCAACATGGCTGCAAGTCACAGAATCACGATCTTTGTCAGAAGTACCTGCCAAGTACTGTGAGAAACCCACAAGAAGCTGGAGGTTGGAAACAGATTTCAGTGGCAGGAGGTAAATTTGTAAAAAGAAGGCCAAAAAGAAAGGAGACAGAAAAGAATTTTAAAGTAACTGAGTTCTGTTTGTAATAAGTAAATAAGTAAATAAATAAATAAATAAATAAAATTCTTCCCCAGTCCCCACAGACAAGTTTAATAGAGGGCTTCACTCTGTTGGAATCAGACTACATAAATGCTAAACAATAAAAAGATAGAAAATGTTAGTATTGTTGTCTGTAAAATTCATAGCAGTTAATCTTGTCCCATTAAAATGTTACTTACAGTATAACCCATGGCAGTTAACATGTTTTTATTTCTTTTCGTGAGCTTAAGCAAAAGCGAAAGGCATTACTAGTCGAATTTTCTTTTTGTGGTCATAATTTTGAAACTACCATAAACTTTTCTTCCTCTCATAACCATGCCTTTTCTAGAGTCCATATTCCCACTCCATGACAATTCCACTACAAAGCAATGTACAGGTATTAGTTATGATGTTCTGTCTGGAATGGTGAATGTGAACACTCATTCATCCATGCAACACATGTATTGAGCTTCTACTATGTGTCAGGCATTGTTCTATGCTCTGGAGACACAGCAGTGGAAAAATCCACACAAAACTCTCCTGTCTCATAAAGCTCATGTTCTGGTGAACTTTCTAATACACTGTTTAGAGGACCTGATAACTAGGACTTCTGACCTATCCTGGTATACACATGAAGAATCAGCTTTTCGTTTCAAGCAGAAGCTCTTTCCTCTCTGGCTGTACTTTAATGGTTTAATGGAATATCTGAGTTTTAGAAAAGCATTCCTATTCTCCATCAAAAATGATATAAGATTGGAAAAACAGAAATCTGAGTGTGATTTAGATCATACTTCTCATTGTATAAATACAGTATATCGTATCTCCATAGATTTCTTATACTCTTATATACTCCAGAATGTATACCTGGGCTTGACTTAAAGCTCCTGGGCCTGCTGAAATCAGACCCTTTAGGGCCATCATTCAGAATCTGCAGACATCTACTGAACACCCATTAAGTGCTTGTCACATGGCTAGACACAATCAAATCATCATCCCATTTATTCCTCACACCAATTCTGTAAAAGAAAGAACAGGTGTTCTTAATCTTCATAGACTTTGGGTTTCTCAGCAAGATGTGCAATGACTTACCCAAGATCTATAAACCAGTAAGTATTCCACTGGAATATGAAAATCATTCTTTAACTCTATGATCCTTGCCTCCTAGTGTTCTTATGGGGGACTCTTTTTCCCTCTTGATCACCTTCATTGAAAACATGCATGCCAACATAACACACACAGTAGCCTTGGTCTTTGTTTAGAACAGGTATATTCAATTATCCTGACTGTTCAATGCCTATTATTTCCTTTAGATTCCACATTTGCATGGAAACATCAAGTGGGGACAGCAAGGTATTGGTGATAATGAAAAGACCATTCACTAGTATATGACTGAGAGTTTGAACATCTATCCCTATTCCATTTGGTATTGGTAAATCTGAGGCCTGAGCAGTTTCTAAACAGAGATTCATGCAAAAACGGAGGAAAAGTCCCAAACATCTGTATGAGCAGTGAAACTTATGAATATTCTATCGTACCACTGGTTAGTAGGGAAAAGCCTTCAGTTTTGACTCAACCTCAGAAGTTAATTAGATGGAAGCACCTATACTAATCTTCTGCAGGCCTCCCTGTGTTCTGTTTCTGTTTTGTTTATTCTACCTGCCTACTATACTTACTATATGGGTTGATGTACTGGACATCATTTGACATTGTGAATCCAGAGGGTTTTGTGGATCACCAAGTCTGTTCTCAATTATATGTAAGGATGGGGAAGACAGGAAAAAAAAGAGAAAAATCTATAGGTGATAATTCTTCATGACCCAGTAGAATCAACTGTTTTTTTCTACCCCAGCTCCCACTGGACCTTTCCACAAAGCTTCTAACAACCAGAAAGCAAACCGATTTTCTGCCAGTTTCTTCCATTCTCCTGTGGCCCTGTGATAGAGGTGGTAATGAGGAAGATAAAGACCCTAAAGGCCAGTGGCAAATGGAAGTCATCAAGTGGCCTGAAGTATCAGGCAAGTAGATAAACATCCCCAGAAGAGTTGAAAATTGACTGCTGTCATGAGTGGGAAAAGTCAGCTGCAGTCAGATTATTGATTATTTTGTAGTAGAAAAATTATCCCCAGTGTCTGAATCCTTGGAAACATGAACAATGAAAGGGTTTCCAATAAATAACCTAAGCTGATTTGACAGGGATCTGAATCCGGCCCCTGCAAAGGTAAGAAACATAGGAGGCAGCCATACCTTTAAATTCAGTCATTGACAGAGTCAAATATGATCATTGACAATCACACCCCAGATATTTCATTTTTATTTTTTCTACCTCTGCAAAAATAATACTTGCTCATCTCATCACATTGATAATGTACTGTCAACACTGAAGGAACAAACTGTGTGTGTCTTTTACATTCAGGCCTAAGAATGTCACTCAGGTAATGTTCCTTCAAGACCCCAGGATATTACATTTCCTTCTGTGTTCCTCATCAGATCCTTTTTAATGGTCTAATCAGAGAACTTTGAAGCTCAAAGGTTATTTCCATCCTAAGCTGTTAAGATTTCTTGCCTTCAATGACCCAGAACCTCTGAGTTCCTGTCTTTAAAAGACTGTTCTCAAATAATTCCATCACTACTTCATCCTGAAGGAGAAATAGAGCCATGCCTTTGCCCAAGTTACTCACCTCTTAAACAATTGGCTTAAATAAAAATATACATCTGAAAAATGGAAGATTCAGCACAATTCATGATTTAACAACCAGCATTGCTGGGCATGGTGGCTCACACTTGTAATCCCAGCAGTTTAGGAGGCCAAGGCAGGAGGCTTGCTTGAGCCCAGGAGTTCAAGACCAGCTTGGGCAACATAGTGAGACCCTGTCTCAAAGGAGAAAAACCCAGTATATTCAATGTTAGATACGAATGAGAGGATGAATCCAATGTTATATACAAAGTAGTTTTGTTTTTCTAAAACTTGAAGAATAAAAGTGTTTTTAGGCTTTAAGTTATTTTAGAATGCAGGTAGTCATGGAAAAGATGAGAAAGTTAGTTTGATGAGAGATTTTAAGGTCATCAGATATCAAATGCTCCATTTGCCAGCCCTTCCAACAGTCAATAGATTCTTGAAAGAAAAAAAAATAATAACATGAGATGGCTGCCAATGACCACACCAGAAGGCTTCCACTCTCTAGGCCTCCATTTCCTCATCTGAAAAATGTGGGAGTTACTGGCTGGGTGCGGTGGTTCACGCCTGTAATCCCAGCACTTTGGGAGGCCAGGGTGGGAGGATCACAGGGTCAGGAGATCGAGACCATCCTGGCTAACATGGTGAAATCCCGTCTCTACTAAAAATATAAAAAATTAGCCAGGCATGGTGGCAGGCGCCTGTAGTCCCAGCTACACAGGAGGCTGAGGCAGGAGAATGGCATGAAGGTGGTGGAGCTTGCAGTGAGCCGAGATCGCGCCACTGCACTCCTGCCTGGGTGACAGAGCGAGACTCCATCTCAAAAAAAAAAAAAAAGGAAAACTGGGGGAGTTATTTTATATTATATTTAACATGCCTTCCAGTGCTGGCATTGCCTTAATTCAAATGCCCCTTCACAGTTCCTGTGGCTACTTCCTCAATAGGCTTTCTCTAGCTCCAAAAGAATTGGCTCCTTCTGTAGACTCAAAGTTTCTTCTCATAATTTATTTCTCACTGAAATGATGGAGGCCCTTGTCTGAGTTTCTGTGATAGGCAGAATTCTAAGATGGCCTGCCAATATTCTCAGCCACTGGTGTATACACACCTTCTCCCAGTTATTCAATCCAACACCAATCTAGATACTGCTATGAAGGTATTTGCAGATGTAATTAAGGTCCCAAATCAGGACCTTAAGATGGTATGATTATCTAGATGGGACTAAACAGTTGCATAAGCACTTTAAAAGCAGAGTTTTATCTGGCTGTTGAGAGAAGAAGTCAGAGAGACAGGTCCAGCTGACTTGGAAGAAAGCAAACATTTATCTTGTGAACTGCCTTTGGGGACCACATGGCGAGATATTGTGGGCAGCTTCTAGGAGCTGAGAGGTCGCCAGCCAACAGCTAGAAGAAAACCAAATTCTGCCAACAAGTCGAATGAAATGAGAAGAGGCCTTGAACCCAGATGAGAAATGCAGCCCCGGCCAGACACCTTGATTTCAGTTCAGTGAGACCATGAGCAGAAAATCAAAGCATGCTGTGCCCAGACTTCTCACGCACAGAAACTGTGAATTAATGCATTTATGCTATTTTAAACCTTTAAGTTTGTATTAATTTTTATGCCACAATAGAAGACTAATATAGGTCCTTTTAACCATCAAGGCCTGGCTTCTGTTGGCCTCCCCACTTTTCTTGCTTTAAATTTCCCTTAGCTTGGGAGTTATTTATTCTTCTTCACATCTCTTCTCTGAAAAGACATGAGAAAGATTTACAGATAATATATTTGTAAATGGAACAACATTAAATCATGTAGCCACAGCCACAACTTCCTGTCATTAGTGAAACTAAAGACATGAAATATAGTAATATGAATTAAATACCCAGTCACCCAGAGGAATGGAAAAATAAATCCAAACTGATTCCATGAAACTTTTAGCCAAAGTTTCAGGGTTCAATACAAACCCGGATATAATATCAATTCCTTTATTCGATTATTTAGAAATATTTAGCTAGCACTATGTCAGATAGCAAGGACACCATGATTGGCGAGACAGAAAAGGTTTCTGTCCTCATGGAGCTGACGGTCTACTGCAGTGTGGTCCAGTAGAAATATAATACAAGCCACATTTGTATTAGGTTGGTGCAAAAGTAATTGTGGTTTGCCATTTGCATTTATTACCTTCAAAGATGTCAATAAAAACCAAGTGAAATTATTTCAATGTATTTTATTTAACCCACTGTACCCAAAATACCGTTCAACATGTAATCAATATACAAAATTACCAATGAGATATTCTGCATTCTTTTTTGTTGTACTAAGTCTTCAAAATCTGGTCTGTATTTTATACTTACTATGTGTCTCACTTCAGACTAGCCACACTTCAAGTTCTCAATAGCCCTAGGTGGCTCATAGCTACTGTACTAGTTTAATAAGTGTTAACCAGACGAATGGTGGGTAAAACTGTGTTCTAGAAGAAGGAAATAGCATAAGCAAAGGACCAGCAGTGCAAGAAGATCAATGTGCCCAAAGGGTAGAGGAAAGAAAGCAGAACATTTGCAGAAAATCACAATTATTTCAGACACTGCTGGTGTGTGGATGGGGAAGGACGAGGAAAGGCCTAACGCCCCAAGGTCCGAGGCCCAACACCTCACTGCCTGCTGATATACTCTGTCAGCTCTGCTTCTTTCTACATTAGGTCCCTCATAAGTACATTGCTTTCTCTGTTTGGAAATTTTATTCTCTAAACCTCTCCTCCCAAGAGTATCTAACCTCTCATATTCCATAAAATAGTAGGCTTAATTCTGCCACATTATCAGTGGCAATCACCCAAGGAAAAGGCTACCACTGGGGCCCAAAATAGTTTTGCAGTGCCTCAGACATTTAGTTTATATTGCCACCACTCTGGACTTCTCTACCTGACCCAGAAGTTTCTCTCTTCCTCTGTAAAAGTGGTAATAATCATGGCCGGGTGCGGGAGCTCACGCCTGTAATCCCAGCACTTTGGAAAACCGAGGTGAGCGGATCACCAGGTCAAGAGATCGAGACCATCTTGGCCAACATGGTGAAACCCTGTCTCTACTAAAAACACAAAACATTATCTGGGTGTGGTGGCACACGCCTGTAGTCCCAGCTACTAGAGAGGCTGAGGCAGGAGAATCACTTGAACCCGGGAGGCAGAGGTTGCAGTGAGCCGAGATTGTGCCACTGCACTCCATCCTGGAGACAGGGTGAGACTCCATCTCAAAA
>NW_012116999.1:2048329-2067842 GCF_000951035.1 Colobus angolensis palliatus
TAATGTGTGCAGCACACCAACATGGCACATGTATACATATGTAACAAACCTGCACGTTGTGCACATGTACCCTAGAACTTAAAGTATAATAAAAAAAAAATGTGCCAAGCTAAGTGCTTTACACGCATTATCTCTTTTAACCCTCACAAGAGCCCTCTATGTCAGGCTGCTTCATTATCCTTTGTTTACAGGCAAAAACTGAGGCTTAGAGTAGTGAAGTGATTTGATCAAAGTAATGCAGCAAATAGGAGGTACAGTTGGGATTCAAACCCAAGGAGTCTAAATTTGCATAGTTTACATTAAGTTATACTGCTTCACCTCCCTCTACACACACATGCACACATGGGTGCATGCACAAGTACACACAGAGCAAAAGCTAAGGCTCTGAGAAATACATGGTCAAGGTCGACCAAGCCCTCAAGAAGGTGAGCTGGTGGTCATTCTGAGGAAGGAGAGATGAGAAGATGGTCTTAAAGTACTAGGATGTGGCACCAGGAAGAGAAAGCGTATCAGGACTGACCTGCCAACCGTGCTTTCTGAGTACCCCTATCTGGGCCAGGATTTATGCCAGCTCATCCTTACCTTGGACTATACAAGAGAAACATAGGTAAGAAATACTGAATTGCTATTAAAGTTGATATTGTTGGGCCAGTCTCTCCTTGAGATACACACACACACACACACACACACACACATACCCCAACCTTCCAGAGGTACTTCTCTGTACATTGTAATGTAATTGGTGTCTCAGGGCTACTGGGCCCATTTATTGCCTCTGTTCTTGCCTTTGATCCTCTAGAGAAGAGGTGATGGATGGCAAATGCAGGAGCCACCTTGCCAGTCATTCTAAGCAAATAGAATCACTAACCAATTTCCTCCCAACCTCATCATCTCTGTCGAGTTGTTCCCCACCCCCATCTTTGTGGAGAATAATTAAACTTGCAAGCACTGGGCATCATTACTAAACTGCGATATTCAAAAACAACGCCAAAGATTTTTTTTCCTGGTCTGCTGCCCTGGAGTAAAGGTGGCTTTGATTTGTTTTGTTCTGATTTCTTGCTGTGGGCGATATCTAATTTGCCATTGTGCTTTAACAACAACTCTCTTTAAATACTAGAAGACAGTTCTGATCGTGGCAGGGGGAGATGGAGACAAAGACGCCCAAGCTCTACAGAGACTGAGTCAGGATAAACAACCTAATTATTTAACTCTTTCTTCAGCTACTGGCTTCCTCCTATTACCCAGGAGAACATTTGCTTAGTTCCTCTAATGCACACCATTTGTCTTTCATCTGTCTTTGCAAATGGATGCTTGGTAACTTTGATACAGCACTACCCAACACAGCTGTGTGGGTGTGCACACCCTCATAGTGCTTGAAAATTGTCATGGAGATTGAGGTCTAAAAAAATCAGTCATCAAAATTGTCTTTTAAGGGGCACCGGATGAAGAGAATTGTGCCCCTTCCAACAGTGGTTTACAAAGTGTAATCCCTGAACCAGCAACATCCATACCACCTGGAAACCTAGAAGTCTAAATTCTGGCCAAACATGGTGGCCCACACCTGTAATCCCAGCGTTTTGAAAGGTCAAGGTGGGAAGATAACTTGAGGCGAGGAGTAACAAAGCAAGACCTGGCCTCTACCAAAAAAAAAAAAAAAAAAATCCAGATTCTTGGGCCCCACACCAGCCCTACTGAATCAGAAACTCTGAGAGTGGGAAAACCTGCATGATTCAGGTGTTTCTGAAGCACGCTAAAACTTCAGGACCACCGAATCTAGAGTTAGAGAAACTCTGGTTAAAAGTCAAGAAGACTCCCGTCTCTACTAAAAATACAAAAAATTAGCCAGGTGTGGTGGCAGGCACCTGTAATCCCAGCTACTCAGTAGGCTGAGGCAGGAGAATCACTTGAACCTGGGAGGGGGAGGTTGCAGTGAGCCAAGATCATGCCATTGCATTCCTGCCTGGGCAACAGAGCCAGACTCTGAGACTGTGTCTAAATAAATAAATAAAGGCAAGAAGGCAGAGTAGAGGGAAAAGTAGCTTTATTTTTAACCGTGGTTTTCAACATCGGATGCCTACTAGAATCATCTGGAGAGTTCTAAAAATACTGATGCCCAGGTCTTACTCCCAGAAGCTCTGGCTTAGTTGATCTGATATGGGGCCTAGGCATTAGTATTTTTTCAAAGCTACCCAGGTAATTCTAATGTGCAACGAGGACTGAGAGTCACTATTTTTATAAATATAGGGGAGGATGTCATCTGGAGATCTTTACCTTTTTAGTTATCACCTGGTCCATGCCCTGTTTTGGATCAGGGGAGTGCTAGGATGGCTCATGAGAAATCAGGAGATATTACCCATTTGAGAAGGGGAAGGAAAGGCAGCTAACGTGCACTGAATATCTGCTATGCACCAAGCACTATGCTAGGCACTATGTCCACACATCCTTGAACAGATAGATTTACTGGCAGCAATCGCGATTGAGCATCCAAGGGAAGGAATTAGAATAAGGAGATGATTAGTTCACAGGAGCACACACACAGAAGCTTCTCATTATAACCACTCAAGGAATAAACGAACAAAAATTTGTAAAGAGCCAAGCATGTATTTGGGATGAGTTAGGTAGATCCCAGTTTAGATACAGAAGGCTGGACTAAATGACCTAATATTTCTACAAAATTTATTCTAGAATACTGTGAAAAGGCATAATGTCAGATACAATCTGGAAGCTATTTCTGCACATTCAAAATGATGGAGAAAACTGAGGTACTATCTCCCAAACCACTCTCACTGAAAACTTTGAGATGGCTCAGGCAACCTTAAAGAGGAATGAGGTTAAGTATTACACCCATTTCATAGACTAGAACAGTGGTTCTCAATGTATGGTCCCTGGACCAGCAGCACCAGTAGCACCTGAGTACTTGTTAGAAATGCAAATTCTCCATCCCCATCCTACTTCTACTGAATGAGATACTCCAAGCATGGGGCCTTGCAATCTGTTTTAACATTCTCCCAGGCAACCCTGATGCATGCTTGAGAACCAGTTTTAGAAGTGAGTTCGTTCAACTGATCCTCAAGGATGGAGTCATTTTTAAATTTTTTTTTCACATCAGCAAGTATTCACTGAGGAGCCTGCCTATCTATACCCCAACCATGCCCTTCTCTGAATTGTACTGGAAAACTAAGAGATGCAAGGCTGCAGTGAGGACTGGCAATGTGGCTGGTGGGAAATACTAGAGACTGAGGCTCCAAATCATATAATGTGCTTGTAGTGTGACCCTACAGAAGTCACCTAACAAAATCTAGCAGATGGCAGGTGTTCAATAAATATTTGGCAGCTAAGTACCTGTAAGGATGATAGTGCTGAAGGAGACAGGATATAATGAAGGAAGCAGGAGTCAGACATATCTCAGTTTGGGTCCTGGCTCTGCCTTTGAACTAGCTCTCTGATCTTAAGCAAGGCACTTCCCATTTTAGCCTCAGTCTTCTCAGCTATAAGATGGGGGAGAGAGATTCTGATTACATGACCTCTATAGGCTCTGTTGACATCTAAACTGTTCTGTTTCAAAATGAGCCAGGCACGGTGGCTCGTGCCTGTAATCCCAGCCACTATGAGAGGCCGAGGCAGGCAGATCACCTGAGGTCAGGAGTTCAAGACCAGCCTGGCCAACACAGTGAAACCCCGTCTGTACTAAAAATACAAAAATTAGCTGGGCATGGTGGCGCACGCCTATAGTCCCAGCTACTCAGGAGGCTGAGGCAGGAGAATCACTTGAACCTGGGAAGCAGAGGTTGCAGTGAGCCGAGAGAACGCCACTGCACTCCAGCCTGTGTGATAGAGTGAGACTCTGTCTCCAAAATAAATAAATAACAACAACCACAACAAAATCTACACTGTGATCTTGAGACAGTTTAGTGATCCAGTTTCTATAAAGATAGGGCTATATAAATACAAAATGTACTGAAGCCTCAAGAGACATTTTATATACAGGATCAATTTCCAGCACCCGGCAAAATACTACTATTTAACACCAACGGAAGTGGTTTAATCATTAATGTGCGGCATGCAACCACCTGATTAAACACTGTCATAACTCACTTAATAATTAGAGCTTTCAACTGTTCTGAGTGGTACACAGGAGTATTTCTTCATGGTAGGAAGTTGTTTGGAGTAGCTGGGAAACATTACGGACAAATAACTGGGGCAAGCTGCTTGTGTTCATTAGGATCATAGAACTGGAGGAACCCGTCAATAACCTTTAGACATTCGAAGATGAAAAGTATTAGCAGAGAGTCAAGAAGAACCCTACATACAGATTATCAGGAAGAAATGCAAATAGTGAAAAGAGCAAGAGTGAGGGAAAGAGGTCAGACCCAGATTCAAATCCCTGCTCCACAGTAACTGTGTGAACTCAGACATGCCATTTAGCATCTCTAAGCCACAGACTCGTCTGTGAAGAGGAGATAATAACACCTGCCTCATAAGGCTGTTCTGAGCATTAAGTAGAACAATGGACTACGTGTGAGGGCCCCGTATAGACACACCCCCATCCCACCAAGCTTAAGTGCTCCATCAATTAGAGCTGATGTTATTATTCTGAATTGCCTTTGCATGTGAAAGCAAAGAGAATTGTGAGATCCCTGCTGCCTGCAACTTCATCAAAAAAAAAAAAAAAAAGACTTGACAAGAACCTGCTGCCTACTCTGTACAGGATATTGTGAGGCATAGCCAAGAAATGGTAGGTGGAATCACACAGAATTCCAGTATTTGACCATTTTACCGACAAACGCACCAATGTTATGTGGTTCAACCTAAGATAGGAGGCTGTCCCTCATTTTATATAAAGTCTGATCCTGTCAAGAAATGATTGATGCCCAGAAAAACAATAGCAATCCCCAAATGTTTAACTAAGTCCTAAGTTGAATATATAGTAGACCCCGTCATCCACGGTTTCTCTTTCCGTGGTTACAGTTAGCTGTAGTTAATGGAGGTCTGAAAATACGTGAGTACAGTAAGATCTTTTGAGAGAACATTTATATAACTTTCATGACAGTATGTATAATAATTGTTCTATTTTATTTTTGATTACTGTTGTTAACCTCTCACTGTCCCTAATTTATAAGCTTTGTCATAGGTATGTATGTATAGGGAAAAAACATAATGCTGTATACATGAAGTTTGATACTATCTGCAGTTTCAGGCATCCACTGGGGTCTTGGCACATATCCCTCCAGGGTAAGGAGGGACTACTGTAAAGCAAAATGTGCAGTGTAGGGAGGCAGTTGGTGGCCCTAGAGGTAGCAAATGCTCTATTTTGGCTGAGTGAATGACCGGACTCACCACTATTTTGATATCAAAATAGCTACCTTTTAGCCACCCACCTGGCCCCATTCCTTTCCTTGTCAGTCATGGATATGAGGGCAGTGGAACACTGAGCCTCTGCTGCAGAAGCCCTAGCATGCCAAAGCCCCCACTGGGAAGCCGCCCGGTTCCAGGCAAAGGAGTTCAGCACAGCCAAAGCAAGGTTGAGATGAATAACTAGATTTACTCCTTGAGATTCCGAGAGCCTCCAACGGGAACAGGCTGTTTCACAGAGCCAGTCCCAGCTGATAAGAGGCAGCAGATGACGCTTTCCAAGTAACAGTCATTATGATGCCTGTAACCTTTTTATTATAAAAATACATGCATAACCCTCAGAGCCCTACTTACTTGCACTTTCTTGGATGGCTGCTGGGTTTCACACAGGCCAGATTAGATACATTCTGACTTGTTCAGGCACTGTCAGTTTAGGTCCCTTCTTCCTGGAAGCAACAAAACCAGGCAAAGAGATTAATAAGGCCCACTACATCTAAGGAGAAATTAGGGGGCACTTTCTTAGCCAGAGGTTGCTCAAAGACAGCCCCATCCCAGTTGATGAACCAGTCTACCATGCACATGGTGTCTAGCTGATCCTTTTTTCCCCCTACGCAGCCTGCTCAGACATAGCCTGTATTTTACCCTTGTCAAATGGGGGAGGGTAGCACATCCTTTCTGTAGAGGAGAAAGACCACACAGCTTCCGGCCTGGACACTGCTCATGCTCTCCCTTGAGGGCCCATTTTACAGTGGTTAACTTTCTGGCTGGCCCTCTCACAGGCAGGAAGTTTGGCTGGCATACATCCCCGGTTTCATATTTACTTAACAAACAATTATGTAACAGTTTCCATGTGCCAGGCACTATTCTAGCCACTATACACATATCAACTCATTTATTATCCTCATAAGAACCCTGAGAAGTACAGTCACATGCTGCATAATGACATTTCAGTCAAGAATAGACCACATATATGCTGTTGGTCACATAAGACTATAATGGAACTGCCTTATACAGACATACAATTTGTTATCATTTATATCATTTATCATTTTTATTATTTGTATATATAAATGATATTGTGTATAAATGATATTGTGTGTTAGATACACAAGTACTTCCCATTGTGTTACGATCGCCTACAGTATTCAGTACAGTCACATACTGTACAGGTTTGTAGCCTGGGAGCAATAGAACATAACACACAGCCTAGGTTCCCAGTAGGCTATACCATCAGGGTTTCTGTGAGTGCACACAATGATCATATTTCTTAAGGAGATATTTCTCAGAACATCCCCGTCATTAAGTAATGCATGGCTGTACGTACAGTTATTAAGCCCATTTTACAGATGAGAAACCTGAGGCAGAGAAAATGAAGTGACTTGCCCAAGGTCACAGAACTGCTAAGTAGGAGAGCTAGGATTTGACCAGGCTAGGATTTGAGCTGGTAAGTGGGAGAGCTGTTATTATCTCCCCTTCACAGATGGGTCTGTGGCTTAGAGATGCTAAATGGCATGTCTAAGTTCACACAGCTACTGTAGAGCAGGGATTGAAATCCGGGTCTTGCCTCTTTCCATTGTCCTAGCTCTTTTCAGTATTTGCATTTCTTCCTGATAATCTGTATGTAGGGTTTTTCTTGACCCTGGCTCCAGAGCTTGTTCTCTAAACTACTAGAATATCCCACCTCTTGAAGTAAGATTTTTTTAAGGGATAGGTAGAAGCAGAGGGAAGGGCAGAGGCTCTACCCACAGATGCAGCCACTTTCATCACGGCTTGAATTGAGAAGCTCTAAAATGTTTTCCCTTGCCTTGCTGCATCAGAGTTTATCCTGTGCTCCCTCTTCTGAGGCATCCAAGGTCCTCACTCAATTATGAATAAAACTTGGCAGGAACAGTACAGTTATCATTGGTCATTAACACCCAGACCCAAAGCATGTTATCACATTCAAAGTCAAGCAGACTTCTGAGAATCTGGGTCCCTGAAGAGGCAAGTTGTGAAGATGAGGAAGAGAGTTTAAGAAAGGTCTATGGCTGTCAAAACTGCCTAGGAGAGAAAGGCCTTAGGATGATCATGATGAAGATACACAAACAGCCTAAGGGATTTTATGAAAATATTGGGTGCCTCAGCAGCAAGACCCTACAAGAAGAAATAAGACTACACTGAAAACAGACTTTACTCTTTCCTGGTTTGGCCCCCCAGTCTTGCTTCATAAACTACACCCAACTCAAACCTGACATATGGCAGCTAGGTTCTCTTCTGCAGTGGCAGAGGATCCCAGGTTAATCAACAAGGCCCCTGGTTAGGCAAGTGTCCAAACTCACACTTATCCTCTTCTTGGACAAAGATACAGTCCTCGGTGAAGCCTGTCCCATGCTCACCCACGCTAGGGCAGCATTTGAGAAAACAAAGCAACAACAAAGCATCCAGGTCAGAAGGCACAAGAAAATGGGCTAGATAAGCTGGGGTTATTGACTGTGGCAGTGACAGGCAGATCCTCTCAGACCGCTACAACCCAGATTCCCAGCTGGTTGTGGCTGCACAGCCCACATACTCTAACGACTCAGCTTCTCTCATTATGATTAAGATTATGATTAATGTTTTATTTATCAAACATTTGATATGTGCCAGGCACTGTTATTAGTGTTTTACATGTATTAACTCATTTAATCTTCATAACAATGTTGTTAAGTAGTTATTGTTATGCCTAGAAAGACTGATGCTCTGAAAAGTAGCAGGCCAGAGGTCACAGCTACAAAGTGGAAAGTTGGGGTCTTTCTCTCTGTCTCAAAAGTCACCTTCTCTATTTCTTTTTTTCTTTTTTTGAGACAGAGTCTCGCTTTGTCACCCAGGCTGCGGTGCAGTGGTGCAATCTCGGCTCACTGCAAGCTCCGCCTACTAGGTTCACGCCATTCTCCTGCCTCAGCCTCCCAAGTAGCTGGGACTACAGGTGCCCACCACCATGCCCGGCTATTTTTTTTTTTTTTTTTTTTTTTGGTATTTTTAGTAGAGATAGGGTTTCACTGTGTTAGCCAGGATGGTCTCGATCTCCTGACCTCGTGATACACCTGCCTTGGCCTCCCAAAGTGCTGGGATTACAGGCATGAGCCACCACACCCGGCCATCACCTTCTCCATTTCTAAAATACAATAGGGTTCATGCAAAAGGAGGTGATTTCTGCATGAGGCTCTATTGATCTTTTATCTCTCATCAAGAACCTAGCAGCTTGAGGATCAGGGAAGAAGTTGGCCAAGGCCACTCACATCTTCCAGCAAGGCACTCATCTCCTCACTTATGTCCAACCCCGGCTCTTCTCACCAGAGGAACTAATCCAAGAGCATGTGTTTGGTGGGTTTCACCTTGGATGGAGTGGAGGGCTACTTTCTTTGTAGGGCGCTGTTGAGAGTATAGCTGGACACTTCACAAGACAGGAGACAAACAGGGAGTGGTGAGTAGGATGTACGGTGGCTATTTGATGAAATTCCTCTCCCCTTAACTCCCCTTACCACCCATATGGTTAGCCCATAATTGGTAAACTCCGCCATTCTGGTCCTTTAATATGAAACTACCCTACCACTGGTCAACAAGTAGACTTGCCAGGCTGCACTGGGACTAAAACCTCCCTGATTCTTCAGGGTCCAATTAGTCCCTTTATCAGAATGACCTGGATGGAGAGCAAGGGCATCTGCTTTGGAGCCATTGAAAGACTCCTAGAGTACCTCTGTGTCCTAAGGGGCAGATTAGAAAGAACAGGGCCAAGGAAGTGCTGAGAATATAGGGGAGACTAGAAGTCAAGGTAATGAATGACTCTGTTATGCCGGCCTACCACAGTGTACCTGGAATGATCTTCAGGATCTGCACAAACCCTTAGGTGTGGAGGGAGGGAGAATTGATTGTCGTGTGCTCCCTAACTGAAGCCCATGTAGGAACTCCCTTTATAGTCCAAAGAAAGCATATTGGAGTAAAACTTACTTGGCCTGGCTCTGGCTCCCTGAAACAAATTAAATAAATCTCTTAAATCTCTCTTTTCACAGGGAGGAAACAAAACACAGTTTCATGGCAAAGCAAGAGACCATGTCACTTAAGGGACAGCATCCCATGTGAAATAATAACATCCATACTCATCTAAACACCAAGTATGCAGATGGAACTGAGTAGGTTTCCAAAGCAAATTTATCAGTTTCTCCTTCAGATTAGCTCCCCTTCCAATCCTTCCATTCAGTCATCTAGACGCAATCTCAGAGTTTTCACTGAAGATGGAAGGTGAAAGAGAAAGGAACATTCATCAAAACCTGTGGATTCTACTTTTCTATCCTATTATTCCTAGCCTCACCACCACCACCCCAGTTCTAGACTTTATCTATGCCACTCCACCCCCCACTCCACCTCACCTCCCTATACTGGATACCTTCTTGACTGCCTTCCTATCTTCAGGACTAGCTTCATAGTCATGCTATCTGAGCAAGCTCATAGGTACTCACACTTGGTTTAATGCTCTGCTGTTAACATCTTGAAAGTCCTAATAAGTTTTTCTAACAAGGAGCCCTGCAATTTCATTTTGCACTGGGCCCTGCAAATTATGTAGCCACTCCTGCCTGTTTCTCCCCATCTGGACCCATCTTACACATAACGTTTATTGCCAGAGTTTGTTTGCTAATGCCAATAATAATGCCCTAATGCATCTAATGGCTCTCCGATGCCTCCAGAATCAAACCCAAACCTCGTAGCCTGGTCTTCAAGGCCGTCTGTCACCTGGCCTCTGTCTAATTTTCCATACATCCCATATAAATTCTACTAATTCCGGAATGGAGGATGGTTTACTATTAACAACCTCAGCAGAATGATTAACAGCTCACACTGTGGAGTCATACTCAGTTTAGGGACCTGGTTCTATACCTGTTAGCTGTATGGCTTTGGGCAAATTCCTTAGCCTCTCTGAACTTCAGTTTCCTCATCTGTAAAAAGGAGATACCAACAGTACCTGTCTCATAAGGTCAGTATAAGAATTACATGATATAATCAATAGAAATAAGTCTCTAAGCATAGTGTCTGGCTGGCCCCTAGTAAACACTAAATAAGCATTAGCTGCTAATATTGTTATTTGTTGTAATTGTTACAAAGCTGAGTAGTTCTAAAAGTCACTATGCCTAATGCCGATCTAATTGGCCATATTGCTGGCTGGATTTCAGGTAACTCACAGTGACCTGCCATGTCGCTCTACCTCCCTTTTGTATACCTCTCAACCATCATCCTCTGGATGGAGATGATTATAATTTGCATGCTGTTGAGCTGTGTTCACCACCTCCCTCTTTTTGCTCTCTGCTAGTGTGGGAGCAACTTGATAGGCCAGCAGAAGCTGCAGAGGCAGACATGGAGGGGAAGCAGCACATTTGCCAACTAGGGTTTCAGAGGGAAGCAGCTCTGGGAACTGACATTCAGGCTTTGACCCACCCCCCCGCCGCCTTCCCCCTGCCAAGTTCTGTCCATTCTCCTGGGAACCCATGGTCAGTCTTGGGGGATACATAGAGATTTTGGATGAGATTTGTCCAGGCATCTGCGTGAAACAGCTCTGGGATAGTTCCCTCTATCATATCAGGTCAATTTCAAATTTGCAGCCAAGGTTCATCCTGAGCTGCTGAAGTAATTCACAATGTAGTCACAGAAGTGGCTCGCCCTATATAAAGACTAAGGATCCCAGCTTAAGTTTTTTGCATGGGTCCTTTGCTATACCCCAGCTGTGGTGAGCAGAACAGCTCCCAGCAAGGTCACTTCCGGTTCCTTCCCATCCATTTACAGATGTGCTTTGTACTTCCGTTAGAACAGGGATCCTCAACTCTGGCTGCACTTTAGATTCACCTGCAGAACTTCTGAAACATACCAATGTTGGGCCACCCCTAAGACTAATTAAATCTGAATGTCTGGGAGAGGGACCCTGAAGTTGGTAAGATTGTTGTTGTTGTTGTTTTTAATTAATTAATTTATTTATTTTTTACTGTTAGGTTCAGGTTCAGGCGTACCTGTACAGGTTTGTTACATAAGTAAACTTGTGTCACAGGGGTGTGTTATACAGATTATTTCATCACCCAGGTATTAAGCCTAGTACCCATTATTTTTCCTGATCTTCTCCCTCCCTACCCCCACCCTCCAAAAGGCCCCAGTATATGTTGTTCCCCTCTATGTGTCCATGTGTTCTCATCATTTAGCTCCCACTCATAAGTGAAAACATGTGGTATCTGGTTTTCTGTTCCTGTGTCAGTCTGCTGAGGATAATGGCTCCCAGCTCCATCCGTGTCCCTGGAAAGGACATGATCTCGTTCCTTTTTTATGACTGCTGGGTATATACCCAAAGAAATGGAAATCGTTCTATCATAAAGACACATGCATGTGGATGTTCATTGTAGTAAAATTCACGATAGCAATGACACGGAGCTGGTAACATTGACAAACTCCTAAAGTGATTCTAATGTGTGGCCAGGACAGAGAACAAAATTAAATGAGAAATGTAGCTTCTTAACCAATTTCCTGGTGTCCATGTCGTTCTTCTCCTTGAACCTATCTATGTCACTTCTTACTTGAAATACAAAGTTCAAGAAACCCCCAATATGACCCTGTTTGTTTTTTGCTATCCCTACCCATGCACTGTACCCTGTAGCCACACCTGGTTCTTTCCCAGTCCACAGACACAACACCTATTAGTCTCATTGAAATGTTGCTCACACTGTTTCCCTGACCTAAAATATCCCCACTACTTTTCCAAAAGCGGTGGTTTTCAAATGTGAGTGTGCCTCAGAATTTCCTGGAGGGCTTGCTGAAATACAACTTGCTAAGATCCACCTCAGAGTGTCTGATTTAGAAGGTCTAATATGGACCTGAGATTTGACCTGCTAACAAATTCCCAAGTAATGCTGATGCTGCTGGGCAAAATATCACATTGTGCTGCTCTCTCCTCAGGTTTCCGAATGGCCTCTTTCAAATTGATAATGAGGTTCCAGGAAGAAATCACCCTAGTTGGATCTGCCCTTGGCAAACTTTAGGGGAGAACAGGATTGCCTTCAGCATCCTTCTATCTCACTTTATTACCTCCTAATTGCCACCCTCCTACTTCCAAGCACTCAAGGTTTTTCTACTGGTTACTACTTGTTCAAAATGCTCCACAGCAAAGATTCTTGTGTTCCAGCCAGAATCTTATGCCCTCCGGTCTCCATACTCTGCTAAGAAGTTCTATTGATAATATAACAACAGAACATACAGAAAACTCTGTGGGTAATTAAGCGCAACATGGACTCTGGAGTCAAACAGGTCTGGTGTACTTGTGGATCCACCACTTCTCTGCTGTATACCACTGCAAAATCACTAAGCTTCTCTGAGGCTACATTTCTTTATCTGTAATATGAGGATATCATGCATACCTTGCAGGGTAATTATGAGGAATAAAATAAAGTAATGTATGTAAAGAATAAACCTGACATATGTTAAGCATTCAAGAAATAGTTGCTATTACAAATGCATTAAAACTTTACTATTAGCAACTGGTGGGAGATTGCCTAGGTAGCCCTTGCATTTTAACAACAACCTTGTTAGTGAGGATCTCTGGGGAAACCCTCCATTTTTGCACTGTTGTCAGAATGATCTTTTCAGAATATAAATTGAATCACTTTGTCCCTCTGTTTAAATGTTTTCTCATTGCTTCCCTCTTGCTTGTAGAATAAAACCCTAAATCCTTAAATGACTTATATGCCCCCATATTCAGTAGTTCTTAACTGGGGAGTATTTGGAAGTTTGGGGACATTTGGGTTGTCATAAATACCAAGGGGGGGCAGTATTTGCATGTAGTGTGCAGGGACCAGGACGCTAAACCTCCTACAACCTTGCATATGCAAACCCAGCCCTCCCCACCCCCATGAAAAACTGTCCCACCCCAAAGCCAATGGCACTTGCATTGAGAAACACTCGAGTCAAACTCTCTAGCCTCACCTCCTATCACTTCCTTGCTCTGTGTACTCCAGCCACCCTGGCCTTGTTTTTAGTCCTCCACAGCACCTTGGACATGCTGTTCTTTCTACTTGGAAAGCAGGTCTTTTCTGATGGATCATTTAACTCCTACTGACCCTTCAAGACTCAGCTTGAGTGATACTGCTTCGTGGAGGCCGTACCTCACTCCCCGTTATTGTATATACCTCCTTAGAACTGTATTCCTTTCCTTCAGAATATTTATCTTAGTTTATAATTGTGTACTCTGTAATTTTTTTGACTTATTTGATTAATGTTTGCCTCACACATAAGACCACAGGTTGCAAGAAAGCAAGCATCACATCTGTTTTTGCTCACCATTATACACCCAGTACCTAGCCCAATGCTTGGCTAGCAGTAGGTACTCTCTCTCTCTCTGAGAAATGAATACCCACATAAGTAGCCCCTAGTCTTAATAAAGTCTTTAGGGAGAGGGGGCAGTTATTAACATGCTCTGCTCTTAGGGGATCTTAGAACAACTGGTTCCTACTGAACTCTTTGAGGTAGGAGGGGGAACTAGATAGAGTAGAAGGGTGCTTCCCTGTAATTATTCTGTTTGCATTCAAGCTTATTAGAATGCAATGGTTGGTCACAATGTTTATGTTTACAGCTTCTACACATAGACATTCTGATTGATTGCTTGCTTCCAATCCTAAATATATTAAAGCAAAGGAAAGATTGTTTAAAGCATGTTGTCTATTTACTTTTTGATGCTTCTAAGACATGCAGGGTACCTGTCCAATTTTTGGCAAATTTGAAAAATACCCTGTCAGGAGTGTAACAGTCTTGGAATATGGTACTACATGTGATAGAGCTACTGACACCTCAACTCTCTAGTGAACTCTGCATTAAAAATCAAGACAATAGGCTGTTTCAGCTTTAAGTAGCTTGGGAGTTGGTTTGTTTGTATGTTTAATGCCATAGTCCAGGCAATAAGAAAGAATGAGAAAAAGGAAGAGCAGGAGTATGTGTTTGGTGCATAAAAGAAATGCTGATTCTAGCTGAGTGTGGTGGATCAGATCTGTAGTCCCAGCTACCCAGTAGGAGACTGAGTCTGGAGGATCACTTGAGCTCAGGAGTTTGAGACCAACCTGGGCAACATAGTGAGACCCTGTCCCCCCGCCACAAAAAAAAATATGCTGATTCTGTTCCAGTGTGACTAGAACCCAATAAGCAAAGGGGAAGGTAATCTAAGATGAGGTCATAGAGGTAGCTAAGACCAGGTCAGTTAAAGTTTTTGTTCATTCCTGTGAGTAGGCTAGGAGCCGTGGTAGGGTTTTGAGCAGAGGAGCAGTGTGATCTAACTTATTTTTAAAACAGATCATTTTCAGTACTGTTTGAAGAAAAAATGTGTGGAGGAGGGTTGATGTGTGAACAGGTTGCAGGGTGTAAAGGACAGAAGCAGCCAGGCCAGTTAGGATACTATTGTGATAATTCAGGTGAAAGGAGATGGAAATTATTGACCAGATGGTAGCAGAGAAGGCAGTAAAACTTGATTGGATCTTAGGTATATTTTGAAAGTAGAATGTGATGTGTGAGAGAAACAGAAATCAAGGATTCATTTTTTATTCAACAAATATTTACCGAACACCTACTATGTGCCAGGTACTGTTTTATGTGCTTAAGATATAGCAGTGAACAAAGCAAACAAAAATCTCCATCTTATTTGAGTTTACTTTTTGTTTTGTTTTGTTTTGTTTTGTTTTCAGTCAGAGTCTTGGTCTGTTGCCCAGGCTGGAGGGCAGTGGCAGGATCTTGGCTCACTGCAACCTCCGATTCCCAGGTTCAAGTGATTCTCATGTCTCACCCTCCCGAACAGCTGGGATTACAAGCATACACCAACATGCCTGGCTAATTTTTTCTACTTTTAGTAGAGATGAGGTTTTGTCATGTTGGCCAGGCTGGTCTCGAACTCCTAGCCTCAAGTGATCTGCCCACCTCGGCCTCCCAAAGTGCTGGGAATACAGGCATGAGCCCCTGCACCTTGCCTGAGCTTACTTTTTAATCAATAATAGATAACATGTTCTGAGCACTTCCTGTGTTCTAAGCACTTTGCATTCTTAACGCATTTAATTCTCACTACAATCCAATAATGTATGTGTGTATGGTATTACCTCCATTTCTCAGATGAGGAAACTAAGGCACAGAGAGGGTAATTAAGTTTCTTGAGTCTCACAGCTGATAAGTAGCAAAGCTGTGTTTCCAACCCAGGAAATTATGTTTGAGAGTGTGAGTTCAAAGCACTTCATTCTACTGCTTCCTTACCAGGTCAGTATTCCCACAACAGGAGTAAAGCTGGACCACCTGGGTGAAAACTAGGGATGTAACTGCTAGATGACTCAAAGTTTTTTGGCCTGAAAAACTGTAAGAATGTACTTGACATTTATAAGAGCTTGATTCTGAATATAAATTGGTAGCTTGGGCACAGAAAGATTTGGGCCAGTGAGTACTCTCTAAAATGTCCAATATTATTTGACACAAAAATGTTGTGTCACAGCACCATGTAAGTGTTAGCTCTAATTATCCACTAGAATGGTTAAGTGGCATTCAAAAGGGCAGAATTTATCAGGCTTGCTGAGACCATGACACACTGCCAGGCAAATCAGGAGGCTTTGGTCAGTGAAATCGCCCTAGGACTCTTTCATAGAAATCTGCCATCAAATGTGGTAGAAATACATGGGAACAAAAGAGATAAGGCAACCAGAGATTTGGAGATATACTGATAGAAATGGCTTGCATTTTTGTTGGATGCTTACCATGTTGTAGGCCCTATCCTAAGTATTGGCAATGTATTACATCATCTAATCTTCACAACAACCCTAGGAAGAATATATTAGTATTTCCATGTATAAAACTGGGGGTCCGAAAGGTTTGGTGACATGCCCAGGCTCTCCTAGCTCAAATGTAGTAGCGGTGGGATGCAAACACACATCTGTTTGACTCCAAAGCCCACGCTGCTCCCCAGGAGGGTAAATTCTCCTGCTGTGCTCCCCAGTGAACCCTGTCCAGATCATCTACTTGCCTATATTTGAATTATTTCTAATACTTAAATCTGTACTTCTTTGTATATTTCTGTACATGCTTTGGTACAATCTCATTCAAACATATATTCCATCTCTCCCATTTATTTTATAAAGTCACTGAGGTTGGGGCCCTGATTTGCTTATCTTGTTACTTTCCAGCAGTTTTAGTTATGGGAATCTGCCCACAAGTGAGTATCTAATAAAGGTAGCTGATTGACTGTAATAAACTGTTCTAGAAATCTGCTGGTGATTCCGTATGCTTTCATCCAAGACAAGATTAATATCACAGTGGCAGGTAAAATAATAGCTGCCATTTCTTTAAGATTTAATTTGGCCTAAATATCTATACCATGCAAAGTACTTCCCATGCATTACCTCATTTAACTCTAAAAATATGAATCAGATACTTTAACTGCCTTTTAAAATTTTATTATTATTATTATTATTTTGAGATGGAGTCTTGCTCTGTCACCCAGGCTGGAGTGCAGTGGCATGATCTCAGCTGATGTTTACCTCTGTCTCCCAGGTTGAAGCAATTATCCTGCCTCAGCCGCCCAAGTAGCTGGGATTACAGGTATGTGCCACAATGCCCGGCTAATTTTTGTATTTTTAGTAGAGACGGGATTTCGCCGTGTTGGCCAGGCTGGTCTCGAACTTCCGACCTCAGGTGATCTGCCCACCTTGGCCTCTTAAAGTACTGGGATTTACAGGCATGAGCCACCACGCCCGGCCAGATACTCTAATTACAATCCCCATATTTCGTGATCTAGCAGTCCCACTGCTGGGTATATACCAAAAAGAAAGGAAATCAGTACATCAAATAGATACTGCACTCTCATGTTTACTGCAGCCCCATTCACAATAGTCAAGGTATGGAATCAACCTAAGTGCTCATCAACAGATGAATGGACAAAGAAAATATGGTACATATACACAAAGGAATACTACTCAGCCATAAAAAAGAATGAAATCCTGTCATTTCCAGCAACATGGATACAACTGGAGGGCATTATGTTAAGTGAAATAAGCCAGGCACAGAAAAATAGATATCCCATGTTCTCACTCATATGTGGGAGCAAAAAAAAAAAAAAAAATTGATCTCATGGAGGTAGTGAGTAGAATGGTGTTTCCCAGAGGCTAAAAAGGCAGAGGGGACTATGGTGTGAGGAGAGGTTGGTGAACACGTACAAAACTACAGTTAGATAGAAGGAATAATAACTTATAGTGTTCCTGCATGTTCTCACTCATAAGTGGGGGTTGAACAATGAAAACACATGGACACAGAGAGGGGAACATCACACCCTGGGGCCTGTCGGGGAGTGGGGGGCAAAGGGAAGGAGAGCATTAGGTCAAATACCTAATGCATGCGGAGCATAAAACCTAGATGGTGGGTTGATAGGTGCAGCAAACCACCATGGCATATGTATACCTATGTAACAAACCTGCATGTTCAGCATGTATATCCCAGAACTTAAAATAAAATAAAATAAAATAAATAACTTCTAGTGTTCAATAGCACTGTCAGGAGACTATATATAATTAACAATTCATTGTACAATTGACCCTTGATTGTTTTCCAGCCAAACTCAGACTGAACATACGTTCATCCCTTGGTACGCATGGGGAGTGGCTCATGTGTACCAAAATCCACACATGCTGAAGTCTGGAAGCTGGCCCGGTGGAACCCCATATTTAAAAAGTGCAGGTTTTATATCCCGTGACTACTGTATTTCTGATGATTGGTTGGAAAAAACATGTGTGTATAAGTGGACCCATGCAGTTCAAACTCATGTTGTTCATGAGTCAACTGTACAGTATTTGAGAATCCGTGGATACAGAGGGCTGACTTTGTGTATCTGTGGGTTTGGCAGGGCTGACTGCAGACTGGAGGATGCTTGGATTTTGGAATACAAGGGTCTGGGAACCAACCCCTTGTGTATACTGAAGTATGACTGTATATTTTTAAATAGCTGGAAGAGAATATGTACAGCATTCCCAACACAAAGAAATGTTAAAAGTTTGAGGTGGTAGAAATCCCAATTACCCTGATTTTATTATTAGATATTGTATGCATATATCAAAATATCACATGTACCCCATAAATATAAATGAATATGTCCAACTATTATGTATCAATTAAAAATTAAAAATAATTTTAGATGGCTGAATAGGAGCAGCTCTGGTCTGCAGCGCCAAGCATGATCAACACAGAAGATGGGTAATTTCTGCATTTCAAACTGAGGTCACCAACATCAAAGACCAAAGGTAGATAAAACCACAAAGATGGGGAGAAACCAGTGCAGAAAAGCTGAAAATTCTAAAAATCAGAGTGCCTCTTCTCCTTCAAAGGATCGCAGCTCCTTGCCAGCAATGAAAGAAAGCTGGACGGAGAATAACTTTAGTTAACAGAAGTAGGCTTCAGAATGTCCGTAATAACGAACTTCTCCGAGCTAAAGGAGGATATTCGAACACACTGCAAGGAAGCTAAAAATCTTGAAAAAAGATTAGACGAATGACTAACTAGAATAAACAGTCTAGAGAAGACCTTAAAGGACCTGATGGAGCTGAAAACCACGGCACAAAAACTTCGTGACGCATGCACAAGCTTCAATAGCCGATTCAATCAAGTGGAAGAAGGGGTATCGGTGATTGAAGATCAAATTAATGAAATAAAGCAAGAAGATAAAGTTAGAGAAAAAAGAGTAAAAAGAAAGGAACAAAGCCTCCAAGAAATATGGGACTATGTGAAAAAACCAAATCTATGTTTGACTGGTGTACCTGAAAGTGATGGGAAGAATGGAACCAAGTTGGCAAACACTCTTCAGGATATTATCCAGGAGAACTTCCCCAACCTAGCAAGGCAGGCCAACATTCAAATTCAGGAAATACAGAGAACACCACAAAGATCCTCGAGAAGAGCAACCCCAAGACACATAATTGTCATATTCACCAAGGTTGAAAAGTGGTAAGGGCAGCCAGAGAGAAAGGTCAAGTTACCCACAACGGGAAGCCCATCAGACTAACATCAGATCTCTTGGCAGAAACTCTACAAGCCAGAAGAGAATGGGGGCCAATATTCAACATTCTTAAAGAAAAGAATTTTCAACCCAGAATTTCATATCCAGCCAAACTAA
>NW_012116999.1:2072602-2107415 GCF_000951035.1 Colobus angolensis palliatus
TTCAACTACATGGAAACTGAACAACCTGCTCTTGAATGACTACTGGGTACATAACAAAATGAAAGCAGAAATAAAGATGTTCTTTGAAACCAAAGAGAACAAAGACACAACGTACCAGAATTTCTGGAACACATTTAAAGCAGTGTGTAGAGGTGAATTTATAGCATTAAATGACCACAAGAGAAAGCAGGAAAGAAATAAAATGGACACCCTAACACCACAATTAAAAGAACTCTAGAAGGAAGAGCAAACACATTCAAAAGCTAGCAGAAGGCAAGAAATAATTAAGATCAGAGCAGAACTGAAAGAGACAGAGACACAAAAAACCCTTCAAAAAACCAATGAATCCAGGAGCTGGTTTGTTGAAAAGATCAACAAAATTGATAGATGGCTAGCAAGACTAATAAAGAAGAAAAGAGAGAAGAATCAAATAGATGCAATAAAAAATGATAAAGGGGATATCACCACTGACCCCACAAACTACCATCAGAGACTACTATACAAACTACCATCAGAGAATACTATAAACACTTCTATGCAAATAAACTAGAAAATCTAGAAGAAATGGATAAATTCCTGGACACATACACCTTTCAAAGACTAAACCAGTAAGAAGTTGAGTCTCCAAATAGACCAATAACAGGCTCTGAAATTGAGGCAATAATTAATAGCCTACCAACCAAAAAATCTCTAGGATCAGACGGATTCACAGCCGTATTCTACCAGAGGTACAAAGAGGAGCTGGTACCATTTCTTCTGAAACTATTCCAATCAATAGAAAAAGATGGAACCCTCCCTAGCTCATTTGATGAGGCTAACGTCATCCTGATACCAAAGACTGGCAGAGACACAACAAAAAAAGAGAATTTTAGACCAATATCCCTGATGAATATCAATGCAAAAATCCTCAATAAAATACTGGCAAACCAAATCCAGCAGCACATCAGAAAGCTTACCCACTACGATCAAGTTGGCTTCATCCCTGGGATGCAAGGCTGGTTCAACATATACAAATCAATAAACGTAATCCATCACTTAAACAGAACCAACGACAAAAACCACATGATTATCTCAGTAAATGCAGAGAAGGCCTTTGACAAAATTCAACACCCCCAATCCTAAAAACTCTCCATAAACTGGGTATTGATGGAACGTATCTCAAAATAATAAGACCTATTTATGACAAACCCACAGCCAATATCACACTGAATGGACAAAAACTGGAAACAGTCTCTTTGAAAACCGGCACAAGACGAGGATGCCCTCTCTCACCACTCCTATTCAACATAGTGTTGGAAGTTCTGGCCAGGGCAATCAGGCAAAAGAAAGAAATAAAGGGTACTCAATTAGGAAATGAGGAAGTCAAATTGTCCCTGTTTGTAGATGACATGATTGTATATTTAGAAAACCCCATCATCTCAGCCCAAAATCTCCTTAAGCTGATAAGCAACTTCAGCAAAGTCTCAGCATACAAAATCAATGTGCAAATATCACAAGCATGCCTATACACCATTAACAGACAAACAGAGAGCCAAATCATGAGTGAACTCCCTTTTACAGTTGCTACAAAGAGAATAAAATACCTAGGAATCCAATGTACAAGGGATGTGAAGGACGTCTTCAAGGAGAGCTACAAACCACTGCTCCATGAAATAAAAGACACAAACAAATGGAAAAATATTCCATGCTCATGGATAGGAAGAATCAATATCGTGAAAATGGCCTTACTGCCCAAAGTAATTTATAGATTCAATGCTATCCCCATCACACTATCAATGACTTTCTTCACAGAATTGGAAAAATCTACTTTAAAGTTCATATGGAACCAAAAAAGAGCCCGCATTGCCAAGACAATCCGAAGCAAAAAGAACAAAGCTGGAGGCATCACGCTACCTGACTTCAAACTATGCTACAAGGATACAGTAACCAAAACAGCATGGTACTGGTACCAAAACAGAGATATAGACCAATGGAACAGGACAGAGGCCTCAGAAATAATACCACACATCTACAACCATCTGATCTTTGACAAACCTGACAAAAACAAGAAATGGGGAAAGGATTCCCTATTTAATATATGGTGCTGGAAAAACTGGCGAGCCATATGTAGAAAGCTGAAACTGGATCCCTTCCTTATAACTTATATAAAAATTAATTCAAGATGGATTAAAGATTTAAATGTTAGACCTAAAACCATAAAAACCCTTGAAGAAAATCTAGACAATACCATTCAGGACATAGGCATGGGCAAGGACTATTTTCATGACTAAAACACCAAAAGCAATGGCAACAAAAGCCAAAATAGACAAATGCGATCTAATTAAACTAAAGAGCTTCTGCGCAGCAAAATAAACTACTATCAGAGTGAACAGGCACACCACAGAATAGGAGAAAAAATTTGCAATCTACCCATCTGACAAAGGGCTAATGTCCAGAATCTACAAAGAACTCAAAGAAATTTACAATAAAAAAACAAACCCCATCAAAAAGTAGGCAAAGGATATGAACATCTGAGCCTTGATGGACCATTGCCTTTGACCACTGTCACCCATTCGTCTAAATATCAGCCTTGTTTATGAAATGGGATGATAGAGAAACAAGGTTAACATTATCTAAATAACGAGAGATTAATCTATATGGTTCAGGTAATAAGTCATAAGAGTACAGGGAAAAGAGCAGTCACTGTGTACTGAGGTGGTCGGGGAAGGCTTCTTGAAGGAGGGGCTAGATGTAGGCCCAGAGGAAAATGGGAAAGAATTCCAAATGCATCTAGCCACTGGCATGACCACAGTGTTAGAGGCAGGAATGAGTATAACAAATGCAATTGGTATAGAGGGGAAAGGGAGCATCTCCAGGACTGAAGGTCTCTAACAGCCCTGCATTGCTGACCTAGAGGAGATAGAGACACAAGGAAGGAAAGAGGAAAGAGACAGACAACTGGTGGGAGTAAAAGAGTAGTTTCTGATTAATTTTTCTGTCTCTTTTACCACATTCAGTGGCAATCAGATGTCTGGGTCTTTTAATTTCAGACAAGCCCTTGTCTACCCATCAAAGATAAAGCAATTCTGCTTAGAGCAGTTTCTACTAGCAGTAGCAGGTAGCAAAAAAATAAAAGTAAGTTGCAGGAGGTATTTCTGCAGAGAAAACATTTTTCCTTGATTTTTCTGTCAAAAGGTGGAAGTATGCCATGGTGAGAAATATCTCAGACAATTCCATCTCTCTGTAGTAGGCCATCTGGTAACCAAGCACTTCTGATCCTCCACTGATGCCCAGACGTAGCTCATGCAGGAGCCCAGAAAGCAATCATTCATTTAAGAGAGCTGAAGAGAACATCTTTGCTTGTTTTTGTAGACACACAGGGTTGAAATAAAGTTGGTCTGCTCTGATCTCCCAAGAGAAAATTTACCCAAAGTGGGCTCCTGGAGATTATCTTCTTTATCTCCCTGTCTTGGGACCATCTTAATGTCATTTATTTATCCCAGAGAAGTGTGCAGCTCCATCTCAAGAGAATTTTGAGATACTGTTGCAACCTTTCACTATTGAATTTCTCCTTGTATCTTAAAGCCATAGAATTATCATTATTATTTTTGAGACAGAGTCTTACTCTGTCACCCAGGCTGGAGTGCAGTGGTGTGATCTCGGCTCACTGCAACCTCCGCTTCCTGGGTCCAAGCGATTATCCTGCTTCAGCCTCCCAAGTATCTGGGATTACAGGTGCCTGCCACCATGCCACCATGCCTGGCTAATTTTTGTGTTTTTAGTAGAGACAATGTTTCACCATGTTGGTCAGGCTGGTCTCGAACTCCTGACCTCAAGCAATCTATCCTTCTTGGCATTCCAAAGTGCTGGGATTATAGGCATGAGCCCCCACACCCCGCCACATAGCCATAGAATTTTAGAGTTCAAAGGAACCTTGGAGACTACTTAGTCTAACTGTCCTCTTTTAAAAAAATAGAATGTTCTTGATTTGAAAAAACTAGACAAAAAATATTTTTAATTCGGAATAGAATGCTACAGATAAAGCTGGCAAAGCTCTCCCAATCCAAGAAAGCTTCTTGTGCCTTCATTTTTGCCCCAAAGGTAAAATGTGTTATTGTTTTCAGAATTTTCTTACAGATCTTTTTGATACTTCTACATATGTGAAAATATGTAGTATTATTTTGTGTGTTTTAATTTGTTGCAAAGATATCATACAGTATACATCTTGCTTTCTTCATTCATCATTGTTTTGAGATCTAGATCAGTCTTTTTAACTGCAGCTTAGTATTCCATTTTGTGAAAGCATCATATTTTCTTTATCCAATTCTCTCTTGATTTGTATTTACAAATCTGCTTGATGGAGAGAGAACTGAGGCTCAGAGAAGTTGCGGGATTGCCTCAAGGTAAGCTTTGGTACAACTAAAGCTAGAATCTACATCTAAGATGAGAGGCAGATGAATAGATGAATTGCTCAAAAGTTATCTTCCATGAATGAGTTAGGCTCATTCATGAAAGTCTTAGTTGGTCCAATATGAAGTTGAAACCTTGGCTTTAAGAGTGTGAAAATTGTGAACATTTATACTTCCTAGAGTGGGTGAGCCAAAAAACTTGTAACCCATGGTCTTATGTGCTAAAGATCTTCAGGGGTCACTCCTGAGAAAGAAAATAGCTGTGATAGAGTTACATTTGTGAACAAGGGAAAGCATGCTGGAACACTGTACGGTCTAAGAAGCATCATGTCTCAGCCCAAAATATTTCCTCTAACTTTGCTCATGGGGTCTGAGAAGCCTTTCTTTCCAACTTACAGCTTTGAATCTTGAAGGATTTTCATCTATAAATTCCCTGAGAATTAAATTAATATTGGCCGTTAACAGACACTTGGTAGCTTGGTTTACTAGTTTGCTTGTTAGAACAAAGTCATTATGGAAAATGGATATAGGATATGCATCCAGGTATATGGTCAGGATGAGTCAAAGGGAATAAGAAAGGAAGAAAATGAACATTTATTGATTACCTGCTATGTGCCAAGCAACATTCTAGGAACTTTATACATATATTTGCACAATGGGATTAGTAAGGCTACTTTCCATATTAGGAAACAAGAGCTCAGGGAGATTAAATAACTTGCCCAAAGTTTATTTGTTCATTCATTTCCTCAATAAAATTTTTTCAAGCTACTTTTGCTCTATGCCGGAAACTGCTCAGTGAGGAAATATTTTGGTGAATATAAGACAAGAAGTTTTGTCATCATGGAATTAAAATCAGAGAAAATATGTACCGTGAGCTAGCCAAGGTAAGCATGGTAAAGGACATTGGACAGTAGGCAAATCATACGCACCTTGAGGTCTCATTTATTTAGCAAATATATATTGAATACCTACTACATTCAGGCAAGGAGCCTGACACTTTGGGGGAATATAAAAATGAGTAAGATACTCTATACTCCTAAGAGTGCTTAGAATATAACCTATGTTCACTCAATATTTGAATACCAACCTAAAACCTTTACATTCAAGTTCAAGTGACAACTCATGTTTCCAGGCTGCTTTATCAGGTACAAGGGTAAATTTGTGTCAAGCTGAGGAAGAAGAAAGGGAGGGTGAAACAGGTACAAAATGACGAAATATCAGCTACTATCTCCATTAAACTGAAGTGCTCTATAAAAAGATTGCAATCAACAGAGCTAGGGACAAGACAGTTTTTTTCACCAACTGACTGACAGGCATATGGCACCTTATTGATATAAGGTATCAGCAGGTTCTTGTTCTCTGACTGTAAGTAAAATGACAAAGGGGTTGCCAGTGTGTCTATATATGAGGTGTTTTATTTTTCCTAAGATCTAGAGCAAAGAGAAGCATCTGCTTTAGAGGTAGAAACCCTGCCTACCACCAGGAGAAACTTATCAGAATCTAAATACTTGTTCTCCATCCAGTGGTGTTCTGGTAAATGTTTAACAACCAGATCTCCAGAAAAAAAAAAAAAAATCTATTTGCTGCTTTATATGCTATACATAAATCGTGGTGGTTAATTTTATGTGTCAATTTGACTGGGCCATGGGATGCCCAGATATGTGGTCAAACATTATTCTATGTGTTTCCATAAGGGTGTTTCTGGATGACATTAACAATTGAATTGGCAGAATGAGTAAAGCAGATTACCCTCCCTAGTATGGGTGGCCCTCATTTAATCATTTGAAGGCCTGTATAGATCAAAATGGCTTACCCTCCCATAAGCTTCCCATGAATAAGAGGGGGCTCTTCTTGCCTGACTGTTTGAACTGCAACATCAGTCTTTTCTGGACTTCAGACTATTGCTGACAAATGAATAGATAAAGAAATTGTGGTGTACATATACAATCGAATATTATTCAGCATTGAAAATGGAGATTCTGTCATTTGCAACAACATGGAGAACCTAGAGGACATTATGCTAAGTGAAATAAACCAGACAGAGAAAGAAAAATACTACGTGATCTGACTTATATGTGGAATCTAAAAAAAAAAAAAATGAATAAATAGAAACAGTTGTTGAGGTATGGGGAGATGAAGGTCAAATGGTACAAAGGTGTGGTTATGTAGGATGAATAAGTCTAGAGGTCTAATGTGCAGCATGGGGTCTAGAGTTACTATAGTTAATAATATTGTATTGCGTACTGGAAATTTGTTAAGAGAGTAGGTTTTAGGTACTCTTACCATACACACAAAAAAAAAAGAAAGAAAGAAAAAGAAAGGTAATTATATGAGACCACGGTTATGTTAATTTGCTTAAATGTAACAATTGCCTCACTATGTATATGTATATCAAAATATCACGTTGTACAGCTTACATTATATAATAAAAAATCTGAATTTAAAAAGACACTAATGACTTCATTTTCAGTAGTAAAGAGAGCACTGATGGTCCATGGTGTGATCTGGCAATAGATAAAAGCAAAATATCATATTGAATACTCCTAGTCAACCACTTATAAGAAACAAATATCTGGATGATTTGTATATGATACACCCAAACATTTTTTTTGCAAACCAGCAAATGTAATGAGATTGTCTGGTTGCTCCTGATGTTGCTAGATACAATGGAGAAAGAAAAGAATGAACTCAGGGATTCAAATTCCCAGGCCAAGTGTCACATAAATGATCTGAAAGCTTCTATATGTGCCCTGGCGGAGACCTTTATCTCCTGTATCCATAGGACTGGGATTGCTGAAAATCAAATCCAGAGTTTCAACCTGAAACTGGCTGAATTACAATGAAAGGTAAACTTCCAGCTTTGTAGATTGCCTACTGATACAGTGAGGGCATTTATTGGGAAGAGATGAGATCCTGAATTTTGGAATGGGGATGTGTGGGAAGCCCATAATGAAGCTAGGGACATAGAGCTCCTAAATTATGACTCTTCTTTGCCAGTTAAGTAGGCCTCCATACCCCCAGTGGTAGTGACTTCTCTATCCTTGTCTGAGAGGATTAACCCTGCATTGCCTGGAAAAGTGTAACGGCCTCCCCTGAGGCAGTTGGTTGCTGTGCAGGACAATGCTGAGTCTCCTCAGAACCACCCCCACCACTCCTCTTTGCTTCTACACTGATAACTAGATTCAAGTCCCAGCAGGCCCCTAAAAGTGAGGTATAAACCATGAGAAGGTATACTATACTTCAGAAGAACTACTTGAGTTTTCTGTCAATAGACAGAAATCCAGGGAACACATGTGGGAATGGATATTAAGAATTTGGGATAATGGTATCTGGAAAACAAAGTTGAATCAGGCCAAATTTGTCAATATGGGCTCATTAATTAGAGACTCTGCGTTTAATGTTGCAGCTTATGGAGTTAGAAAATACTGTAATTGTTTGGGTGAATAGCTGAAAGAAGGACCAAAAGGCCTCCAGTGGGCAAATTGAAAATGCCAGACCTACCTTAGTTTGATGTAGAGTTTAATATAGAGGAAAGATTCAAAAGTTTAGAGATTGAAATGTTTGAGTGGTTCTGTCATTTAAGGTCTTCTCATTCATCCTTGAAAGGTTCAGAAGACATATCATTCACATAAATTTGTGAGGGGAGTCTCAGCATTCTTGAAGAATTCTGTGGTTGCTCTTCTCTGTAGGTCAGACCTTACAGTGAAAACTGCAGTGACTGAATTGGGAAATCTAAATGCTATGGGAGTACCTAGATTCTGGGGGGGCAGGGGCCAAGTGCAGCACTCAACTGCCAAAGACAAGGTGGGCATGGTTACCATACAGGACAACAGAGTCAAAGCAGCATCAGAATGGTCTGACTTGTGCAGACCTGTGGTATTAACTACTTAATCATGGAGTTCCTAAAAGTGAAATAGTTAGGAAGCCTACTAAATTCTTACTTAATCTGGATGAGCAGAAAATTTCTAGGTAAAGGGAACCAAAGTCTCACCTGAATCATAAAAACAGATAGTCAATCAGTTTTCTGACTTTAGCCAGTTTACCTACCCAGAACCCCTTGAATGAAGGGGAAACCAGATCTCCTAGAGGAAGGACCCTGATACACTGAAAAAATTTATTCTATTAATCTTTATCCCAGCCTTCCCCAATGGGACCTATGACCTTTTATCAAGGTAATTGTGCATTTGGGGGAAAGAAAATAATCAGACATTTGAGGGACTACAGGACATTGGCTCTGAAGTAAAAATAATTCCAAATTATCAATGTGATCCACCAGTCAGAGTAGGGGGTTATGGAGGTCAGGTGATCAAAGAAGTTTTAGCTCAGATCTGTCTCACGGTTGGTCCAGTGTGTCTTCAAACCAATCTCGTGTTTATTTTCCCAGCTCCAGAATGCATAATTGGAATAGATATACTCAACAGTTGGCAGAATTATCACAATGGCTTCCAGGCCTACAGAGTGTGGGCCATTATGGTGGAAAAGGCCAAGTGGATGCCACTAGAATTGCATCTACTTCAGAAAATAGTAAACCAAAAGTAATACCACATTCTTGGCAAGTTTGCAGAGATTAGTGCCACCATTAAGCACCTGAAAACTGGTGACGGTGATTAGGGATGGTGATTCCCAACGTATCCTCTTTCAGCTTGCCCATTTGGCCTATGCAGAAGACAGATGGATCTTGGATGTGACAGTGGATTACTGTAAACCTATTGCAGCTGCTGTACTAGATATAGTGTGTCATTGTTTAAGCAAATTAACACATCCCTTGATATATACATAATATAAAGGTATTAGTCTGGCATATGTCTTTTTCTCCATCCCTGTACATAAGGCCCACCAGAAGCAGTTCGCTTTCATCTGGCAAGACCAGCAATACAATTTCATGGTTCAACCTCAGAGTATATCAACTGTTCAACCCTATGTCATAATATAGTTCAGAGGGATTTGGATCACTTTTTCCCTTCCACAAGATACCACACTAATTCATTACATTGATGATATTCTGCTGCTTGGACCCAGTAAACAAAAAGTAGCAATGATTCTAGGCTTATTGGTAAGACATTTATGTGCCAGAGAGTGGGAAATAAATCTGACAGAAGTTCAAAGACCTTCCACCTCAGTAAAACTTCTTGGAGTCCAGTGGTGTGAAGCCTGTCAAGATATCCCTTCCAAGGTGAAGGATAAGTTGCTACATTTGGCCTTTCCTACAACCAAAGAAGCACAGTGCCGAGTGGACCTCTTTAGATTTTGAAGACAACATAGTTCTCATTTGAATATGTTACTCCATCTTATTTATCAAGTGACCTGTAAACCTGCTAGTTTTGAGTGGGGCCCAGAATAAGATCCAGACTGCTGTGCGAGCTTCTCTGTTGCTTGAGCTATTATCACCCAGACGAACCAATGGTGCTTCAAGTGTCAGTGGCAGATAAGGAGGTTGTTTGGTGCCTTTGGCAGTCCCCGTAAGTGAATCACAGCGCAGGCCCTTAGGATTTTGCCTTCTTCTGTGGTTAACTAATCCCCTTTTGAGAAACAGCTCTTAGCCTGCTACTGGGCCTTAGTAGAGACTGAATGCTTGAACATGGGACAGAAAGTTACCATGCAACCTGAGCTGCATATCATGAAATTGGTGTTTTCTGATACACCAAGCTATAAAGTTGAGGTCACTTCATCATCAAATAAAAGTGGTATATACATGGTCAGGCCTGAGTAAGTTCTGAGGGCACATGTAAGTTACATGAAGAAGTGGCCCAAATATCCATGGTTCCGTCTTCTGCTACACCGACTTCTGTCTCTCAGCCTATACCTATGGCCTTATGAGGAGTTCTCTATTATCAGTTGACACAGGAAGGGAAGACTCAGGCCTGGTTTACAGATAGTTTGACACAATATACAGGAACCACCCAAGAGTAAACAGCTGCCACATTACAGTTCATTTTAGGATGTCCCTTAAGGAGAGTGGTGAAGGAAAATCCTCTCAGTGGGCAGAATGTTAAGTAGTGTACCTAGTTGTTCACTAACTTGAAAGGAGAATTATATACTGATTCATGAGCTATAGCCAGTGGTTTGACTGGATGGTCAGGGACTTGAAAGGAACATGATTAGAAAATTTATGACAGGGAAATTTGGGAAAGAAATACATGGATAGACCTCTCCGAATGGGCAAAAAGTGAAGATTTTGTGCTCCATGTAAATACTCACTAAAGGGTTACCTCAGCAGAGGAAGATTTTAATAATCAAGTGGACAGGATGATGTGTTCTGTAGATAGTAGTCAGGCTCCTTCCTCATCCACTTCTGTCATCACCAATGGGTTTATGAAGAAAATGGTCATGATGGCAATGATGGAGGTGATATATAGGCTCAGCAACATGAACTCCCACTCACCAAGGTGTACCTGGCTACAGTCGCTGCTGAGTGCCCAATCTGATAGCAGCAGGGACCAATACCTTCTGCAAAAACTGCATTCTGTAAGTCATTCATGGACTTACAGAATGCTTTATCCACCATCATAGTATTCCACACCGCATTATTTTTGATCAAGGAACTCTCTTCACAGCAAAAGAGGTACAGCAGTGAGTCCACGGTCATGGATTTCACTGGTCTTACCATATTCTCCACTATCCTAAAGCAGCTGGCTTGATAGAACAGTGGAATGGCCTTTTCAAGACTCAGTTACAGAATCAGCTGGGTGACAATACTTTTAAGGTTAGAGCAGGTTCCTCCAGAAAGGTCTATACGCTCTGAATCAGCATCCAATATATGGCGCTGTGCTCCCATAGCCAAGATTCACAGTTCCAAAAATCTAGGGGTATAAATGAGAGTGGAATCACTCACTATTACCCCTAGTAACCCACTAGCAAGATTTTTGTTTCCTATTCCCATGATCTTATGCCTTGCTGACCTAGAGGTCTTAGTTCCAAAGAGGGGAATGCTTCTACCAGAAGACACAACGACAATTCCATTGACCTGGAAATTAAGACTGCTGCCCAGCCACTTTGGTCCCCTCACACACCTGAATCAGCAGGCAAAGAAGGGACTTATAGTGTTGGCTGCTGTGATTGAGCCTGAATACCAATGGAAAATTGGACTACTACTCCATAATGAAGGTAAGGAAGAGTATGTCTGAAACACAGGAAATTCCTTAGAGGATCTCTTAATATTACCATGCCCTGTGATTAAGGTCAGTGAAAAACTATAACCCAATCCAGGCAGGATGCTTAATGGCCCAGAACCTTCAGGAATAAAGGTTTCACTTATCCCACCAGATAAACAATTATGACCAGCTGAGATGCTTGTGAAGGCAAAGGGAACACAGAATGAATAGTGGAAGAAGGTAGTTATAAATGCCAACTGTGACCACGTGGCCAGTTACAGAAATTAGAGCTATAATTATCATTAGTATTTCTTCCTTATTTTATAATGAATATTATATTATTCCATTCTCACACTGCCATAAAGGACTGCCTGAGACTGGGTAATTTATGACTAAAAGAGGTTTAATTGACTCACAGTTCCACAGGCTGTACAGAGGCATGGCTGAGAGGCCTCAGGAAACTTACAATCATGGCAGAAGGTGAAGAGGAAGCAAGCATGTCTTACCATGGTGAGGCAGGAAAGAGAGAGCGAGCGAGGGGGGAGGTACCACACTTGAAAACCATCAGATCTTGTGACAACTCACTCACTATCATGAGAACATCATGGAAGAAATTTGCCCCCATGAATGAATCACCTCCCTCCTGGTCCCCCCTACCCCGACATGTGGGGATTACGATTCGCCATGAGACTTGGACTGGCACACAGAGTCAAACCATATCTAATAAGCTTGTGTTTATATATATTAAGCAAACATCTTTGTATTATTTCCTTGTTTATTCCTTTATCATGAAACATAAAATGTATTAACTTTACATCATGGTAATTAAGTTATGAGATATCAAGGCAAAAAGTAAACATCACTCAAGGATTTTACCTCCTCTTCTAGAGAAGGGGTTAGTGAATTTTTGGTTGTACACAGGACAACCAAAATCATGTTAGGCTGAATTATGACCTTGTTATTGTTTTTATTTGGAGATTAAGTGTAGTTTAATGAGATGTGTTCAGGTGCCAAACTGACAAATGGTGGATATGTGATGCTTAATTTTATGTCTCAACTTAACTGGGCCATAGGGCAACGAGATGTTTAGTCAAGTGTTATTCTGGGTGTGTCTGTGCAGGTATTTTTGGATGAGATTGACATTTGAATTGGTAAACTGAGTAAAGCGGATTGCCCCCATTATTTGTGTGAACCTCAATCCAATCAGTTGAAGGCCTAAATACAATAAAAATGCTGACTCTCTTATGAGCAAGTGGGGACTCCTCCTGCCTGACTACTTGAGCTGGGACATCAGTCCTTTTTTTGCCTTTGAACTTGAACTGAAACATCAGCTTTTTAGGGGTCTCAAGCCTGCTGGTTTTTGAACTGGAACATACATCATCAACTCTCTTGGTTCTCAGGCTTTTAGAATCAGACTAGAACTACACCATCAGCCCTCCTGGGTCTCCAGCTTGCTGACTGCAGATCTTGGGATTTCTCAGCTCCCATAATAGCATGAGCCAATTATTTATAATAAATCTCTCTCATACACACATACATGGATATATACATACATACACATAGTCTTCTCTGTATATACATATGCATATAAATTTATGTATTAGTCAGAGTTCTCCAGACCAACAGGATGTGTGTGTGTATATATATATGCATATGTATATATATATATATATATATATTAGAGTTCTTCAGGCTAATGGGATGTGTATCTCTGACTAATACATAAATATATTGCAGATTTTATTGATATAAATGATGTGTAGCACACAATTTAGAAATAATAATGAAATATACAATACTCTATTATAAATTCCATAAAGCCTACTGAATCTCACAAAATGCTTTCAATGACTTTTACTGAAGCTTGTGTCCTTCGCTGGGCTATGTTTGCAATTGATGAAGGAGTCAAGTTTTGATATGAACATTGGTTGATATTTTTATTTAAGTTAATGAGTGAAACTAAAGTGAAAAACCAATGATGTATGTTGAAATTTTACTCATCCATCAATGACATGAATGAATTCACTGATTAATCTGAATTCAAACACTAAAATAATATTTCCTCAATTTTTGCGTGATTTACAATTGTAATAAGGTACAGAACAAATAAGAAACTGCACATAAAGTGTAAAATCTGGTAGGTTTTGACATATATCCCATTAAACCCCTGAAATCACCACAAATGGATATATCTATCACACCCAAAAGTTTCCTCCTGTCCCTTTTGTAATGCCTCTCCATTCCCATCATCCACAGGCAAACATTGAACTTTTTCTCACTATAGATTTGTTTTAATTTTCAAGAATATTATATAAATGGAAGAATAATGTGTATGCTATTTTTCTCTTGCTTCATTCACTCACCATACATATTTTGAAATTTATCAATATTGTAGCATGTATTGACAATTTATTCCATCTTACCACTGAATAGTATTCCATTGTATGAATACACCTCAATTTACTTATCCATTTACCTGTTGAAGAACAATTGGATTGTTTCCAGTTTGGGGCCAGTAAAAATAAAGCTACTATGAAAATTCACCTACAATTTTTTTGTACGGACATATACATTAACTTTTGTGGGATAACTGCCTAGGTACTTTTAGACTGGATCATACGGTACATGTATGCTTTTAAAAGAAATTGCTAAACTGGTTTACAAAGATGTACCATTTTTCTTTCCCTCTAGCAGTATATGAGAGTTCTAACTCCTTCACATTCTCACCCACACTTGGTATGGTCAGTCATTTTAATTTTAGGTTTAACTTAATAGGTGCAAAATGGTGTCACATTGTGGATTTAATTTGTATTTACCTAAAAACTAGTAATATTGAGCAACTTCTCATATGCCTATTTTACATTTATATATCCGTTTTGGTGAAGTATCTTTTCAAATATTTTGCCCAACTTAAAAACCATATTATTTGTTTCAATTTTGGGGTGTTTTAAGAGTCTTTATATGTTCTGAATGAGTCCTTTATCAGATTATGATTGGCATATATTTTCCCAGTCTGTGACTCATGTTTCCATTCTCTTGATAGTGTCTTTAGAACAACAGAGAATTTTAATTTTGATGGAGTCTGATTAATCTTTCCTTTCCTCTATTATAGATTATACTTTTGGTGTTATATCAAAGAAATCATTGCTTAGCTCATGGTCACAAAGATTTTTCATTATATCTTATTCTAGTCATTTTATGATTTTAGGCCTTACACAGGTCTGTGATCCATTTTGAATTAAGTTTTGCATATGGTGTAAAGTATGGCTCAAAGGTCCTTATTTTCACATGGAAATCCAATTGTTCCAGCACCTTTTGTTGAAAAAGACTCTTCTTTATCCACTGAATCGCCTTTACCTTTTTCAGACATCAGTTGTGTATATCTGTGTAGGTATACTACTGGACTCTTTTTTTCCATTAATCTATTTGCCTCTCTTGATGCTACTACAACATTTCTTGATTATCTTGATTGCTGTACATCTTTCATTTCTTATTATTTCCTTCTAGCACTAGCCAAAACATCCAGTATAATATTAAATAGAAGTTGCAAGAGTGGATATCTTTGCCTTGTTTCTGATCTTAGGTGGAAAGTATTCATTCTTCCATAATGAAGTATGATGTTAGCTGTGGGTCTTTTTAAAATAACTTTATTAAGATATAATTGACATGTAAAAATTATATATATTAAAACATATGACTTGATGTTTTGTTATAAATATACATTGTGAAATTATTACCAGCTAATTAACTAATTAATGGTAACCTTTACATAGTTACCATTTATGTATGTCTGTTGAGATTTAAGATCCAGGCTCATAGCAAATTCCAAGTATATAATATAGCATTTTTTACTATTGTCGTCATGCTGTACATTATAACCCCAGAACTTATTCATCTTGTAAGACTGAAATGTTGCACCCTTTGACCAACATTAACCAGTTCTTCCCTTCTCCAACTATCCAACTCTCTTCTTCCTTGAATTTGACTATCTCAGATTCCACATATTAAATGAGATCATGCAGTATTTCAATTTCTGTGTCTTGCTTATTTCACCTAGAATAATGTCCACCAACTCCATCCATGTTGTCACAAGTGGCAAGATTTTCTTCTTCTTTAAGACTGAATAATATTATAATTATACACACACACACTAAAGTCATTTCCATATTTTGGCTATTGTGAATAATGCTGCAATGAACATAGGAGTGAATATTATATCTTTGTGATGTTATTTTCAATTCCTTTGGCTATATACACAAAAGTGGATTTGGTGGATCTTATGGTAGTTCTATTTTTAATTTTCTGAGGAACTTTCATAATGTTTTCCACAATGGCTGCACTAATTTACATTCCCACAAGAGTGTACAAAAATTCCCCTTTCTCTACATCCTCACCAACACTTATCTTTTGTCTTTTTTTTAATAGCCATCTTAACAGGTGTGAGGTGGTATCTTATTGGGGTTTTCATTTGCATTTCTCTGATCATTAGAGATGTTTAACACCTTTGCATATGCCTGTTGGCCATCTGCATTTCTTCTTTTGAGAAGCATCTATTTAGGTTCTTTGCCCATTTTTTAATTGGGTTATTTGTATTTTTTGGTATTGAGTTATATGAGTTCTTATATATGTTGGATACGAACCACTTATTTGATATATAGTTTGCCAATAATTTTTCCCATTCTGTGGGTTGCCTTTTTGTTTTCTTGATTTTTTCCTTTGCCATGCAGAAGCTTTTTAGTTGATGTAATAACGCTTGTCTATTTTTGTTTTTGTTGTCTGCGCTTTTGGAGTTACATCCTAAAAATTATTGACAAGATCAATGTTAAGAAGGTTTTTCCCTATGTTTTCTTCTAGCAGTTTTGTAGTTTCAAGTCTTATGTTTAAATCTTTAAGTTTTGTGTACGGTGTAAGATATGAATTTAATTTCAATTTTTGCATTTGGATATCCAGTTTTCCCAATACCATTTGTTGAAGAGTCCATCCTTTTTCCATTTTGTGTTTTTGACACTCAGAAGATCAGTTGACAATAAATGTGTGCGTTTATTTTTTGGTTATCTATTCTGCTCCATTGATCGGTAAGTCTACTTTTATGCTGGTACCATAATGTTTTAATTACTATAATATAATTTACAGTCAGGAAATATGAAGCCTCCAGCTTATCCTTTTGCACAAGACTGCTTTGACTGTTTCAGGTCTTTCGTAGTTCCATATAAATACTAGGATTATTTTTTCTATTTTTTAAAGGTCATTTGGGATTTTGATAGGAATTGCATTGAATCTTTAGATCACTTTGGGTGGTATGGACATTTTGAGAATATTAGTTATTCTAGTCCATAAACTTGGGATCTCATTTCATTTATTTGTGTCTTCTCTAATTTTCTTCATCAAAATTTTATGATTTTCAGTGCATAAGTCTTTACAACTCTTTGGTTAAGTTAATTCCTAAGTATTTTCTTTTTGCTTGTTCTTGTCTCTAATGTAAATGGGATTTTTTAAAAAATTTTTCTTCTGGATAGATCATTGTTGGTGTATAGAAATGGCACTGATCTTTGTATGATGGTGTATTTTTCTACAACTTTACTGATTTATTGATTAGTGCTAACAGTTTTTTTGTGAATTCTATAGGGTTTTCTACATATATGATCATATTATCTGCAAACAAATAATTTTACTTCTTCCTTTCCAATTTTGATGCCTTTTATTTTTTTTTTCTTGCCTAATTGCTCTGGGTAGAACTTCCAACACTACGTTAAATAGCAGTGGTGAGCATGAGTATCCTTACCTTCTTCTAGATCTTAAAAAGTTTTCAGTTTTTCCCCATTGATTATGACGTTAGCCTTGAGTTTTTCATATATGGTCTTTATTGTGTTAAGGTAAGTTTTTTCTATATTTATTTACTCATTTTACTATTTATTTATTTAAAGACAGGGTCTCACTCTGTCACCCAGGCTGCAGTTCAGTGGCACAAACATGACTCACTGCAGCCTCGATCTCTTAGGTTTAAGTGATTCTCCCATGTTAGCCTTCCAAGTAGCTGAGACTACAAGCGCACACCACCACACCTGGGTAATTTTTCTATTTTTTACAGAGACAAGGTTTTGCCATGTTGCCCAAGCTGGGCTCGAACTCCTGGGCTCAAGCAATCCTCCCACCTCAGCCTCCCAAAGTGCAGGGGCTACAGGCGTGAGCCATCATGCCCAGCCTCCATATTCATTTTGTTGAGTTTTATCATGAATAGATGGTGAATTTCATAAAATGTTTTTTTCTGTATCTACTGAGATGATCGTGCAGCTTTTTTTATTCTGTTAATATAATATATGACATTGATTGGTTTTCATATGTATATGTTGTATCCTCCTTTCTTCTCAGGGATAAATTCCACTTCATCATGTAACATGATTTTGTTTTGTTTTGTTTTGTTTTCTTGTTTTGAGACGGAGTCTCACTCTGTCGCACAGGCTGGAGTGCAGTGGCGCAATCTCAGCTCACTGCAAACTCTGCCTCCAGGGTTCATGCCATTCTCCTGCCTCAGCCTCCCCAGTGGCTGGGACTACAGGTACATGCCGCCACGCCCGGCTAATTTTCTTTTCTTTTTTTTTTTTTTTTTTTGTAGAGACGGGGTTTCACCGTGTTAGCCAGGATGGTCTCGATCTCCTGACCTTGTGATCCACTTGCCTCAGCCTCCCAAAGTGCTGGGCATGAGCCACCACGCCCAGGCATAACATGATCTTTTTAGTCTGTCTGGGGATGTGGGGCTGACGGAGGGATAGCATTAGGAGAAATACCTAATGTAAATGACGAGTTGATGGGTGCAGCAAACCAACATGGCACATGTATACCTATGTAACAAACCTGCACATTGTGTACATGTACCCTAGAACTTAAAGTATAATAAATAATAATAATTATTATATAATATGGCACCTATGGAAATCATATTAGTCCTCTTTCCAGGGTTTATTGCTATTGCTGTTTGTTATTTTGTTGTTGTTGCTGCTGCTGTTTTTTGTTTTTTTTTTCTATTTAGTGAATTTCCTGGAGTACTTCTGGAAAGTTTGTGTTCTTTATTGCATACAGTCACTCATGTCTCTGCTCAATTATCTTAGTCGCCAGTGATTGGACAGAGATTTATTTAAATGCCTTGAACTAGTAATTCTCCCACCTTTTGCTGATGTGGGGCAACCCTCAATTCCCTGGCAAGCAGTTAACAATTCTGCTTAATCTTCATTTCCTGTTTGTGCAGAGCATCAAGGTCACTCTTACATGAGTGATTAGGGCCTTCTCAGGTATTTTCTGAGCCTACACACAGCCATATATTTGTCCCCCACCCTTCAGAATCCCAGGAACATTTCAGAGCTCTTTAAAGCTTCCTGTAAACATCTCATTCCCGATATTTTCCTTTTAAGTTTTTTGTCATCCTCTATTTTGCTCCAACTAGTATTATTTCCTCAGGGAACTATAGTGTTAAACAATTGCCATTGATTTTTTAAATTATTTTAAAAACAATTTTTGTGGATACAGACAGTCTAGGGATAGGATTTTCCTCACTGACAAAGCTCTGGAGTAAGGTCAAAATAAAGATAAGCTTTTCCAGGGATTTTCCAGACAGCTCATAGTCACAGCTCTCTGGTGATGGGTCTTTGGGGAGTTCCAAACCCATTCTGTCTTCTCCAGTGGTTACTAGCCTGCTGAATTTTCCAGTTGCTGTATTTCTGAAGTTGCAAGTTTTCAAAGCTACCATCAAGCAGGAGAGTGGATTATCAGACTACAGCAAGTAAAAATGCCACAGTGCTCTCTGTTCCTATAAAGATTTAACTGTTTTTCTTGAATAAATGCTTCTTAGATTGTTGCAGGTGTTTGGTTAATTTCCAGAGTTCTGAAAAGTAAATTTTTTTCCTAGTGTTCTCATTGCTTTTATGGGGGAACAGATTAGTGTTCTCCTTAATACCTATGGAAGACCCTGTGCAGATATTTGGGGTACTTTCTCTGTACAACTATCTCTTATCCATTATCCCCTAGCTACCTTCATCAGAAGTCCACCAGGCTCTGCTTCAGTTCCCTCTCCCTGAACCATGACCTGGAAACTCTCTCAAGATAGCAAGCTTAGAAAATTATAGAACTCTTCTACCTTGTTTCCCATCTCTCAGAGACCACTGCTTTTCATTGGCTAGTGCCCTGTGTCCTGAAAAATCACCGTATTTTATGTTTTCTTTTATTTTTTGCTTGTTTCAAGTAGGAGGTTAAACTTAGTCCCTTTTACTCTGTTTTAGCCAGAAGTATAAATCCCCTCCATGACACACTTTTAAGTTTAATATGCATTATTAATATTTTCCCGATCACTTCTTTAATTCTAAACTTTTGACAAAACAGTAAATCTAGCACTGATCTGTAACATTTGCCAATTTATATTTTATATATACTCCCACCATGGCCAATTTCAAGTTAACAACATATGTAATATTTCTACAACATATATGATACACTAGATATAAATAACTTCAGGAGCATAGATTCTCCTGTAAATGAAATAAAATAAATAGGAAATTACTTTGTTTTCAGTATTACTTTGTTTCAATCTAATTTGTTTAATTGTAAGTTGAAATAATTTAATTTTTAATAACTGTATTTAAAAACAGCTTACAGAATTTCTGAAAATTTAACAATCTGTTCTTGTGAGATCGTATGAGCCATCTGCATGCAGTACACTACTGCTTCTATCTCTGGAGATTAGAATCACTGTAGAAATATCACTATAAGCCGGTATGCAAGGAGAAGAATTCATCCACCTAGGGACATGTGTGCATGCTGCCTGCTAACCAAGAGCATTAAGCTACCCTAACACATATAAAAAACAAGCGTTTCATCCACTTTTTTCTCTCCAGAGGAAAAATATTATTCTTAGAATTCTACCATTAAAAATTCATTACTACAGATCTTGAAGTCTTTTCAATTTCTAAGAATCCTCTATTAAAATGGCAAGGTATTCCCTGTGAGCAGTGATACTTTAAGCCTTTTAATCGGCTAATACCTTTATGGATGGTACATAGCTAAGTAAGAACCAGGCCTTGTGTCACTGGTTCCTAGGCTCTGTGCTTGGCAGAAGCAGTGGAAATAGATGTAGGAGGGAAATTAAAAAGGGAAAGTAGCAATACTCCAATTTAAAAGTGCCTTTTTAATTGACTTACAGAAAGTCAATCCCAATATATCCATATATAGGACTGAGTTTTTACATACTAAGAAAATAGCTGGTGCCTCCTCTTATCTTGGCCTGACTACCCACTAGCAGTGAAGGTCACATGAGCTGCTAACCATTTTGTCTTGCTCATCTAATGTTGGAGGAAAAATTGAAAGAAGAAAAAGATAAGAAGGCCATCTATAAACCTCAGAAGTTTAAAATACCTTTACAACAGTAGCCATGCCAAAATATTAAAAAGCTAGAAATGTTCGGCAGTTTATGTAAGTAAAGAAAAGGAAGGCCATAACGAGAAACAAAAGAAAAATGAGGAAGAATAATTTTCTAAAGACAATGGGGTTTGTGAGGAAATTGTCACTTTTGACGAGTTCAAGATAGTATTTTTTCTCAAGATTTAAAAATGAAATTAGAAATGGGTGATATTTGGCAGCCCATTCGTAAATATGTAGAATGCATACAACCTTTGAAGAAGGAGAGTGCTAAGAGCTGACCTTTGAGGAAGGAGAGTGCCATGAGTCAGACCAAGGCCCTCTAACCACAATCAGCAATTCCTGTACAAAGCTGTTAGATCCACACACCAAGCAGGCAGTGCAAATTCCGAGTCAGCTACACTGAGTTCCCAGGGGCAGAACACTGCTGACCCCTTGCCCCTATAAAATCTTTGTATCATTCTCTCTTGTGCCCCGTACTCACATAGTAAAGTTTTCTTCCTACATCCTAACCCCAAACCCTAGGCAACCTCTCAATGCCTACTATACGTGGAGTCTATTAATAGAAATTTAGATCGCAAAACTCTGGAAGGAAATGAGCAGAATTGACTTGTCCCCATCTACACAGCTGTTGGAATGTGAATACTTTCTTCAGATTTCTGAATTTTTCCAAGGCAAGAAGAAATCTAAAGTGGGGAAGGTATCTGTCACTGAAAAGGATTGTAAGCATGGTCCAACTTGGTAAAGGGCCCAAGGAAAGAATCATCTCTGGAGCTTAAAAGGAACATGGTGGCAGAACGGCAAGAGATGCAAGACAGGGTAATTGTAACCTGAAGCAGTGGGAGAGACAGAACACTGAAAAGAAGCCAAAGTTTGCAGCTAAGAAGGATACATTTCATACCAGTATTTAATCCATAGAGCAAGGTAGATGCGATGGGTATCTAGGAGAATAGATAGCATGGGAGAAGGAGGATTGAATTGAGTCAGGAGATGAAAAACTTGTTGAGCAGAGCTATTATATGTGTTAGTATGCTCCTGTATTCACATGGGGGCTCAGCACATATCGAAGAACTAGATTAAATGCTTAAAGAAATTAAATTAAACTTACAGCGGTATTTTATAGGGCCCATAGAGAGCATCCTGACTTCCAGGTGATCTTTCATCCAGATTTCTGAAGTACTGAGGTTAAGTTATGAATGATAGAATCATAAGTAATCATTAACAGGCAATAGAGAGACCCTGGGAATAGTCTTAAATTTTGGAAGGGACACAGGGGAAGAAAACCTCTTATAACAACACTCCTCAGAGTTTCTATTAGAGGAAAGATCATGGGCTGGTTTCCCTTAAGATGGAAATCACAATGCTCACGATTCATTAAGATGGCTTTGAGCAGTATGACTTATTTCTGGGAAACAGCACTCAAGAGGCTACAGTCACAGACCTCAAAAAATCAGAGCCACTCCATTTCTGAGTTCAGATGTACTACCTTTGGAGTACAGGTTTACAATCCAAACTTGGATTGCCCCCGCCCTAGTGTCAAAGGGAATTGAGATTCTATCTGGATTATCTAGCTTATCTTATCTATAAAACAGCCTAAACTGATAACTGAATCTCAAACTTCATGTCTTTTAGTCTGAACCATCCTGTTTTCCTGTCTTCATAGTATAAACAAATAGCTAATTGATAAATGTGTCACTTGGTGTTGTATGTAACCCAATAGTCTCTAAGTACCATAATTGCTGGTAATACTTTGCAAACTTCTATTGTGTTAATCAACAGTTGATGTTAGGGCTGATATCGATAACAATCACCTTGTTATCCCCCTCATTTTTCAGAAAAGGAAATGAAGACAAAGAAGCAGTAATGTGGCCGGGCACGGTGACTCACACCTGTAATCCCAGCACTTTGGGAGGCCGAGGTGGGCGGATCACGAGGTCAGGAGATCGAGACCATCCTGGCTAACACAGTGAAACCCCGTCTCTACTAAAAATACAAAAAATATTAGCCGGGCATGCTGGTGGGCACCTGTAGTTCCAGCTCCTGAGTAGTTGAGGTGGGAGGCTGAGGCAGGAGAATAGGTGAACCCGGGAGGCGGTGCTTGCAGTGAGCTGATATCTCGATTGTGCCACCGCACCCCAGTCTGGGCGACAGAGTGAGACTCCGTATTAAAAAAAAAAGGTAATGTGACTTGCCCGAGTTCACACTTCAAGTTAGTGACAGAGCTGGGACTACAATATACGTCTCCTTATTCCCAGTACACTATTTTTAAACTGCACCAATTTACAAATAGAGGTACATATCATTACTTTCACAAATGTTCCCTGATAAGTTTTTCTGTTTCATTTTGAAGCTGTTCTATTGTAACGTTTTAAGTCTTAATGTTGTATGTGGGGGCAGGCAGGAATGTGCTGAATTACCACTTTGCAGGAAACGTGACCTTGTAGAAAAGTAAAACTCTCTGAGTAACAATAAGGTTGACCTGGTTTTAGAGTACCCGATGTGCAAAATGAGAAATTTATAAGATAATCACACTGAAGGCGACTCAGTATAAGGGAGTACTCAGCAGAACTTCTTGAGTGCATTTAAACATTTAAGATCATTATTTGGCAGAACTCTCTGGGGCCGATAAACAAAGTTAAAACGTTAAAAGTTACTGCCAAATGAAAACCAAAAAAGCAAATTCAGCATCTTTGAAAAACAATAGAAGTCATGAAGAAATAGAATCTACTTGACAGGAACTCAGTTTCTCCTGGAAATATCAGGACCCTAGTAATCAGCCTAGTAAATAGCCTTTCTCAGTCACACAGATAGCAGCACTATAACTCTTCCAGTCTTAAGGCTTAAACTTGGATATTATTTCAAGGTTCCTCCTATGCCTTATTCCCTAGAGTTTATTCATTAACAAGGCTTTGTTTTATCTTCCTTTGAAATAACTCTAAAATTCTCCTCTTCTCCATTCAGACTACCACCATTCTAGATAGAATCTATTAACTTATGACACAGTCCCATTCTCTCCTCTAGTTCACCACTGACATTGCCATAGGAGTCACCTTATAACATACAGCTTTCTTGATCACTTCCTTAAGAACCTCGAGTGTCTCTTCAATGCCTATAAGATCAAGTCATAGCTTCTCAACCAGATGTTCAACATCCTCCAACGAGTAGGTCCAGCTTACCTACTCTTTCTAAATATTTCTAAATATTCTTCCCTCTCTTTCTAAATATTGCCCTATCCAAGACAGTACCAATTCTCACCCTTGACTTCCATCCCCACCCCACATATGATGAAAGTTTTCTCCCAGCTCCTACATCTGTCTATCTATATCTTACCCAGCCTTTAAAAATCAGCTTAACTTCTACCTCTTCCATATAACTTTCCTATCCACCACCCAATAACTTCAGCTAACATTGATATTTACAATTTCATTTAGTGCTAGCAATGCTCTAGACACTGATATCCTGCATGTGTTTTTATAATTGGAAAAAAATAGCAGGTAAAATTTGGAACTCATTTAACAAAGTCCTGCCCTGAAACAGAAGGATGGTCAAATGTTTACAAGCATACCTTGGAGATATTGAGGGTTCAGTTCCAGACCATCGCAATAAAGTGAATGTTGCAAGTCAAACATTTTCATCTCCCAATGCATATAAAATTTATGTTTACACTATACTATAGCCTATTAAGTATGCAATAACATTGTTTAAAAATATACAAACATTAATTTTAAAATACTGTATGCTAAAAAATGTTAACGATTTTCTGAGTTTTCAGTGAGTCATAATCTTTTTGCTGGTGGATGGTCCTGCCACAATGTTGATGACTGCTGACTGATCAGGTTGACTGGTAAGGGTGGTGGTTGCTGAAGGTTGAAGTGCCTGTGGCAATTTCTTAAAATAAGACAACAATTAAGTTTGCCACATCGATTGACTCTTCCTTTCATAAAAGATTTCTCTGTAGCATGCAACACTGTTTGATAACATTTTACCTGCAGTAAAACTTCTTTCAGTTTTGGAATCAATCCTCTCAAACCCTGCCACTGGTTTATCAACTAAGTTTATGTAATATGCTAAATCTTCTGTTGTCATTTCAACAATGTTTCACAGCTTCTTCACCAGGAATATATTCCATCTCAAGAAACTGCTTTCTTTGCTCATCCATAAGAAGCAACTCTTCATACATTAAAGTTTTATGAGATTGCAGCAATTCAGTCACATCTTCAGGCTCCAATTCGAATTCTAGTTCTCTTGTACTTTTGCCACATCTGCAGGCCATCATTTGAAGGATTCCTCAATCTTTTTTCCTCACAAGATGGAAGTATCATCTATTGGAACATCTTAAATATACTTCATTCATGACACATTATTCATTTATTACAGAATCAGAGAATCTTAAGAATGTATGAGAGGGGAAGGGACTTTGGATCATAAATCATACATTTTACATGAAGAAACTAAGGTTCACCTCTGTTCCCTGGGATTTCTTTATTTTATCTAGATTTGGGGATACATGCGCTTGTTTGTTACATGGGTGTATTGTGTACTGGTGGGGAATGGGCTTCTAGTGTACCCATTATCCAAATAGTGAACCCTACCTGATAGGTAATTTTTCAGCCCTCATCGCCCTTCTATCATCCCCATTTCTGAAGTTCCCCGTGTCTATTATTTCCATCTTTATGTTCATGTGTACCCATTGTTTGGTTCCCACTTATAAATGAGAACATGTGGTATTGGTTTTCTGTTTCTGAGTTAGTTCACTTAGGATAATGGCCTCCAGCTCCCTCCATGTTGCTGCAAAGGACATGATTTCTTTCTTTTTGTGGCTACATACTATTCCACATTTTTTTTTTTTATCCAGTCAAATGTTGATTGTTTCCTGGGATTCCCGATATATTTTCATTCCCCTTAGAAAGCCACTGCTGTTAAATTAATAAAATAATTTAGGAAGAAGTTCAGCAGTATGTATTGAGAGCTTTAAAAATGCTCCCAGGTTTTGGTCCAGTAATTTGACTTCTAGGAAGCTATACTGAGCAAATAACCTGGAGATATGTGAAGATCTTTATGTACAGAAATATCTATCTCAGCTTCATTTACAACAATATAGATCAATGGAAGAAACCTTAAATATTCCCAAGCTGGAGACTAGTTAAATACATTGTAGTGTACTTGACATGACCGAATGAAATATTATGTAGCCATTTTAGTAGGGTATTTTAACACAGGATGGTAGAAAGCACATTATCTCAATCTCACCTGTCAGAGCTACTTCCCCACAAGAGAAATTGGTGGTGGGAAGGGCAGTATACGCAAAGAGCGTTATTACAGATAATTATATATGAAAAATTCTTATACAATATTAAGTAAAGAAAACTGGGTACAAAAATGTGTAGAGTTAATTTTAAAATGCATGGGGGAAGAAGACAGGAAAGATTTATTTTAAGTCATATAGTTTGATTTTATGTATTCATGATTTGCTGATTTAAGTAATTTTTTGCGATTTTTATTTTGAAATAATTTCAGAAACATAGAAAAGTTACAAAAATAGTAAAAAGAAATCCCATGTACCTTTCACCCAGATTCTCTAACTGTTATCATTTAAAAACAATTTTGAAAGCCAGGTGCAGTGGCTCACACCTGTAATCCCAGCACTTTGAGAGGCCAAGTAGGACAGATCACAAGGTCAGGAGTTTGAGACCAGCCTTGCCAACATGGTGAAACCTCATCTCCACTAAAAATACAAAACTTAGCCAGGCATAGTGGTGCATGCCTGTAGTCCCAACTACTCGGGAGGTTGAGGCAGAAGAATCACTTGAACCTGGGAGATGAAGATTGCAGTGAGCCGAGATTGCACCACTGCACTCCTGCCTGGGCAACAGAGTGAGATTCCATCTCAAAAAAAAATTCATTCATTCATTCATTCATTAATAAAATAAAACAATGTTGTAAAGTAGTCCCTTTGTCCCATTTAAGGGAGTTTGGCCAATAAGCTCCTGTGTGAACATTGTCACATTAGATTCCAAAGTAAAGGGGCAATGGAAATGGGACAGGCTAATTTCTGATGGCCTGTGGGATCTGGGATTAAAGCCAATCCAAGACTAGTTATCAAACGCAAGACTTTTAATGAGCTACACTGCTTATTATTTGCTGTTTTAGTGTCATTTCATTCTGCTTTTACCTTGACTACTTCAAGGAACATCATGCAGACAAAGTGATAATGAGTGTTGAGCAACAGATTTAAAATCCCCCATGCAGCTGAGTGACTTAAGGGAAACAAATATATAACTTTTTACTTACGTCTTCACCTCAGTGAAAATAAAATATATTGATTTAGTCCAGATGTCAGTGGTTATACAAACCTCCTCTGGACATTGGCGAGAAGGAGAAGAAAAAACTTACAAAAATAAAAGCACACGTGTTTATAGCCATGAAAATACATGATGAAAATGAAAGCACTGATATTTTAACATAGATACTGCATTTTTAACCTTAAAATTGAAAGAGTCCCCTGTATTATAGTCATTTTCGAGGCAGAAGAGAAATTTGGGTCATTTGGCACTATCCAATAAAACTTTCCACAATGATGAAAATGTTATATGTCTATACTTTCCAATACAGTAACCATGAGCCACATGTAGCTATTGAGTGCTTAAAATGTGGCTGATGCAACTGAGGAATTGAATTTATTTCATTTTAATGTATTTAAATTTAAATAGTCGCATGTGGCTAGTGGCTACTGTACTAGACAGTGTACTAGACTTCCATCCTAAGTAGAAATGTCTTTTCCAGTTCCCCTGATCTCTTTGCATTCTCCCTCATGATCATATTAATTCCTAATTGCTCCAGTTACTACTTACAATATGATACTTCATCCTGGCTGCATGTTATATTCACCGGGGGAGTTATTTTAAAATGTCATTGTGGAGAGGAGGGATGACTTAAGCATTGATATTTGTAAAAGGGTATTTAATACGTAGCCAGGGTTGAGAACCTTTCATCAATATGCGATGATTCCCAATTTTATATTACTAGCTCTCAATAATAAGCTTCAGATGCTGACTGGATCGCTCCTCCTGATGTCCCCCGCCCCAAAGAAAACCTCAGATACCAACATATCCAAATGTGACATGATTATGTCCCGTTGCCCTCACCCAAATCCTTTGAATTGTAATTACTGGACTTAATTCTGCCATTTTACCATTTGTTTTCCATATGTCACATATTTTTTTGTTCTTCAATTCCTTCATTAATACCTTCTTTTGTATTTGAGTTTTGTAGTATACCATTTTAACTCACTTCTCACTTCTTATTTGAGATATTTCTTAGTTATTTTCTTAGTGGCTACCATGGAGATTAAAATTAACATCTTAAATATATAGCAAACTGGCTTGAATTAATAACATAGCTTAAATAGTATAAATAACTCTGTTCCTATGCAGCTCTCTTTTCCTTTATGTTGTTATTGTCACAACTTTTTTATATCATGTGTGTCCACCAACATAGATTCATAATTTTGGTTTCATGCATTTGTCTTTTAAATCATATAGAAAAAAAACAGGGTTTACAAACCAAAAGTACAATAACACTGGCTTTTAAATTTAGCTATGTAGCTACATTTATCAGCATTCTTTATTTCTTCATATGGCTTCAAATTGCAATCCAATCTCAAGGACTCCCTTTAGCATCTATTGTTGGACACATCAGTAAACAACAAACTTCCTCAGCTTTTGCCTAAGAATGTCTTACTTTTGCCTTCACTTTAGAAGAATCATTTTGCAGGATATAGAACTCTTGATTGAAGATTTTTTATTTCTTTTAATGCTTATCATCTACTGAATTTGGATCTCTGTGTGTGGTTTCTGAAGAGAAACTGGGTGTTAATTTTGTTGAGCATCCCTTGTATGTGACGAGTCATTTCCCTCACTGATTTCAAGATTCTCTGTCTTTGGCTTTTGACGGTTTGATTGTAGTGTGTATCAGTGGGAATTTCTTTCAGTTTTTCCTTATTGGAGGTCTTTGAATTTCTCAGATGTGTAGAGTCACAAAATGCAATTACTTTTCCACCAACCTAATAACTCAGCCTTAGAATAATTGAGACTCATTCCTTGAGGTGAAGGAGGGGCTTCTTGTCCAGCCCATGACTGCATGGGGATGTGGTTAACCTTAAAAACAAAAGCAGGGCTCTGCCAACAGAGCATTCTCCCATCTCTATCCCCACTATTCTTTCATGTAATAATTCAATACGTGTTTATTGGGAGTTTACTATGTGCCAGGTACTGGGAATAAAATAGTGAACATGACTGATGAGGCTCTGGCTATTAGGGAGTTCATATTTGGGTTGGGAGAGCCAAATGTTAAAATAGTAAACAAACAAAAATATATTTAATTCAAATAATTATAAGTTCTTGAACTTACCTTGAAAAAAATGTAGACGGAAATCCAGCTAGGATAGTGAGATGCAGAATGACATGTGTGGGGCTTGAAAGAGTGGTCTTGAAAGGCTTCACTGAATATCTACTATTGTTGGCACTCTCATAGATTTTGTGGAGCATACAGAAGAATCTGCCTTCATTGAAGTAGTTCAGGATATTTGTTCTGAAGCTACACAACAGGAGAGAAACTGTGCAGCTTTATGGAAGAGGACTAAAATGTAAGGACCCCTAAGTGATCACATGCTTGACAGGTTTAAAGAACAGATAGAAGGCCAGTGTGCTCTTAAATACCATTGTGTTTTATATACCTACATCTGAGCACATGCTATATCTACAACCTAGAATGACCATTCCTAGCTCATTGCTGTCTAGGAAACTCTTACCAACCCTTCAAGACATAGTTCAAATACTATTTCCTCTGTGATGCCTTCCCTTATCTCCAACAGGCGAAGTTGAACACTTCCTTCTTTGTATCCCTACTATCGATCTGAATCCCTATCACCCTGCACTATGTTTAACTTATTTACATTTTTGTCTCCCCCTCTGGACTTGGAGTTGCTTGACGGCAAGGGCAATGTCATTTATATATGCATATTTGTGTTCCCTACTACCAAGTGCTCTGGGCATGACAAATACTAGATGTACAGCAAGTACTTATTGAACTGAAACAATGAATATCTACTATTGCTGGCACTCTCATAGATTTTGTGGAGCATACAAAAGAATTTGCCTTCATTGAAGTAGTCAGGAATGTAGACTCTGGTGCCAGAAGCTTGACTTCAATCCCATTCCCCCCACTTACTAGCTGCGTGACCTTAAAAAATTACTTAAACTCTCTGTGCTTCAGGTTCCTTATCTGTAAGGTGGGAGATAATAGTGGTAACTGTCTGAAAGTGAGTATTAATTTAAATAATGCATACAAAACATTTAGCATACATGGTATCTGGCACAGAATAAGTGTTGAGTCTTACCTTATTTATAAATTAAGGAAATAATTAGATTGACAAGATTTATACACATGAAAAACAAAATACTACAAATATATTACTATACAGAATGGTTTAAAGTGCCTCCTGAACCAAGATGATGCAGTACTACGACCTCAACAAAGCATTGCTGAATGAATGAATGAACGAATGAATGAACTAAAAAAAAAAAAAAGCCACAGTATAATCTGTGCTGGTCTGACCATTTCTAGGGCACTGTGTTCACTTGTAAATATTACACTTTAAGAGAAACAAAGTACTTTTTAACTAGAAGCAGACCAGTAGGATACTGCAAAATCTGGAAAGTAATAACAGTGATTGAAGAAACTGAGAATAGTTAGGTAGAGGAATACATTACTGCTGACATTAAACATTTGAAAGTTGTCATGTGTAATAAAGAGGAGCTTTGCTTGATGCCGCTCTAGAGAGCAGAACTTGGGCCAGGGCATAAAAGTTATAGGCAGGTGATTTCAGCTGAACATAGGAGAGTATTTGCTGAAAGTCAGTGTTCACCATGCAGGTGAGGAAGTGGTGAGTTTTCCATCTGTGGAGGTGCTGATTAACCAAACAATCACCTAACAAGGATACTGTCAAGGGGACTTTTTCATTGGGCTGGGGGTTATTCTAGATGGACTTTGGAGTTCTTTACAGGAGGTTCAAGATCTGGACCTTTCAGGGAAAGAATGGTGTCATTACATTAAAATTAGTTCTCAAAGTGATAATCTCAAAGAAGACAAAATGCTCTCATAATCAACATCCTCATAACTTTCCCATGACCAGCACCCTCCTGTGCTTTTATACATGACATTTCCACTATAGTCGCTTTTTGGATTGCTCATTCAAGGTCCCTGTTCAAGTATTATTTTTTTTCCTAAGAGAAGTATAGTTTTAAGCCAGTCAGCCATTATCATCAGCTTCTATTATATTCCCTGGTATATATTAAGAATTATTTATTCAATGTGTTACCAGTCATTCACACCTTAGATCGTACAAATTTATCAGATTAAATTTACTTGCCTTAGAAAGGCCCTGAAGAGACAGACAACTGGACAGATAAGTTTGGAAAATTGTGAGAGGTCATAAGGGTTTTACCATTTAAGCTGCAGTCTTCATGACACACAGTGCAAGCTGTGCACAGATACCACGACACTCTGAAGGTACTGATGTTTTCTTAGTTAGGTAGAAAGCCAGCCTTTCCTCCTCACAGATGAAGTCTTATGCTGGGCAGCAGTCTGGGCTGGGATTTGCTGAAGCCATTTTGTGCCCTGGCCTTCTGCCAAGTCCATCGATTTAGCTCTTTGAATGGCATCATTTAAGCCCACAAATGACACAGATTCTATTAGACAAACTCCTCCGGCCAACAGCAAATAAAAGAGAGAACATGATAAGCCCTCTGAGGCAGCCTGTTAGACCATTCTTAATCTTTCATGGTTGGAGAACTACATTGTGAGTGGGGTTCACTGGCAGAATGGCATGAAATACCGGCAGGTTTTCTTTCTTTAGTTAAGAATATACCTCGAGGCTTAGTTTGGTTAATGGCAGATGAGTGCATCTGCCAAGTATAAAGGTAAACAGTAATGGGAAAAAACCTTCCAAATAATACATTCTTCTTTTTTTTTCTTTTTTATTATACTTTAAGTTCTGGGGTACATGTGCATAACGTGCAGGTTTGTTACATATGTATACATGTGCCATGTTGGTGTGCTGCACCCATTAACTCGTCATTTACATTAGGTATATCTCCTAATGCTATCCCTCCCCTGTCCCTCCTCCCCACAATAGGACCCAGTGTGTGATGTTCCCCTTCCTGTGTCCAAGTGATCTCATTGTTCAATTCCCACCTAAGAGTGAGAACATGCGCTGTTTGGTTTTCTGTTCTTGTGATAGTTTGCTGAGAATGATGGTTTCCAGTTACATCCATGTCCCTACGAAGGACACAAACTCATCCTTTTTTATGGCTGCATAGTATTCCATGGTATATATGTGCCACATTTTCTTAATCCAGTCTGTCATTGATGAATATTTGGGTTGATTCCAAGTCTTTGCTACTGTGAATAGTGCCACAATAAACATACGTGTGCATGTGTCTTTATAGCAGCATGATTTATAATCCTTTGGGTATATACCCAGTAATGGAATGGCTGGGTCAAATGGTACTTCTAGTTCTAGATCCTTGAGGAATGGCCACACTGTCTTCCACAATGGTTGAACTAGTTTACAGTCCCACCAACAGTGTAAAAGCGTTCCTATTTCTCCACATCCTCTCCAGCACCTGTTGTTTCCTGATTTTTTAATGATCACCATTCTAACTGCTGTGAGATAGTATCTCATTGTGGTTTTGATTTGCATTTCTCTGATGGCCAGTGATGATGAGCATTTTTTTCATGTGTCTGTTGGCTGTATAAATGTCTTCTTTTGAGAAATGTCTGTTCATATCCTTTGCCCACTTTTTGATGGGGTTGTTTGTTTTTTTCTTGTAAATTTGTTTGGGTTCTTTGTAGGTTCTGGATATTACCCTTTGTCAGATGAGTAGATTGCAAAAATTTTCTCCCATTCTGTAGGTTGCCTGTTCACTCTGATGGTAGTTTCTTTTGCTGTGCAGAAGCTCTTTAGTTTAATTAGATCCCATCTGTCAATTTTGGCTTTTGTTACCATTGCTTTCGGTGTTTTAGTCATGAAGTCCTTACTCATGTCTATGTCCTGAACGGTATTGCCTAGGATTTCTTCTAGGGTTTTTATGGTTTTAGGTCTAACATTTAAGTCTCTAATCCATCTTGAATTAATTTTTGTATAAGATGTAAGGAAGGGATCCAGTTTCAGCTTTCTACTTATGGCTAGCCAGTTTCTCCACCACCATTTATTAAATAGGGAATCCTTTCCCCATTTCTTGCTTTTGTCAGGTTTCTCAAAGATCAGATGGTTGTACATCTGTGCTATTATTTCTGAGGGCTCTGTTCTCTCCCATTGGTCTATATCTCTGTTTTGGTACCAGTACCATGCTGTTTGGTTATTGTAGCCTTGTAATATAGTTTGAAGTTAGGTAGCGTGATGCCTCCAGCTTTGTTCTTTTGGCTTAGGACTGTCTTGTCAATGCAGGCTCTGTTTTGGTTCCATGTGAACTCTAAAGTAGTTTTCTCCAATTCTGTGAAGAAAGTCATTGGTAGCTTAATGGGGATGGCATTGAATCTATAAATTACCTTGGGCAGTATGGCCATTTTCACGATATTGATTCTTCCTATCCATGATCATGGAATATTCTTCCATTTGTTTATGTCCTCTTTTATTTCATCGAGCAGTGGTTTGTAGTTTTCCTTGAAGAGGTCCTTCACATCCCTTGTAAGTTGGATTCCTAGGTATTTTATTGTCTTCGAAGCAATAGTGAATGGGAGTTCACTCATGATTTGGCTCTCTGATTGTCTATTATTGTTGTATAAGAATGCTAGTGACTTTTGCAAATTGATTTTGTATCCTGAGACTTTGCTGAAGTTGCTTATGAGTTTAAGGAGATTTTGGGCTGAGATGATGGAGTTTTCTAAATATACAATCATGTCATCTGCAAACAGGGACAATTTGACTTCCTGTTTTCCTAATTGAATACCCTTTATTTCTTTCTCATGCCTGATTGCCCTGGCCAGAACTTCCCACACTATGTTGAATAGGAGTGGTGAGAGAGGGCATCCCTGTGTTGTGCCAGTTTTCAAGGGGAATGCTTCCAGTTTTTGCCCATTCAATATGATATCGGCTGTGGGTTTGTCATAAATAGCTCTTATTATTTTGAGATATGTTCCATCAATAGCGAATTTATTGAGAGTTTTTATCATGAAGGGCTGTTGAATTTTGTTAAAGGTCTTTTCTGCATCTATTGAGATAATCACGTGGTTTTTTTGTCTTTGGTTCTGTTTATATTCTGGGTTACGTTTATTGATTTGCGTGTGTTGAACCAGCCTTGTATCCCAGGGATGAAGCCGACTTGATCGTGGTGGATAAGCTTTCTGATGTGCTGCTGGATTTCGTTTGACAGTATTTTATTGAGGATTTTCGCATTGATGTTCATCGGGGATATTGGTCTAAAATTCTCTTTTTTTGTTGTGTCTCTGCCAGTCTTTGGTATCAGGATGACGTTAGCCTCATAAAATGAGTTAGGGAGGATTCCGTCTTTTTCTATTGATTGGAATAGTTTCAGAAGAAATGGTACCAGCTCCTCTTTGTACCTCTGGTAAAATACGGCTGTGAATCTGTCTGATCCTGGAGATTTTTTGGTTGGTAGGCTATTAATTATTACCTCAATTTCAGAGCCTGTTATTGGTCTATTCGGAGATTCAACTTCTTACTGGTTTAGTCTTTGAAGGGTGTATGTGTCCAGGAATTTATACATTTCTTCTAGATTTTCTAGTTTATTTGCATAGAGGTGTTTATAGTATTCTCTGATGGTAGTTTGTATAGTAGTCTCTGATGGTAGTTTGTGGGGTCAGTGGTGATATCTCCTTTATCATTTTTTATTGCGTCTATTTGATTCTTCT
>NW_012116999.1:2108895-2126595 GCF_000951035.1 Colobus angolensis palliatus
CTGTAAAGGATTTTATTTCTCCTTCACTTATGAAGCTTAGTTTGGCTGGATATGAAATTCTGGGTTGAAAATTCTTTTCTTTCAGAATGTTGAATATTGGCCCCCACTCTCTTCTGGCTTGGAGAGTTTCTGTTGAGAGATCTGCTGTTAGTCTTATGGGCTTTCCTTTGTGGGTAACCCGACCTTTCTCTCTTGCTGCCCTTAACATTTTACCTTCATTTCAACTTTGGTGAATCTGACAATTATGTGTCTTGGAGTTGCTCTTCTGGAGGAGTATCTTTGTGGCGTTCTCTGTATTTCCTGAATTTGAATGTTGGCCTGCCTTGCTAAGTTGGGGAAGTTCTCCTGGATAATATCCTGCAGAGTGTTTTCCAACTTGGTTCCATTCTCCCCGTCACTTTCAGGTACACCTATCAGACGTACATTTGGTCTTTTTACATAGCCCCATATTTCTTGGAGGCTTTGTTCATTTCTTGTTACTCTTTTTTCTCTAAACTTCTCTTCTCGCTTCATTTCATTCATTTGATCTTCAATCACTGATACCCATTCTTCCAGTTGATCGAGTCAGTTACTGAAGTTTGTGCATTTGTCACATAGTTCTCATGTTATGGTTTTCATCTCTATCAGGTCGTTTATGGACTTCTCTGCCTTGGTTAATCTAGTCAGCCATTTGTCAATCTTTTTTCAAGGTTTTTAGTTTCTTTGCACTGGGTTCGTAATTCCTCCTTTAGCTCAGAGAAGTTTGATTGTCTGAAGTCTTCTTCTCTCAACTCATCAAAGTCATTCTCTGTCCAGCTTTGTTCCATTGCTGATGAGGAGCTGTGTTCCTTTGGAGGGGGAGAGGTGCTCTCACTTTTAGAATTTCCAGCTTTTCTGTACTGCTTTTTCCCCATCTTTGTGGTTTCATCTACCTTTGGTCTTTGATGATGGTGACGTACTAATGGGGTTTTGGTGTGGATGCCCTTTCTGTTTGTTATTTTTCCTTTTAACAGTCAGGACCCTCAGCTGCATGTCTGTTGGAGTTTGCTCGAGGTCCACTCGAAACCATTTGCCTGGGTATCAGCAGCGGAGGTTGCAGAAGAGTGAATATTGCTGAACAGTAAATGTTGCTGTCTAATCGTTCCTCTGGAAGCTTCGTCTCAGAAGTATACCCAGCCATGTGAGGTGTGAGGTGTCAGTCTGCCCCTAGTGGGGGATGTCTCCCACTTAGGCTACTCAGGGGTCAGGGACCCACTTGAGCAGACAATCTGTCCGTTCTCAGATCTCAAACCCCGTGCTGGGAACACCACTACTCTCTTCAAAGCTGTCAGACAGGGACATTTACATCTTCAGAGGTTTCTGCTGCCTTTTGTTTGGCTATTCCCTGTCCCCAGAGGTGGAGTCTACAGAGGCAAGCAAGCCTCCTTGAGGTTCGGTGGGCTCCACCCAGTTCGAGCTTCCCGGCTGCTTTGTTTAGCTACTTAAGCCTCAGCAATGGCGGGCGCCCCTCCCCCAGCCTTGCTGCTGCCTTGCAGTTAGATCTCAGACTGCTGTGCTAGCAATGAGGGAGGTTCCGTTTGTGTGGGACCGTCCGCCAGGCACGGGATGTAATCTCCTGGTGTGCCGTTTGCTAAGACCCTTGGTAAAGCACAGTATTAGGGTGGGAGTGACCCGATTTTCCAGGTGTTGTGTGTCACAGTTTCCCTTGGCTAGGAAAGGGAATTCCCTTCCCCCTTGTGCTTCCCAGGTGAGACAATGCCTCACCCTGCTTCGACTCTCACTCGTTGGGCTGCATCCACTGTCCTGCCCCCACTGTCTAACACGCCCCAGTGAGAAGACCCTAGTACCTCAGTTGGAAATGCAGAATCACCTGTCTTCTGTGTTGCTCACACTGGGAGCTGGAAGCTGGAGCTATTCCTATCCGGCCATCTTGGCGTGGATCCCCAAATAATACATTCTTAAAAGATACCAGAAACTCCATCACTAGCTACTTATTCTCAGAATGATGGCACAGTAGGCCTAACAGCAAGCATGCAGAGAAAGGATTGGCCTCTGAGCCTGGAGTGAGGCTGAGGCTAAACCTATGAGTCAGGGTCAAGTGGCTGCAGCTGGGGGGATTGGAAAAGGGCAAAGAATTAGGCAAGTCATTAGACAGCTATATGAGTCTGCATGACAACAGACAATGAAGGAAACCCATTTTTGCATTATTCTCTATTCATAGTATAGAGGTGGGCATGACTACTTAACAGAGCTTTCCAAGGCTGGATACCAGACCCCTCCTTTACCCTCCATCACTTCACCCCCATTCTTTTAGCCAGACATTGCTTTAATTCCAAAGTCACAGCAATGTTCCTAATGAAGGAATTCATGTTAATATCTTACTCGTGTTTAGCCATGTGATTTATTATTTCATCCAGGGGTAGTTTTGGCAATGTAGTCCCTTAAACTAAGAGTGACTCCAATGATACAATCTCAGGCAAACCTTTGTAGAATTATTTTTTCTAAAGAGGAATACTATTAAGGCCTCTTATAACAGAGCCCACTGGAAAATTACATAGACCAGACTAATTCCAACTGCAGGAGATGAAAATTAAATCTGGACTTTGAACTGACTATATATCATCCAATTATACTTGCCTCAAGTTACAAATTACCATGATTTTACTGTTGTCTCTCTTCACTACTTTAACCCATGCATCTGGCACATAGTGAGAATTCAATGAATGGTACTGTTTGTTGCCTTCATTGTGATTACCATTAGGGGCAGTGGTAGTAATAGTGCCACTCTAGTACCTGGCACCATGCCTGGGCCATGTTAAATATTCAAAACTAATGATTATTTTTATAACTTTATTGCCCCAGCTTCTGGCATAGTGCCTGGCACATAATAGGTCACCAATTTAGTTTCCTTCTTTCTCACCTTTCCCTGGGATGCAATATTCTTCTGCTTCCCCCACAACTGTGCCTTACTAAAGGAGTTGCAGATCTTCCTGTAGCAGTAATACTTCCTGTAGCAATACCACCACCAGTGATACCATCTGAAAGGACATCTAGCCTTTTCTTCCATGGTAGCCTCTTAAATGGCAAATGGGTAGCAAGTGTTCAGGACCATTTTTCAGATGGGGATACCAAGATTATGAGCTATTGCCTTGGAATGTTAGCTCACTTCTAATCCCTATATTCTATTAAGTTGAAAAAATAAGACCCCTCGCATTCCGCCCAACCCATCACCCAACTAGGCTATAACTGTTCTCATCATCTTTCTTGTTGTACTCGGCAGTGCCTAGACTGCCCCTACACTTTCATGTTTAATTCATCCTCCAAGGATTAGCCTAAGAGCTACCATCTTTATGAAACTTTCTGTGAGACCTCCAGCCTTCAATGAGCAGGGTTCTGTTGTTTCCTGTCCCCCAGCAGGGGCTAGCAGAGTGCTAGACACAATAGGTACTCTCAGTGTGTTTGTACTGATTAAATAAATAGAAGCTAATTGGGTTGTTGATCCTCACTTTAGGAGGTCACACTATCCCTTCTCTCTCCAACTCATGTTTGTTTACAAGGTAAAGGCAGGGAGGCAGTCTACAATTAGTATCATTAAAGTTTTGTGTTGTGTATTGGCAAATATAAGTGCTGCTTTCCTTTAGCCACTTTCACTACTTTCACTTTACTTGAAAGTAGTGAAAGAATGTATCAGTGCTTCTTGAGGCAGTGAAACAGCACCCTGTTCTCTTGGGATTTAGATGTGGAGAGCAATTTGTCATTTGGACCTGCTCAGGGCAAGATGCAACACTCACCTTCAAATACTAACTTCCCAGAAGGTCACAAGCACGTGAACTGCAAATGCCACTTGATATAAGATATGCCTCTCCCTCTGCCAAAGCAGAGATGTTCATTACCTGGAAGACTGAGGTAAATGTTTGTGGAAGCTTCATGTCTTTATCTTTTCTTACAACCAGAAGGTGAGAAAAGAGGCTCTTTATCACATTTCCATGTCCTTTAGCTGGAAAAACAGTTAAGTAATTGGAATAGGTCCATCCAAACTCAGCCTCCAGAGGGGCCTGGAGGCCTCAGGGATGAGAGGAAAAGTAGAGCCAACACCCAATAGATCTGAGCCTCATTTTCTCCCTTGGAGAGGATAATCATTCCCGTCTCACAGGGATACTACAGGGAGTTAATGAGGAATGTGTATAAATTTTATCTGTAAACTATGAGGCAAGAGCTCTATACTGTGATTCATTCTATGTGATTGAAGACAAAGGCTGTCTTTTTACCTTCGTCTCCGAGAGAAAGTTTAAACACATTGTAGGAGCTCAATAAGTACGTTTTTACTTTAAAATGAACTCTATTAAATATAACCTGGATTTAGGTATGATACAAATAAAATAGACCATTCACTTATCAGAATTTAATCAGATTCTCAGATCTGTTAGCTTTTCATTTGAAACGGCAGAGGAAAAAATCATGAGAGGGCACAGAGGGTACATGCTTATCTTTTGCAGTTGACTTTGGCCTATTGGAGTCAATACCCCTTCCCCCAGTGAGCAGCAGCAAGAAGCAGGGTTGCAGTTAGAACTGAAATAGGATTTCAATCCAGGATGTGCATCTGGGACAGTTGCAAATGTAATCTTGAAAATTAGCATAGGACCAGAGACCTAGAACCTGAAGGAAATTGGCCAAAGATGATTTAACTCTCACAATAGCTTTATGAGGTAGGAATTATTCTGTAGCACAGGACCTGGCACACAGTAAGCAGTCACTAAATGATAACTGCTAGTAATATTATTAAGATTGATAACCTTAGTAATAATAAATAAAGCACAGGGGGCTTGAGTAACTTATTTAAGGCCACGGAACTGGTAAGTCATAAAACCAGGATTTAAGCCCAGGACTTCCTGACCCCAAAGACTGGGCTTTTTCTGTTATACTTCTTTGTGAGAGGAAAAAAGATTGTGTCATTGAAGTAGTTTAGGATTTTCTAACCCCTTAGCAGGGCTGCCTCCATAACTGGCCACTTGAGACCTCCAAGTATCTAAGGATATTTTTGGTCTTTCTCTGTTTCCTCACTCAGCTTTCTAAATTGCTATGAACCATGGCCCAACTGTACTACAAAAAGGTCAACTACTCACCGTACAGAGACCGCATCCCCCTGCAAATTGTGAGGGCTGAGACAGAGCTCTCTGCGGAGGAGAAGGCCTTCCTCAATGCTGTGGAGAAGGGGGACTATGCCACTGTGAAGCAGGCCCTTCAGGAGGCTGAGATCTACTATAATGTCAACATCAACTGCATGGACCCCCTGGGCCGGAGTGCCCTGCTCATTGCCATTGAGAACGAGAACCTGGAGATCATGGAGCTACTGCTGAACCACAGTGTGTATGTGGGTGATGCATTGCTCTATGCCATACGCAAGGAAGTGGTGGGCGCTGTGGAGCTTCTGCTCAGCTACAGGCGGTCCAGTGGAGAGAAGCAGGTAAGAGAAATTCTTACAGGCTGGGAAATAACCGGGCACAACAGGGCACCAAGTCAGAAGCCCTGAAACTAGGGAAGGTTAGGTGGTGTGGAATTGAGAAACCCTATCTCAGAAATTGCACCAGTGATCTCAGGTAGCATCCAGAGCTACCCTGCGTGGCCCATGCTGAGTTTTACTGATTTACCTTTTCCTTATAAGTGTTTGCCCATATACATTCAGTACTCACTCAATGTACTTAGCAACCCAATGATGTGTTCTTTGTTTCCAGACTATTCAAGCCCCTTCTAACCTTCATACACCCTGCTTTCTATCTTCAGTTTCCTCCTCTACTCAAAGGTTATATTCTAGAAAAGGAGAGACAGAATACAGACTTGGGCTTTCTACTTCTCATCAGCCTCTGTCTGAAGACAATACAGGAGGCCTTTAAACTTGAGTGCCATGGTGCAGATGCTTATGGAATAAGGCCTCGTATATTTTCCCAGTACCTGTCAAGTGACTGCATTCCACCTCTAGATGTTTGGGGTTTTGCCTCTGTGATTCTCATATCCTCCAAGGCACCTAGGTTTGATATTCTGAAGTCATCTATTATTTGTCTGTCTCCCTTGCCCCCATGTTCAATCCCCGAGTCCTGTGGTTCCTTCCTTCCAAATATCTTTCATATAATTTCTTTCCTCTCTAGTTCATCTTTCACCAGTCTGGCTCTGGCTCTCAACATCTCTCTCTTAGATGAGTGGTTCCTAAAGTGTGGTCCCTTGACTAGTAGCATCAGCATTACCTGGGAACTTGTTAGAAGTGCAAATTCTCAGGCCTCCGCCACAGCCCTGTTGAATCAGAAACTCTGGGATGGGGCCCCAACAAGCCCTCCAGAAGATTCTCATATACAATCAAGTTTGAGAACTGCTGTCCTAGATTAATATAAAGCTCTTCTAACCGATCTCCTTGTCTCTAGCATGTTCCCCTCTCTCAAATCTCAAGCAATAATGCTGCCTTATTCTCCCTAAAATAGCATTATGAGCCTATCATTCCTGTGCATCCTTTTGCAGCTTCCCTTCTGCTGTCTAAAGGTTGACTGAAAACGAACTTACAATAGGCAGATGAATAGGAGAAAAGGGCATACAAAATTTATTAACAGGCATATGGACATGGAAACCATGCACAAAGTTTGAGGCTCAAAGAAATGTCAGATGTTTGAGACATAAATACTCTCTTCATAGGGGAGAAATGTATGGACCTGGGAGGCAAACATTACTATATACATGATTATCTTTGGACTCTGGATGGTGCCAAGAAGTTAAGGAAAAGTGAGGGGTGAAACTGCACAAGAACTAATGCTGTCTTTTTTTTCTTAAATTTCCATAGATTATTGCAGAGCAGGTAGTGTTTGGTTACGTGAGTAAGTTCTTTGGTGGAAATTTGGGAGATTTTGGTGCACCCATCACCTGAGCAGTATATACTACAGCCTATTTGTAGTCTCTTATTCCTCTCCCCCTTCCCACCCTTGCCCCCGAGTCCCCAAAGTCCATTGTGTCATTCTTATGCCTTTGCATCCTTATAGCTTAGCTCCCACTTATGAGTGAGAATACACGATGCTTGTTTTTCCATTCCTGAATTACTTCACTTAGGAAAATGGTCTCCAGTCTCATCCAGGTGGCTGCATATGCCATTAATTAATTCCTTTTTTTTTTTTTGAGAGAGTCTCACTCAGTCACCCAGGCTGGAGTGCAGTGGTGCGATCTCGCCTCACTGCAAGCTCCACCTCCTGGGTTGATGCCATTCTCCTGCCTCAGCCTCCCGAGAAGCTGGGACTACAGGTGCCTGCCACCACGCACGGCTAATTTTTTTCTATTTTTTAGTAGAGACAGGGTTTCACCGTGTTAGCCAGGATGGTTTTGAGCTCCTGACCTCGGGATCCACACACCTCGGCCTCCCAAAGTGCTGGGATTACAGGCGTGAGCCACCGTGCCCGGCCAATTCATTACTTTTTATGGCTAAGTAGTATTCCATTGTATATATATGCCACAGTTTCTTTACCCACTAGTTGATTGATGGGCATTTGGGTTGGTTCCACGTTTTTGCAATTGTGAATTGTTCTGCTATAAACTTGTGTGTGCAAGTATCTTTTTCATATAATGACTTCTTTTCCCCTGGGTAGATACCCAGTAGTGGGATTGCTGGATCAAATGATAGTTCTACTTTTAGTTCTTTAAGGAATCTCCATACTGTTTTCCATAGTGGTTATACTAGTTTACATTCACACCAGCAGCATAGAAGTGTTCCCTGTTCACTGCATCCACACCAACATCTACTATTTTTTTAATTTTTTGATTATGGCCATTCTAGCAGGAGTGAGGTGGTATCACACTGTGGTTTTGATTTGCATTTCCCTGATCATCAGTGATGTTGAGCATTTTTTCATATGTTTGTTGGCCATCTGTATATCTTCTTCTGAGAATTGTCTATTCATGTCCTTAGCCCACTTTTTGATGGGATTGTTGTTGTTGATTTGCTTGAGATTTTCATTGTGGATTCTGGATATTAGTCCTTTGTCAGATGTATAGATTGTGAAGATTTTTTTCCCACTCTGTGAGTTCTTTGTTAACTCTGCTGACTGTTCCTTTTGCTGTGCAAAATCTCCTGAGCTTAATTAAGTTCCAGCAATTGATCTTTGTTTTTATTGCATTTGCTTTTGAGTTCTTAGTCATGAAATCCTTGCCTAAGCCAATATCTAGAAGGGTTTTTCCAATGTTATCTTCTAGAATTTTTAGAGTTTCAGGTCTTAGGTTTAAATCCTTAATCCATCTTGAGTTGATGTTTGTATAAGGTGAGAGATGAGGATCCAGTTTCATTCTCTTACATGTGGCTCGCCAATTATCCCAACACCATTTGTTGAAAAGGGTGTCCTTTCTCCACATTATGTTTTCTTATTATGCAGATAAAGTCCCCTAGGTAATCTCTTGGAGCTGCCCTCAGACAAATACATGAAAAGTCCATTGGGTCATGGTGATGACTGCCCATCTCTTCTCCGTGGTTGATCTTTCTTGGTTATTTGATCAGATTTCTAGGGAGGGAGTCTTAAGACGACTGCATTTCTTTTGGAAAGAAGCTTCTTTACTCAGATAAGGAAGTTACAGAGTCCCTCAGGGTGTATCCTTAAAAAGGATCAGAGAGACAGGGAGGTGGACAAAGGTCAGAAAGAGAGAGCTCAGTTTTGAGGCTTATTTTTGAAGCCTTTCCACTTTCCTTTTTTTTTTTCTTTTGGAGATGGAGTCTCACTCTGTCACCCAAGCTAGAGTGCAGTGGTGCAATGTCAGCTCACTGCAAACTCCACATCCTGGGTTCAAGCAATTCTCCTGCATCAGCCTCCCAAGTAGCTAGGACTAGAGGCACACACCTCCATGCCCAGCTAATTTTTTTTATTTTAGTAGAGACAGGGTTTCACTGTGTTGCCCAGGCTGGTCTCGAACTCCTGAGCTCAGGCAATCCGCCCACCTCAGCCTCCCAAAGTGCTAGGATTACAGGCATGAGTCACCGTGCCCAGCGGCCTTTCCATTTTTCAAAGCACTCAGCATGCTTAAGTGCCATATTTTGGGGAATTATTTTCTGTACCCCAACACTTTCAATAACTACAATGTCTCCTCATTAGAAAAGAAACCAATCCATGAAGCTTGGCACCTCAATGCCCTCATGCAATGGTCTTTCCAGTCCTGTATTCCCCTAGCCCCTTCTAAACACCCCTCAAGTCAGACAGGTCTCTCTTCACTATCTCTCTTCTTTAGGAACACAGAATTAGGCACATAGTAGGGACAAAAAAATACTGAATCATCGAAATTGGAATACCTCAACACTTTCCAAAAAGTAGAAATAATACATAACAAAACCAAAATTGCAAATTTCTTAGAAATAGTAATAATAGAAACACTCAGCATAAAATCTAATGGTATATGGCCAAAGCTGAGTTTAAAGGAAATTCATAGCTTTCATATTTGCCTAATTAAACACAAAAGAATGAAAATAAACTTAATTATAACTCACAGACTAAGAATTGTAATAAATGGAGCAGAAAGCAAAGACACTATGTTATAATAAAAGTTCCTTGAGTAAAGGGCCTGAATCCCCTTCCGCCATCAGCATTTAACACAGTATCAAGAGAATAGGACTCTCTCTTGTTCACTGCTGTATTACATCACTAGAAAAGTTATTGGTACATCACCGACACTTCATAAATGTTTATTTAATGAATGAGTAACATACAACCCACACTGTGCTAAGTACCTGACATGGCTTATCCCATTCAATCCTCTTAGCAACTCTATTAGGTAGACAGTATTATTATCATCCCTATTTTACCATAAGAAAAATTGAGGCCAGCTACAGTGGCTCATGCCTGTAATCCCAGCACTTTGGGATTTACCCGAGGTGGGCAGATCACGTGAGCTCAGGAGTTCAAGACCAGCCTGGGAGAAACCTGGTCTCTACTTAAAATACAAAAATTAGCTGGGTGTGGTAGCGCAGGCCTATAATCCCAGCTACTCAGGAGGCTAAGACAGGAGGATCGCTTGAACCGAGGAAACGGAGGGTGCAGTGAGCCAAGATTGTGCCGCTGTACTCCAGCCTGGGTGGCAGAGAGACACTCTCTCTCAAAATAAATAAATAAATAAGAAAAATTGAGTCACAGGATGATTAGGTCAATTGTCCAAGATCACAGCTAGTAAATGTGAGAGCCAGCATTCAAACCCAGGCATCCCAGCTCTTGAACACACTCTCTTAACCACTAAGCCACACTACTTCCCTAGCAGTCTGAGTAAGTCAGGATTCCCTGCATAGAAGTTCTGAGACAAAGTAGATCAATGGAGGATATATCAGCCCTCTGGAAAGGAGGGGCCTGAAGGATTTGGATGACTAGCAAAGCAGAGAGGTGTGAATATGTTCCTGACTTGACTCAGTCCACCTCACCATCCCCATTAAAACTTGTATGCTTTATTCCCCATTTCCCCAGAGCCCTGCCAAGTGCCTGGGTGATTTAATGTGCTATTCTGTGCTATTCTACACTAAGGCTTACCCAGCTACCCTGCTCCATAATGACCTTGCCCACCTCTGAGAATCTGCAGCCCATTGGCTCTTCCCTTCACTTGACACCACTCACATGTCATTTTGTACTATTGTCTAGCCTTACTTGTGTAAATGTCTGATCTCTGTAATTAGATTGCTTCTCAAATGTGAGGCAAAAATCTAATGCTCAATGGTTTCCATGTTTCCCTCATCAGTACTTAACCCAGTGCCTAGTACATGATAGGTGATATATAAATGTTTGCTGAGGAACATGAAAGAGTTAAGTGAATTTTCCAGAAAAGCATATGACTTGCTGATTGAACAAGACCCTCTGGACTTTCATATGCAACTTGATTTAACTTTATTACTGTTTGGGGAATGAGGAGATCACAGAGAAGGTTCCAAGAAGGAGGCTAGTAATGCCAGCTCTGCCTGAGTTTTGAAAGTGGGCCAAGTTCTCATTTGATGGCCCTCATTTCCTCCATCTTTCCCTTATGCTCTAGTGAATGCTGAGACTCTGCCAGTCAGGAAGAAAGACACTAGGCAAACTTATACTAAAGTGCAAGCAAAGGCATGGCCTCCCTGGGGAAAGGTAGTACTTAACTTTAGAGGAATGAACCCACTGACAGTGGAAAGTCAATCCTATGGAACCTGGGTAAAGCTACTTGGCTCAGGCAGGTTTTTATCAGGATCCTTTCATACACATTCCCAATATAAGACCTACTCTGTCCATACTTAGCTATCACACTGTATGTTCAAACCCACAAAGTTAGCAGCTCCATTCACAAGTCTCTTCAGCAGCCTTCTCCTCCCTTTCTCCTCTCTCCCTCTAACCCCCACCATGAGCCTCTGCTAAATTTCATTTTCTTCCATTGCTCTGACAATCGCTGTGATAAGTCATATGTCAGTAACTGTAACTGTCACAGTACTGGAGCCCTGTCTTTCTGAGAGATAGAAACAAAGTTTGTTTACCTGGGAGCCATCAGGGATGTGAGCAAACACAGACCTTCTGAAGGACCTTTGGTCCAGGTGGACAAGCCATTTTCAGGAAGGCCTTTCTCCCACACATGGAATTCAAACAACTGCTCTTTTTCACTGAGTCCCTCCCTTATCTCTCCAGGAGACTGGGCACAGTTGACCTCCATCACTCTTGGGAAGATAAACCACTGCCTTCCTTGGCTTTACTGGGCAAGGGCTTTAGCTCCAGGCTAGCAGTAAGAAGCTGTCTGCTCTGTCCTTATCCCAGACTCTTTTTTTTTTTTTTTTTTGAGGCGGAGTCTCGCTCTGTCGCCCGGACTGGAGTGCAGTGGCCCGATCTCAGCTCACTGCAAGCTCCGCCTCCCGGGTTTACGCCATTCTCCTGCCTCAGCCTCCAGAGTAGCTGGGACTACAGGCGCCTGCCACCTCGCCCGGCTAGTTTTTTTGTATTTTTAGTAGAGACGGGGTTTCACCGTGTTAGCCAGGATGGTCTCGATCTCCTGACCTTGTGATCCGCCCGTCTCAGCCTCCCAAAGTGCTGGGATTACAGGCTTGAGCCACCGCGCCCAGCCCTATCCCAGACTCTTGTGCTCTTCCCCCTCTTTTAGTCTATCATCTCAGACAAAGGTCAGGGGCTGGGCATAAGGGACTGACAGTAACTTAGTGGATCAACTTTGATATGGAGACCTTCACTTTTAATAAGACGAACTCTTTAAAAAGATGATGATACTCTATCAGGTAGAATTTTCTGCACCAAACAGTGGTGTGTGTGCCTATGTATGTCTGTGTGTGTGTACATTATATGTTACTCTGTGGTCTTGCTATGCCAGAAATCTGACCCTCTTGGCCCACTCCCTAATCACTGTGGCCTGTTTACTTAGGGGTAGATTTTGACAACCTGAGAAATTTGTGATTTTTGTTGGGTAAATCATCTGAAATTGGTCTCAGAATTCAAAATTCTTGAGACAACATAAGGTCTAATGCCCACTATTTCTGGTCTATTATGCTTGCTACCTTTGAACCACTGACTGTGGAAACCATTAGAGGAGTACTGTCATCAGGGAGAGCAAATCCAAGCGCAATTCAGAGAGGAGACTCATGGCTGTGCATGCTCAAAACCAGCTCTAAATCAATTGTTGTGCACATGAGAAACTTGTCAAAATGCAGATTTCTGAGCCCCACTACATACCTACGGAATCAGAATCTTGGAGTTTAGGCCTGAAATCAGAATTTTAACAAATGCGCCTCCACCTGTTTCTAGGTAAGAGGTCCACGTACCTCTCTGTATTTGTTTCCTAGGGCTGCCATAATAACTTACCACAAATTGGGTCACTTAAAACAACAAAAATGTCTTCTCTCACAGCTCAAGAGGTCAGAAGTCTGATAAGAATGTATCAGTATTATTTTCTTCTGGAGGGAGAATCTGTTCCATGCCTCTCTGCCAGTCTCTGGTGGTTGCTGATAATCCTCTGTGTACCTTGGCTTATAGCTGCGTCACTACAATCTCTGCCTTTGTTGTCAGAGTTCTCCTCTGTATGTTTCTTCTCGGTCTCTGTAGCTTTCTTCTGTGTCTCTGTATCTAAATCTTCCTCTCCTTTTTATTATGAAGATAACAGTCATTCGATTTAGTGCCCACCCTAATCCAAGATGACCTCATCTTAACTTGATTAAGTCTGCAAAGATCCTTCTTCCAAATAAGGTCACATCCACAAGTACCAAGAGTTAAGACTTGAACATATCTTTTGGGGGACACAGTTCAACCCGCTATACTCTCTATGAGAAATACTTGTCTAAACAAGTGGTTCTCAAACATTTTCAGCAATAGAGTATTTCATTAAATGAAAACCCACTCAGATGCAAAACAGACTCAAGCAGAGCTTCCCTAGTTTAAGTGCAGGTTGGGTTTCAAACCCACTTGTTCATTTTCTCTCTCTCTCTCTCTCTCTCTCTCTCTCTCTGTCTCTCTCTCTCTCTCTCTCACACACACACACACAGACACACACACACACACACTCTTCTACTCCCACACCTCCTTGGCCCCTGAGGAGTGAGCACAGCTTAAAAGCCACTGGCCTACAAGACAGAGTGACAGACTCTAATTCACCATTCTTGGTGCACCATTCATGGTGCAAGCCAGCTTGTAGCTAACAGTGTGACCTTGGGCAAGTCACAGAATCTTTCTGTAGCTCAACTTCACCATCTGCAAAATGAAGCTAACAATACCTAGCCCTACCTAATCCAGAAACCCATTGTGAGAAAGAAATAAGGTTAAGATACATCCAAGTCTTTTGAAAAAAAGGTTTGAAAAATGCTACACAGAGATCAATAACTATTATTTTCAGCTTTACTCCATCCATTTGACTTAGCATGTCGTATGGTATGGAGAGACCAGCTGGCAAATGGTAATCCTCACAAGGCACCACCAGTGGAGTGAGAGGAAGAGGCTGGTAAACAAGCCAACTTAGTTCTAAGATTACCTCCTTCTGCCTGGCCCTGATGGCAATGCTCTCCCGTCTGTTGCCAGGCAATCTGCATGACCTCAAAGTCATCTTTCCTTTTTCACTAGAATCTAAAGATTTGAGCAACAGGGAGGTAGAGTTTCTGGCCTCTGTATCAACAACCCACCCAAGTAATTTTCTTTCTTGGTCACTTGCGTCAATGCAAGCAGGTGAAAAGAGGCTAAGCCAACCTTCTCCCCATGGCCCGCCCCTCTGGGCTCTTCCATAATTACTCATTTGTCTGTAGCAGATGGCTCAAAATTAAAATTGGTCTCACAGATGAGCTAGAGAGATTGAATCTCAACAACACTGGTAAGTGTTTATGTTGAGATTATAGAAAATCAGCAACAGGACACTTCATTTACTCCTCCTCCTATCTGATTTTTTGTCTCAGGCTGAGATTACACAGTGTGGAGGGGGACACAGAGGGCCTGGAAAAAGGTGACTGGATCATGGAGAAGGAACGTAAAATGTCTAGCCTATAAATCTCAAATACTTAATATGAAAGCAGAAATTCAAGGAGAAAATTATAAAAGCCATCCTGCTATTTATAGATAACCTGCAGTGGTAGAAAGACCATAGGCTTTGAAGTCAGCCACTTATTAGATGTGTTTCCTTGGACAAATAATTTAATCTCTCCAAACCCCAATTTCTTCATCTGTAACTAGGAATGATAATGAAGTCTATTTCATAGTGTTACAGTGAGAATCACATGAAATAATACATGCATATTACTCAGAAGAGTTCATGATATCTAGTAAGTACTCAATAAAAGGTAGCTAGTATTACTCCTACTCCCACTAGTTGAAGCCATGCTGCTCAGATCACCTACTGGCTAATGTCATTTATTCATTCAAAAAAATATATTAAGCACCCGCTAGCACATAGTGGTTAATAATTCAGACTGAACGACCTTGGCAAGGTCATTCACCTTGTTGAAGCATCAGTTTCCTTATATGACAAATAGTTTTAATGATGTGATATCATGATAATTCTGTTTTTTGCTTTGATTCCCATTCCAAAGTCAAACTTATAGGTGAAACCAAAGGATTTTGTCAATCAAATCAAGAAAATAAATCATTTAGTTTAAATTGAGAGAAAAGGACGGAATGACTGCATGGCATCATACTGGCCAAAGTGAAAAACTGAGTTACCTACTCTCATATATCTGTGCTAACTTTCAGTAAACATAGCTTACTTCATTCACAGAATGGAATTGTAGAGAGTTTCAAGATCATGTGGTCTGAAGTGACATGTTCAAGGTCACTCAGCTGAGCCTGAACTGACACAAGTACCTCCTGTTCCCAAAGCTACTCTTTCTACTACCCCACTTTGCCTTTGAGGAATCACCAGAAATGCTACCATTTACGATGGAGCTGCAAATAAATAAAGCAGCTACAAGTAGTGTCTATCAAGAACAATTCATTGATGACAGAGTTTCAGCAAATGATTAGCTCTATTTAGTTGTGTTTAATTTTCAAAGTATTTTTGATTACTAATCATATGGCTCACAATCAAATTGAAATATCCAGTTAGTGCTTTCAAGAAATCCATACTCAGAGTGACATCACCAAGATAGATGGCTGATTAGAGGCACCTAACACTCATCCCCTCCACAAAATGTTCAAAAACAAAAATTAAACAACTACACTTCAACTAGAGTGTCTAAAGGAGAACACCAGAATATAGCAAGGGACTGATGAATATTCCCTGTGGAGCAGGGAATCTCATAATGGCAGTGTAGAGAGGGAATTGAAGCACCCTGCCTCCGTGACCCTGTCTCTCTTGCTGATACTGGCTCAGAGACAGCATGGGCTTCTCATCATGGGGAAAATATAAACAGAAGATCCTCAGCAGCCCTCATTACTGCCATTGACACCTGCAGTCCTTGCTACAGCAGAGTCCCACAGTCCTCACAGACACTGAGCCCAGTTTAGGGAGCTGCCTGGAGTCCATGTGGCTGCGTTGTTCCAGAGGAGGAGCCCACATGGTGTACCCTCCCTCACAGCACTATCTTGAGACTGGAGCCACTGCTAGAATGCATCTTGCTCCGGGGCCAATAGCCACTGTATCTCCCCCTCTCTGAGGCCCCACTGCTATTCCATCATACTCACACAAGTGGCTGCAATGCCACACCCCAGTTGCTTGGAGCCTAGACCCAGTAGAGCAGCTGTGACTTTGACATCCAAGCCTATGTATATGCAGTGCCCTGCATTTCAAGGAACAAGCCACCCTGCACAGTGGGGAAGCCACTTCCACGACTGGTGGAACTGCCACACTTTGCACATCCCTGACCTACCCAGCAGCATCATTACCAGCAAAGCCACACCACCGCCTCTACAAATACCCACAGCCTAGGGTACTGAGGCACTTGCAGACACTATTGATATTGATTATAGCTGAAAAAATTAAACAGAGACTACTTTACTGTGCTTATACAGAAGCAAAGCCAAAGCACCCCACCAAATCAACACCCTAAGACACATCTTCAGGAAAAAGTCTTTCCCTACTGTTAACTTAAAAATCACACAAGATCTATAAATTTAGAAAAGGAGACTATTTATTTTACAGATTAGAGCCTGCAACGTGGTCATATCACAGGCTGGGAAGAATAACCATCAACAAAGACCAGAGACAGGCACATTGAAGGAAGGGTTGGAGTAGGAGCTTTATGCTGAATGGATTAGCTAAACATATATAGTTCAGAGGTTATAAGAGGTGATATGAATATATATATAAAGGTGGTCCTGACATGTGCAAATTGATGAAACATGCATGCAACATACAACTCATGTTCATTTTAAGGTGGAGACTTAACATGTAAATGTATTACAGTTAGGTCCTGTATGTCAAAAGGTGAAGCGGGGACATCAAGGCACTCAAGTGTGCAGCCTCTGTAAACCCGCCAGGACCAGTCCATGGTTGATGCCCGTTTTATCAGGAAAAGTTACTGAAATCAGTCTTTTGTCTAGTCAAAAGAGGAGTGGCTGGGGGCCAGTTAGCATACAGTGAAACTGAATTTGCTTTAACATTGCTTATCTCAAGACCAGTGCTTGTTTAGCTGCTAGAGAAAAAGAATAACCTCATGACAGTAGGAACATAGTTTATTCTCTCTTTTTTTTTTTTTTTTTTTTTATACGTGGTCTCGCTCTGTCGCCCAGGCTGGAGAGCAGTGGTGCGATCTCGGCTGACTTCAATCTCCGCCTCCTGGATTCACGCCATTCTCCTGCCTCAGGCTCCCTAGTAGCTGGGACTACAGGCGCCCGCCACCACACCCAGCTAATTGTTTTTGTATTTTTAGTAGAGATGGGGTTTCATCATGTTAGCCAGGGTGGTCTTGATCTCCTGACCTCGTGATCAGCCCACCTCGGCCTCCCAAAGTGCTGGAATTACAGGCGTGAGCAAAGCCAAAGCACTCCACCAAATCAACACCCTAAGACACATCTTCAGGAAAAAGTCTTTCCCTAATGTTAACTTAAAAATCACACAAGATCTATAAATTTAGAAAAGGAGACTATTTATTTTACAGATTAGAGCCGGAACATAGTTTATTCTTCAAGTGTCAGGGTGCGTGACTTCATGCTTGCCTGACATGGCCTTAGGTTTTGTTTATAATTTGGTACAAAAAGTCCAGATCGCCGGGCGCGGTGGCTCAAGCCTGTAATCCCAGCACTTTGGGAGGCTGAGACGGGCGGATCACGAGGTCAGGAGATCGAGACCATCTTGGCTAAC
>NW_012116999.1:2126765-2157551 GCF_000951035.1 Colobus angolensis palliatus
CCACTGCACTCCAGCCTGGACAGAGACTCTGCATCTTCTCCAACCACAATGGAATAAACCAGAAATAAATAGCAAGAGGTATTTTGGAAACTAAACAAACACATGGAAAGTAAACAATATGCTCCTGAAAGAATAGTCGGATAATATCTCATATCTTGAGATACACGAACCTATAGAAATTAAGAAGAAATTTTTTAAATTTTTTAAAACAAATGAAAATGGAAACAAAACACACCAAAATTTATAGAATACAAGGAAGGCACTACTAAGAGGAAAGTTTATAAGTGCTTATATCAAAAAAGTAGAAAAATTTCAAATAAATGACCTAATGTTGCATCTTAATGAACTACCAAAGCAAGAGCAAACGAAACACAAAATTAGTAGAAGAAATAATAAAGATTGGAGCAGAAAGAAATGAAATTGAAACTGAAACAAAAAATAGAAAAGATCAATGAAATGAAAAGTTGGATTTCAGAAAAGATCAAAATCAACAAACTTTTAGACAGACTAAGACAAAAAGAGAGAAGGCACAAATAAATAAAATCAGAGATTAAAAAGGAGAAACTACAACTGATGCCTCAAAAATTAAAATGACCATTACAGTCTACTAAGAGCAATTATATTTAAATGGAAAGATCTAGAAGAAATGAATAAATTTCTAGATGCATTCAACTTACCAAGAATGAACCATGAAGAAATCCAAAACCTAAATAGATCAATAACAAGTAATGAGATCAAAGCTGTAATAAAAATTTCCCAGCAAAGAAAGACAAGCCCAGGACCTGATGGTTTCGCTGCTGAATTTGACCAAACATTTGAAGAAGAATTAATCCCAGTCCTACTCAAAGTATTCTGAAAAATGGAGGAGGAGAGAATATTTCTAATTCATTCCAAGGCCTGTACTACCCTGATACCAAAGCCAGATAAAGACCCATCAAAAAAGAAAACTACAAATCAATATTCCTGAGGAATATTGATGCAAAAATCCTCAACAAAATACTAGCAAACTGAATTCAACAACACATTTAAAAGGTCACTCATCATGGCCAAATAGGATTTATCCCAGAGATGCAAGGATGGTTCAACATATAAAAATCAATCAATGTGACACATAATATCAACAGAATGAAAGACAGAAACCATATGATTATTTCAATTGATGCTGAAGAAACATTTGATAACATTCAACATCCATTCATGATAAAATCCCTAAAACTCTGGATATACAAGGAATACATTTCAACACAATAAAAGCCACATACAACAGACCACAGCTAGTATCATACTGAATGATCTTTTCCTTTCCTCTAAGATCTAGAATAAGACAAGGATGCCCACTTTCATGACTGCTATTCAACATAGTACTAGAAGTTCTAGCTAGAGCTATCAGACAAGAGAAAAAAATAAAGGGCATCCAGATTGGAAAGGAAGAAGTCAAATTATCCTTATTTGCAGGTGACATGTTATATTTGGAAAAACCTAAAGACTATAAAAAAAAACTATTAGAACTGATAAACAAATTCAGTAAAGTTGCAGGATACAAAATCAAATCAACATCCAAAATTCAGTAACCTTGCTGTATGTCAACAGCAAACAATCTGAAAAATAAATCAAGAAAGTAATCTCATTTACCATAGGTACAAATCAAATACCTAGCAATAAATTTAACCAAAGAAGTGAAAGACTTCTACAATTTATACTATGAAACACTCATGCAATATATTGAAGAGGACACAAAAAATAGAAATATACTCCATGTTCATAGATTAGAAGAATCAATATTGCAACAATGTACATACTACCCAATGCAATCTCTATATTAAATGCAAATACCAATGGCATTCTTCACAAAAATAGGAAAAACAATCCTAAAATATGTTTAGAACCACAAAAGACCCAAAATAGCCAAAGCCATCCTGAGCAAAAGGAGCAAAACTGGAGGAATCACATTACCTGACTTCAAATCATACTACAGAGCTATAGTAACCAAAACAGCATGGTACTGGCATAAAAACAGACATAGACCAGTGGAACAGAATAGAGAACCCAGAAATAAACCCATATATCTACAACAAACTCATTTTCAACAAAGATGCCAAAAACGTACATTGGGAAAAGGACAGTCTCTTCAATAAATGGCACTGAGATAACTGGATATCCACCTGCAGTAGAGTGAAAGTAGACTCATATCCCTTGCCACATACAAAAATCAAATCAAAATGAAATAAAGTCTTACATCTCAGACCTCAAACTATGAAATTACCATGAAAAAACATTGGGAAAACTCTTCAAGACATTGGTCTGGGCAAAGATTTCTTGAATAATACCCCTCAAACAGAGGGAACTAAAACAAAAATAGACAAATTGGATCACATGATGTTAAAAAGCTTCTGCATAGCAAAGGAAACAATCTACAAAGTGAAGAGGCAGCCTACAGAATGAGAGAAAATATTTTCACACTATTCATCTGGCAATGGATTAATAACCAGAACATATAAGGAGTATAAACAACTCTATAGGAAAAAAAATCTATTACTCTATCAAATAGGCAAAAGATCTGCAAAGACATTTCTCAAAAGAACACATACAAATGGCAAACAGGTATATGAAAAAGTGCTCAACATCACTGATCATTAGAGAAATGAAAATCAAAACTACAATGAGTTATCATCTCATCTTAGTTAAAATGGCTTTTATCCAAAAGGCAATAACAAATGCTGGTAAGGATGTGGAGAAAAGGGAACCTTTGTACACTGTTGGTGGGAATGTAAATTAGTACAAACACTATAGAGAACAGGTTGGAGTGTCCTGAAAAAACTAAAAATGGAACTACTATATGATCCAGGATTCTCACTGCTAGGTATATACCCAAAAGAAAGGAAATTACTACATTGAAGAAATATCTTCACTCCCCTATTTATTGCAGCACTATTCACAATAGCCAGGATTTGGAAGCAACCTACTTGTCAATCAACAGATGAATGGATAAAGAAAATGTACTGCATATACGCAATATAGTACTATTCAGCCATAAAAAAGATGAGGTCCTGTCACTTGCAACTACCTGGATAGAGCTGGAGGACATTATGTTAAGTGAATTAAGCCAGGTACAGAAAGACAAACTTCTCATGTTCTCACTCATTTGGGGGAGTTAAAAGTTGAAACGATTGAATTCATGGAGATAGAGACCAGAATGATGGTTACCAGAGGCTGGGAAGAATAGTTGTTGGGGTGGGGGAAGTGGATATGGTTAATGGGTGCAAAGATACAGTTAGATAGAATGAAGAAGAGCTAGTATTAGCACAGCAGGGTGATTACAAACAACAATATTTTACCGTACATTTTAAAAATAACTAAAATGGTATAATTGGAATGTCTGTAACACCAAGGAATGAAAATGCTTTAGGTGGTGTATACCCCATTTATCCTGATGTGATTATTATGCATTGTATGCTTGTATCAATATATCTCCTGTACCCCACAAATATATAGACTTACTATGTACCAATAAAATTAAAAATTAAGGGGAACATCACACACCGGGGCCTATCACGGGGGGGGGGGCAGGGATTGCATTGGGAGTTATACCTGATGTAAATGACGAGTTGATGGGTGCTGACGAGTTGATGGGTGCAGCACACCAACATGGCACAAGTATACATATGTAACAAACCTGCACGTTATGCACATGTACCCTAGAACTTAAAGTATATTAAAAAAGAAAAAAGAAAAAAAAAAAGAAAATCAGCCCAAAATTGTTTAAGACATAAATGTGAAACCTGAAACCATAAAATTACTCAAAAACAAACAAACAAACAAACAAAGGGGAAACACTTTATGGCACTGGTCCTGGAAAGAATTTTTTGGATAAAAGCTTAAAAGTACAGGCAACAACGCCTGTAATCCCAGCACTTTGGGAGGCCAAGGTGGGCGGATCATGAGGTCAGGAGATCAAGACTGTCTTGGTTAACATGGTGAAACCCTATCTCTACTAAAAATACAAAAAATTAGCCGGGCGTGGTGGCGGACGCCTGTAGTCCCAGCTACTCGGGAGGCTGAGGCAGGAGAATGGCATGAACCCGGGAGGCAGAGCTTGCAGTGAGCCGAGATCGTGCCACTGCACTCCAGGTGACAGCGAGACTCCGTCTCAAAAAAAAAAAAAAAAAAAAAAGTACAGGCAACAAAAGCAAAAATAGACAAATGGGATTGCATTAAACTAAAAAGCTTTTGCACAGAGAAGGAAATAACAGAGTGAAGAGACAACCTCGGAGAAAATATTTGTAAACTATACATCTGACATGGGCTTAATACTCAGAATATATAAGAAACTCAATAGCAAAAAGGCAAATGTCTGATTATACAATGTATACATGTATCGAAACATCACACTGTACCCCATAAATATATACAATTATGAAGCAACTAAAAACAAAATTTAAAATAATAATAAATAAAAATAAATTACTTTGGGGGATGTTATAAAAAAAGAAAGTTACAGTCTCATGGGAAGAATAGTTATGCATATGCTGACCAGTCAGATCACTCCTCTTAGGCATGGCTTTCTGTGTTTCAAAGGACACAAAAGACTTAAAACAGTGATGCTTAGCTCTCAGAAAGAAAACTATAATTATTTAAACTTGATCTAACGTGGACCAAGGGAGTTGGCTACACACTTCACAAGGAATAAACTATGAAATAACCTCGAAAGCAATTCACTTAATGAAAACACGTGAGTGTTTTTTTGTTTTTTGCTTTTTGTTTTTTGGTTTTTTTGCCACAGCCCCTCTTTCTTCATGGTTACCATCAACTCAGGGCTTCCCTCCTTTAACCTCATGCATCATGATTATATATAGCCCTTATGCACATACACATGTCTCATTAGAAAGTTTCCTGTTGTCTGTGCCTGGGCAGATATGTCTCATCTGCATCTGCATGTGATGTCATGTCCTCTCCCTTCACTTCACCTGGACAGTTGTCTAGTGGGCAGCCATTTTGTCTCATTTTCACCCCAGGCCACTCAATGTTTACTCTGTTATTGTTTTTTCCAACTTATGACTCTTATTGCAAACTCAATTCAAGTGTGAAACATCAGTGCAAAATTCAGAGCCACCTTTCCTTCTCTCCTCCGAGCTATCGTATCCCAGCACACCAAACATTATTCTGTACTGATTTATTTCCATATGCTAACAACAAGCATGAGACAATAACAGTACAAGGAAGTGCATGCTATACCATCCAAAATGTGTGAAGTGGACGATATAAGAGACCACTCAGGATGCCAGTAGATAGGGCAGTTTCAAGTGAGGAACATTTCAGAAAATAAATAGTCTTTGAGTTGGAACAGCAGAAAGAAGATGGCACGCTGGTCAGAAGGAAGTGAATGCACAATGATGTGGGGAGTAGAAATGATGGTAGCTTGTTCACCATGGGTGCTGGAGTGAAAAGTTGGTGATGAAAGCAGTGCTTGTGACTTATGTTACCCTCATGAGATTAGCCTCATGGAGGAAGGCCCTGTATATTTCACTCAGATCCAGGACACTGGGCTAGGTCGATACTAAATCTGATCACAAATAGCTGGGTTGCTGTGCTCACCTGCCCACTCTCTTTTTTCTCTGATCTTAGTTGGGATGTGTCTATGGCCATTGATTGAATGACTTTTTACTTGGGACCTTGGTGAACAGTCAGCATCATCCCAGAATGTTGTTAGCAGTTTTCTGACTGGCAATCAGGACAGAGAGGACTAGAGTATGGTGAAAGGAAGGGGCCAGGTCCACTGATTACCCAGAGGTCTAGTTGGGCAGGGCTTCCCCTTAGCAAATATTGGTGAGAAGCTGGCCATATTGGTCTTTGACCCTCTCTTCTTTCATCTGTCTTCTTACCCAGATGACACTCTTTTCCTCCCCTCCTGTAACCCCATACACATAGGTTCAATGTCGGTGTCCCATTTTTACAGCTTTATTGAGGTAAAATTCATGTGTTAAAAAACTGCATGCATTTAATGTATCCAGTTTGATGTATTTGGACATATGCATATACCCATGCACCAAAATCAAGGTAATAAACCTATCCATCACCTCCAATAGCTTTCTGATACCCTTTGTTTTGTCTGTGTCCCGTTTTTATTGGTTGATAGTCATTGATTGACAACAATTTTGACATCCATGATACCATGCCTAAGTAGTTATCTTCTTCTGTCTCTGACCATTGCCTTCATCTCTTTATCAGAATCCTTATATTTTTCTCCTTTAAATATTGGTGCTGCCCAGGATTATTTCACTCCTCCCTTTGTAGCCAAATATCTATCAAAGGCCCATGATTTATTTTGCAACTTTCAGCTAGATATACCCACCCGGATGTACCCCAAACATTTAAAATTCTCTTTGTCTAGTAATAATACTAGCAAATGCACTTTGAGCGCTTACCTTGTGCCAGTATCCATCCTAAGAATATAATATGCATTATCTTATTTGATACCCACAACCATCCTATAATGCAGAATAATGCTATTATCCATATTTACAAATGGGGACATCAAGGCACAAAGAGGTTAAATAACTTGTCCAAGCTCATACATCTAGTAAGTGGATGCAATGGGATTAAAACCTAGGCAGTCTAGCAGTTGCATCTGTATTCTGAATCCTTATTCTAGCTTCATTTCACCCTCCTCATTCTCTTCTTCATCCAGGGTATTCTTTCTCAGGCAATGGCACTGTTATACTTCCAGTTTTCCAGATTTGAAACATTGCAGTTGTCTTCCTTTCCAAACTCTCCTTCAGTCACCCACACTCCATTAGTTACCAAGTGCCTTTGAATAACTGAATTGAGGTGAGGAGGCAAACATATGAATAATTAACAGAAATAGAAGTGCTGTTAGCGATAAGAGTGCTATATATGTGGGAGCAAAGATATCTGATCATGTCACTCAAGGACCGAACTTGCTCCTTATTTCCTATGAAATAATGCTCAAAATACAGGCACAGGGTTGATAGTTTGAGGAAAGAGAGCTGGCTAATGACCCCTCAAATTATGCCACATTATCACCAATAAATCTAGCTGTAGATTTGGAGGGATTTTGAGGCCAACAGGCAAGATAGGATAAGGAAAAGTTTCTTCTCCTATCAGCAGGAAGTCTCTGGTGTCAGAAGGAGAGCCACCTTACCAAGGGCCAAAATGAATTCAGGGACCTACCTACGGATAAACCCAAACAGTGTGTTGCCTCTTGCAGGATTAAATGACCCCAATGCAGCAGCTATTCTCTGTTGTAAGAAGTATGTCAGCCTCTGAAGTTCACAGTGGAGAGGAGGGAATGGTACAAGATTAGCAGGAGTTTGAATAAAGGAAAACTTCCTGTTTCACCTTGCTGTCGATGAATTGCTGTCGCCTGTCCATTAGTAAAAAAGGGCTGTGGACCAGATAAGAAAAAGGTACTGAAAGAACCTTCCAGAGAGGCAAACCAGAGAAGAAAGAGACAGCTGGTCACAAAAGAAGAGGAAGACTTGCCTCTGAGTCTACCATCTTTACTTCTTCACCAAGGAAAGGGGGGTGATGACCCATAACAGACACCTCTCAAGCTGGAGAGCAGAATTTCCAAATCTCCCTCTGCTCTTCAAGGACTGTCTGTGATGATTTAATGTTTGTTGCCACCATCAACTCTATTATTCATATAAGAATTGTGGATAGAACTTTGGAGCTAAAAATGATCAACAGAGCTTCTCTGAGCCTACCCTTGTGAGCAAATCAGCCTTGTACTCAAACCACCAAGTAGATAGGATCTATCTTCTTCACAATGTGCCTGCATAGGGAAGGACTTCAATGTCCACTGAGAGATCCAGAGTTTAGAATAGTTTGAGCTTTGTCTACCCAAGCAAAATGAAGATGTGTCATATTTACTTAAGCAATTTTCGCCCTCTACCCCCTAATTTCTTAACTCCAAAGATAAGATGGGAAATTATTCAATTATCAGGTTCCTAGGTCACCACCACCCTTCTCCACATTCATTTATCTTGAAGTTGTAAAAATAATGCATGTTAGCTATAAGAATTATAACAGCATAAAAGAATGTAAAGGAAATCATCCCTTATTTCCCACTCTCAAAATAATGCCCTAGAAGTCATTACTACAGACAATTTATGTGTGTCCTAGGTATTTTCTATACATAGTCAAACAGAAACACACACAAATACACAAAGACTTTTTTTAACAAATGTCCTACAAACCTGTTCTTTTCCTTTAACAATGCATTGTGGATATCTTGCCAAAGCTGGGCACAACACTGATGAAGTGACATTTGCACTGCATCTGCTACTTGGCCTGGCTGTCATCTCCCCCTGCCTTCCTCCCTGTCCTCCTCCTCCTTTTAGGTAACCTTGAGAGTCTGATGATTTTCCAAGCACAGGCCAGTGAACCATGGACTTTACCTCTAAGCATGTGATTGGCTACTTCCAGGGTGATCGGGGCCTCATCCCTCATCCTCCATTGGCATGTATGCCTGCCAAGAGCACCAGGTGATTTTCCAGGGCAGTGGCTTCCAATGGTGCTACGTGAGTCTTGATCTGGACTACCATCTCCCAATCTTCTTGAGGGTGTGCAAATCCTGGGCATGAATAAATAGCTGCAGGCTAGCTACCAAATTGCAGCTACCACTGCCATTACCCTGAAGATGGAGACAAGAAGAGGCAAGGAATATGTCCTCACCACCTGCTGTATGCCACATTGCTTCTCAGAAAAGAATTCTTTATTTTTTTTATTTTTTTTTAAAGACATATTCTCCCTGTGTTGTCCAGGCTGGAGTTCAGTGGTGCAATCTCAGCTCTCTGCAACTCCAGTCTCCCAGGTTCAAGCTATTCTCATGCCTCAGCCTCCCAAGTCGCTGGGACTACAGGCATGCACCACCACGCCCAGCTAATTTTTCTAATTATCATTATACTTTAAGTTCAGGGATACTTGTGCAGAATGTGCAGGTTTGTTACATAGGTATACACGTGCCATGGTGGTTTGCTGCACCCATCAACCATCTCTACTTAAAATACAAAAGTTAGCTCTTAAGAAGAGCTCTTAAGAAGAGCTAATTTTTGTACTTTAAGTAGAGACGGTGTTTCTCCATGTTGGCCAGGCTGGTCTCGAGCTCCTGGCCTCAAGTGATCCACCCGCCTCAGCCTTCCAAAGTGCTGGGATTACAGGCGTGAGCTACCACACCTGCCAGGAAAGCATACTTAATAAAGAATTATATACTAGAGAAATCAGCCTGAGAGTGTTGAGTAGTGTTTGATGAGGAAGAAGGAAATGTGGCCACCCAATTTCAAAACCACAATCTCAGCACTGGAGATAAATGAAATGCCATATCACCACATGTTTGAACAGAGGCAGAATGGCTACTGGGCAGGAGTGTTACCAAAAGGGTTAAACATGTATCTGTCATGAAGCTGGACTATGGCATCTCCAAGGTCTCTTCTAACTGTGATTTTGCAGTGTATATATCAACTATGATTTACAATATGATGAACAAAGTCTGAGAGTGGAATTCTCATGTTGACTTCATTCCTCAACTGTTGGGTAGCTGGAGACAAATACTCAACCTCTCTATAGCTTAACCTCTTATCACTGAATAACAAAGGAATAATGCTAAATAATCCCACAGGGATGCTGTGAGAAAATGATCGGTATTTTGAAATTGTTCTAAAAGTACCTCATAAACACACATTAAATAGGTGCTGTTCCCGACACATAATTGACTTAGTAGAGAGGCAAGAATACAAAGCCCCAGTAAATATAAAAACCACAGGGGAGTTATAATTCCACAGGTAGGAATGGCACTGACACATTTCTAGCATAAAACATCTGGAGTTGTGAGGGATAACTATTTAGCTATGGTCCACTTAATCATGGAATCGTAAGGATTAAATGAAATATAGTGGCAATCTAGTCCATTCTTCTGTCACTGCAATCAATCCAAGGTGTATTAATCTCTAGCCTCTGAAAGAGTTAAACATGCAATGCTAATTTGATGGAACACAACCTTGGCAGGGTATGAAAGAAGTCCCAAAGCAATTCTGTGGAAGAGTCAGTTGCCCAGAATTCTCAAATGTATGTCTGGGGCCTCCAGGGAGTCTCAAGTATATGAATGAGGCCACAGATGAGGAAGAGTTGGCTGGGAGCTAGGGCTCCTCCTTGCATACCTAATCACCGTTGCAGCCCTTTTCTAACAAAAGACAAGCAATCCCTGCATCAGTGGAGCCCTCCAAGAGCTGGGTGTACTATTTCCTTCTTCACTTGCAACTTTTCATCCATCTTTGAGATTCTTATCCCCTATTAAATAAATATGGAGGAGAAAACTAAGCAGTAGTAAATTTCGTTTAGAACTCCAGTCATTTTTAAGGTCTCTTTTGGGTTATCCCTGGCCTGTGTTCCTGAAGAGGTGCTGCAGAGTGAAAGACTGCTTTGAAGCTCTGAGGTGTCTGGCTATATGTGTTTCAGATAGATGGACATGTTTTTCAAGTGATTGGAAATTCATCATTATGTGTAAACTGTCTTTGCTTTCTCAAGTTTCAGATGTGGGGCATGTCTGACTTCAGGGAAATAAGGACAAGACAGCCGATGTTTCCCTAATTCGTTCTTGATCAGCACCTAGCTTATTTTTCTCTAGGGAGACAGCAGCCCTCACCCCTAGCCTAAGAGGATACAGTGAGAGAGCCAGGCAAGAAACAGCGGCCATAGAGCTAGAAGCCCAAAGCAGCCCTCCCTTCTCTCAACTACAACAAAGCTCCTGCTCCTTTCTTTTAACACTTGGTCTACTGTGACAAGAGCAAAAGGTATTCTGCTTGTGGCTGCACTATTGACAATGCAGCTGCCAGTTCAAAGCAATAAAATTGGAAGTAATATCAGAGAGAGAGAAATTACGGGAGAGGGACCTTGTTCTTGAGGTTTTTTCCCTCTCAAAATGTAATAGAGGGAAAATATGTGAGTAAAGGCAGTACATTATAAAAATATTAGAAAATATTTACTTGTCACAAATTATGTTTGGAAAGAACTTGCTTGCAACTGAATGATGTTAACATGACAAGCATAAGTTCAATCACAAAATGACTTTGTCTACTTTTCCTGGCAACCAAAAGTTACATATTTTTTGAATGACTTCTGTTTTATTAGTGACCCAGTAATTTAATCCTGGCCATTATGTACTGAATAATCAATTGCTTATCATGATGGGGGCACAGTCATGGCCATGAAACAGAAACTTTTGAATCCTGTTTTTCTGATAAAGAAGGAATAAATATTCTTGAAATGTGTTGCATTCAGATGTCTGTGCTAGATGAACTTGGGCATTTTGATGTTATTCAGGCCCAGGCGTCTTTTCTCACTGGCTTCCCAACCCTAATCAATTCCTACTACAGAGTGAGGGGCTCCTGGGTGCATGGTTGTTTCTGAGAGAAGCCATTCAGAAATCCCAAATGGGGAATCCAAGCAGAAAGATCCTGAATACAGAATTGCCCCAGGGTGCTTCCAGTAGTACCAGCTAACAAAAATGTTTCCCACCTTGGGGATAATAGTATATATATTAAAAAAAAAATTCTCACCATTAATAGTAGTCATTGTAGGTTTGCCTCATGTTTGCCTAGAATATCCATAACTTATGGAATTTTTGTTCTGATGATAATCAAGGGCCTGTGGTGTTGCCATGAGATACATGTCCACTGACTTCTTTTTAGTGTAGCTAAGAGTAATAGCACCATGCCATGGAGAGGCAATCTCCATAATCACCTGTCCAGTTCCCTGTCACAGTAGCCCTTAAGTCCTCCCCATCCTCCATGGCCCCCGATGAAGACACTTCATTCCCATGGATTGACTCTTCCATCCATTACTATGAGATGACTCTTCTAGTCCATAATCTGAGATTAATCCTGTTTCTAGCCACAGAGACTCTTAGAACTAAGGGCAGTAGCTCACCAGTGCAGCATCAAATCAGGCAAGCTGCTGATCCCTTTTGAATCTTGTATTTTGGTAGCTATGCCTGAGCCCTTGCCTTATTGTCATGGGACCAAGACCCTGTTTTATGATCTACCTCAATGATTCTAAAATGCAAGTGATTTTGCCCCCCAGGGGGACATTTTGGCATTGCCCCCAAGGGGGACATTTTGGCAATGTCTAGAGATGTCCTTGGCTTTTACACTTGGTGATAAGGTGCTACTGATATCAAGGGGGTAAGGCCAGGGATGCTGACAAACACCCTACAATGAACAGGATGGCTCCCCACAATGAAAAATCATCTGGGCCAACATGTTAAGAGTGCTGAGGTTGAGAAACCCTGGACTAATTCCAGTAATGGAGTCCCTGTCACATATCCTTCCCAGTATCCCCATTCATGTTTCTAGACCTCACAATACTAATCACCTAATCACCTTCTTCCTAGACCACTGCCTACATTTACATTATTCTGATGCAGTGTTTTGCCCACATACTGAGAACCCTCTCTTTTATCTACTGTCAGCATAACTGGGCTGTTTCTGATGCCACCAGGCATCCATCATCCCACCAGACCACCTTGAGTCTGTATATCATGTTTGTTTAACAACCCAAGCTTTGGATCCAACCTACTTGAATTAAAGTCCTGGCTCCTCCGTTTAGTAGCTGTGTAACCTTAGACAAATTACCTTACCTGTCTGAGCCTCAGCTTCCTTATCCATGAAATATAAATAGTGGTAGCTGCTACCCCATAAAGGAGATAATACATGTCAAGAGCTTAGCAAACTTCCTAGCATATTTGTAAGTGTTTGGTAAATGTTAACTACTGCTCATTGCTAAGACATGTGTGGATTGATTCAGCTGATCTCTTGTACGGTGATTATCAAGCTTCTAGAGCAGCATTGTCCAGCAGAATTTTCTGCCATGAGGGAAATGTTTTCAATCTATGCTGCCCCATAAGGTAGTCATGTGGCTATGGAGTAGTTGAAATGTAGACCGTGTGACTGAGGAACTTTATTTTTTAAGTATTTTTAAAATGTTAATTGTCAGACATGACTAGGGATGTTATCATAATGCACAATGCACTTTTAAGAGTTTTTCAAACTCAACATCCCACCAAAAATAAAATTCCAACAAACTCTCCTGGGAAAGGGAGGGGCATTCTTACTCTCTCCTTTCAGACATTGAGAACCATTGTCCTAGTGAGGCACTGTACTGATGGGAGTGTGTTATAATCCTCAGGTGGGTTGGGAAATAAGAAGGGGCTAAGAGTGGCATGAGTAATTCTAGCTAGTTCTGCCTCCCTCTGCTCCACTGAGCCACTGTCAAAAAGGCCTCATACCCAGAACCCAACCAGGGTCATATTGCTCCCAGGAGACATTTGGCAATGTCCAGAGACATTTTTGGGTATCAATTCTGGGGGAGAAGGGAGAGCTGTTACTGTCATCTAATGGATACAGACAAGGGATGCTTCTAAACATTCTACCATGCACGGAACAGTCCCCCACAACAAATTATTATCTGGCCAAAAATATCAGTCATGCCAAGAATGAGAAAATGCCCTAGAGAGATCCCTAAACAATCCCACACAGGGCAGCATCACTCTGCGTTTAAAAGACTCCAAAGGTAAGGGATCTCTAACCTCCCTGAGAATTCAGTTCAATGTTTTCACCACCATCAGTTCACTCCCTTCAAATTACCTGGAAGGAAATTGTTCCCCTCCATATTGGGAACAGATATTAAAAAGCAACAATTATTCAATCTGGGAAAATGCAGACAAAGGAGAGAAACTTCTAAAATGATGGTAGCTGCAGAGAGGGAGAACTGGGTTTAGTTCACCAATTGTTAGGATATCAGAAAGAAAAGAGTTTTTGAAACCTGCCAGGATTTTACTATAAGTAATAGACCACGATTCCCACGGTATGCAATAAAACAACTTGTCCTTATTACCCCCCAAAAGATAATACAGTGTAAAAGGGTAAAGATGTTCTCAAAAGGGGTTGGATTTAAATGTTTGCGACTTCTAAAACTATAACAGACTACTTATAGGAGCCAGAAATATTAGGACCACACTTCTTTGAAATCAATAGCATACAAGGAATTCCTGATATCTTCCAACACCACCTTCTGTGCCTCAGACACAGAAATCTGGGCTGAAAGGCCCATGGAGCTGAGCCAGTCATTGGACTAGACCTTATATTTCTGGGTTGCCTGAACTTCTTCATGCTGCAATTTAGGTACATCTTTTCCTGTGTCATCGCCAAGGAAAAAAATTGAAAGCTACTGTGTTCACTCCAGAAAACTAAACTGGATGGGTAATTCACATCATAAACCCGTATTTCTCCTATCTCTGAGCTTGGAGAAACTGAGCTGTCCTACATAATTGTCCCTTACTTTCTCCTGCACTTTACATGGCAAATGCCTCTATGTGACAGCAATCAGCAAGGCTGAACATGCAAAATTTAACCCTGCAGATGCTTCTCCACTATCAGAGGTTGGAAAGATAGTAAAGGACCCTTTAATGTTTGTTTCCTGAAAAGATCAAGGATAGCCACAGGAAGAGGAATTAACTCCTGCTGCTCTGGAGGACATTTAGAGCAACTGCCAACAGGTCAGCAAGAGTATTCTACCTCTGGAGACCAGTGTCAGCTGCCTGGCCTGCCTCAGGTGTGGATAACTGAGAGAAAGAATGTGAGACTCAATAATTGTTTAATGAATGTGACAAAATCTCTTCTTTCAACACTTATCCTCCAATCGTATCATGTAACCTTACAGTCAGATGGCTACATATGAACTAAGCAACCAAACAAACATCATTTGACAGGTATATGGAGCATGGAATGAAAATCATGGGGGGAAAGGGAATGCTTTTGACGTTATTTAACATTTTAACATGAATTTTGCTTCTAGATTTCTGATCTGGTTTCCTTTTTACCTCTTTTTTTTTTTTTTTTTTAAAGGCCTCTTCCTACTGTGAGGCTACTTTAAGGCCTTTTCTTCTTCTTTTCTTTTCTTTTTTGAGATGGAGTCTCACTCTGTTGCCCAGGCTGGAGTGCAGTGGTCCAATCTCGGCTCACTGCAAGCTACACCTCCCAGGTTCACGCCATTCTCCTGCCTCAGCCTCCCGAGTAGCTGGGACTACGGGCACCCACCACTACGCCTGGATAATTTTTTGTATTTTCAGTAGAGACGCGGTTTCACCGTGTTAGCCAGGATGGTCTCGATCTCCTGACTTGAACCGCCCGCCTTGGCCTCCCAAAGTGCTGGGATTACAGGCGTGAGCCACTGCGCCCAGCCCCAGGCCTTTTTCTTTATTCAGGTGCAGCCCACACTGCTTTTGTGAGTAAGGGTGAGAACTGCTCTTTTGTAACTTTCCTTTTGCACTCTGAGACCCAACTGAGTTCATTTTTATCCCCCAAGCTCTCAGCTTCTCTTCTTTATTCATTCTGATTTTGTTTTGCCGGCAAATGTGCTCTTATCAATATCAGTACCCATTAGAAAAAATATAAAATAATAAGTCTTTATATTAAGTCCTATAATATACTTAATAGTAATCTGGTTGCCCTGGCCCCCCAGTGAGACTGTCTCTGCATCTGGGTTCTCAGCCCTGTCCAGAAACTTTTATTATGATATCCAAACTCACACTAGTCATGTGATAAGCAGTGATGTGGAAAACTCTAAATCAGGTTGTCACCATCCTCTTTCCAGGAAAGTAATCTCTAAGAGAAATTTAATTTAAAAATCACATATTGATTTATACAAAATGAAGCAAGAACTCTTATGGCTTTCCTAAAAAGTTATTTGTATCAAGCTCCACAGTACAGCCACCTACAAAGCTGACTGTACACACTGGTAGATTAGGGCTTCATTCTTCTGTGCAATGCTAGAGACCCATTGATCAGTCCTTTGCTTCTGACATTGTTCCCATCTCAATAATAATCTACACCTGCTGATTGACTCAATTTTTGATTCATCACATCGCTTTCACAGTTTCCTGGAAAACATCAGAGCTCAACTGGACACAAAATGCCTTCAGGGAGGACTGTCTCTCCAAAGGCCACTCACTCTATATTCCCTTCCTCCCTTGGAGCCTTTTACCTTTTTTGGTTTTTTGTTTCTTTGTTTCTAATATCCATCCCAGGGTGGACCTAACTTTTGGAGTCAGTGGTTCCCATCACTCATTATAACCCACATTTTACAAAGAAAGTATATGGAATGCTTCATTTAACTGTGACAAAAATGCCTTTCCACATTTTATCAAACTACAACTCTGAAATTATAAACTTTCATAACCTGTGGAATTAGTCATGAATTTTTTTCTCATAGATTTAGCTCCTATCTTTTGAAAACTTAAGGGCCTCTATGTGATGAGAACTCGAGAATAGTTTTGTGGGCTGCCAAATGTTAAACAATGCTATATAGTGTTTGTCTGGTTTAAAGTAGAACATTAGTTGATAAGGTTAATTAATATCCAACAAAACCTGCAATATGTACTTAAGATATGTCTTTATATTCAGCGTTGTGATTTTAACATTTGTTTATTGATGTAATAAATCAAATTGTTGGCCTTTTGCTGGTTAGGGGTGGAGCTCTATAGTAGTTAACAGTACAGGAAAGCCGGGCGCGGTGGCTCAAGCCTGTAATCCCAGCACTTTGGGAGGCTGAGATGGGCGGATCACGAGATCAGGAGATCGAGACCATCCTGGCTAACACAATGAAACCCCATCTCTACTAAAAATACAAAAAACTAGCCGGGCGAGGTGGCAGGCGCCTGTAGTCCCAGCTACTCCGGAGGCTGAGGCAGGAGAATGGCGTGAACCCGGGAGGCGGAGCTTGCAGTGAGCTGAGATCCGGCCACTGCACTCCAGCCTGGGTGACAGAGCGAGACTCCGTCTAAAAAAAAAAAAAAAAAAAAAAAACAGTACAGGAGGCTTTGGTACCAAACTGCCTGGGGTCAAGCTCTGGGTTCTCTACTTCCTAGCTATGTGACCTTGGGCAAGGCACTTAGCTTCTCTATGACTGAGCTCCTTGGATATAAAATGGGAGCAATTATTATGCCTATAGCATAGAGCTATAGTAAGGACTAAATAAAATACTCTAGCATTGTGCTTGTGCCTGGTATATGGAAAGTGCTCAACATCCAGTAGCCATTAGTATTACTTTTATCACTCCTGCTCAGGCTAATCCTGGCTTTTGTTTTATGTCTATAATTGACCTGTATGTATCAATATTGACATTTTTAAAGGCCAGTGGGTTCTGTGACATTATCCCCAAGTGTATTTTGTCCATTTCAGTCTTCCAGTCTAAATTATATACCTCTTGGCCTTGAAAGCTGAGATCATCCAGCAAATCCTAATTCTGATGCTTCTGGTTTTACCAGATTCTGAGAAACAGATACTTTTCCATCTCATGCCAATGGTTGCTCCAAAGTAACATACACATCACCACTACTAGCTAACTAACCTGATACATAGGCAGAGCAGGAAGCTGGTAATGTGAATTGATTAGATGCTGGTGTTTTTCACCTCTGAGTAATACAGAGAAATGACATTTCGTTTCCACACATTCCTTGGACTGCTGAACACTGATTTTATCCGGCATGTTAGGATGAAGGGAGGAAAACACAGCAGGTGAAAAAAGGACTGCAATTTCACTAAATCCAGGCATAAGACAGGAGGTTCATTTCCAACATGATGCTATCAGACCAGCTGTGTGAGGAAGTGCCAATTGGAGAGGTTGGGTCTGTGAGCAGGCAACATTGTGTGTATGAAAGAGGTGGCTCTTGATAAGGGTCTGGCCATTAATTACAAAATGGGGGATTTAATTTCAGAAGCCTGTGATAAACTCCACCAAGGGTAATGATAGGGTTCAGAAAAACTCCAATTAGCAGATTATGTCCAGTGATGAAGTTAATGGAAATGAATGTATCATTTGAGCCCATGGTGAACAATAACCTTGTAAAAGCTTTAGCCATTTCTGATAGTGGGAAGAAAGGAGTATCATCTATCCTCTAGGCTGTCCTCTGGCAATAGAATTTAGCTGAAAATACAGAGAAGCTGACTTCTTAATCTATTCGCTGCATTGCAAGTGTTTTATGTGATGAGCTCTGACCTGAGTGGCTCTGTCCTGTACTCATTCATCTAGAAGGATCCTCGAATAGGATCCTAGCTTTTCTACAAGGAGTCCTTGGACAGATCCGATAGCAAACTCATTATGGCCTGAATGAAAAGTCCCAGGGAAAGGCAAGACAATGTAACTTCTTTACTGGCCATGTCCTTAGCCCACATCATTGCAAATTTTAAAATTCAATCGAGTTGGTTGATGTACCAGGTTTCTTTAGAAGTACAGTTATAGACAATATAAGCCAAATCTAAATTCTTGACCTATTGATTTCCTTCCCTCTTCCTCACCTCCCCCTACCTTTATTTTTCCTTTGAAAAAACGTGATTTTAAACAGAAAGTCCAAGATCTTTCAGTATGATTTTGGAGTTCAAAGAGAAAGCAAAACTTGATAAGAAATAATCAAATTGAATTTTTCACCTGACCTCAATCTGAACACAGAATGGCTGTTAAAAGATAATTTCAAAAAAAAAAAAAAGATTAAATCATAATCTTCATACAAATTTAAAGTAAACATGTCAAAGATTTTATTCAACTCATTAATTAATGAGGGAACCAGTAGGTAGGCCAAGAGTCTGCAAACTATGGCCTTCAGTCCAAATCTGGCTGTCAACTGTTTTTATAAATAAAATTTATTGGAGCACAGCCATACCCATTCACTTACACTTATGGCTGCTTTCATTTTACAATGAAAATGAAAGTTTCATTTCATTGTAATGAAATGACACTGTAATGTAATTTGTTGTATGGTCCACAGAATATAAATTACTGTCTGGCTTTTTACAGAAGTTTGCTGTCCCATGATACAGGTCATCAGAAATATAGAAATAAACTCACGAATGGATACAAAGTAGTCTATATCCACAAGGCAATAATCAATTACATTCTATCCAATAAGAAATAGTTGCATTACAATTTACAGCGTTTTAAATTAAGTCAAAGAGAATCAAAGGCATGGATAATCCAGAAAATATACTAGACAGGACCTCCAGTTTATGTTTTTTCACGATCCAAAGTCTTTCACAGTTTTTCTTAATAGCTACTAGGAGAAACCTTATGTACAGAGCCACCACTAGTAGCAGACTCCACTCTATCTGAAAGTGGAGTAGGAATCAAGCTGTACAGTGGATTGTGAGGCCTGAGAAAGACCTTCACCAAACTTAAGTCCCTACCAGCCTAGTCCTCCTTGAATTTTTTTTTTTTTTTTGGCTAATGCCAAGGTGTTCTTTCTAGGTGCCACCAGTTAAAATGTAAATACCCCTGCTTGGGACATCTCCAGATATTGTTATCAATATTAGTAACTTGGTATGGGTTTTTTTTTTTCAGAGAATAGCAGACCAGTCACCTAAAGGGACCCAAAAGTCCAGGGACCTGGATGAGAAACTGACACAATTTAATGAACCTAATCTAAAATATAAGAACAACCCATAAAAGGCAGTACTGGTTAAGCCTGCACAGGAGGCTTGCAAGACATCACTGGGTTAACTTGTATTAAGTTAGGTAGAACATTAAAAAGTACACAAAACAGAATTGAAGGGGGGTGCTCTTAAGGTTTCCATATGTCACAGTTTTGCCCAGGACATGGTGAAGAATAAACTATTACTGTGCTGGGGAGTTTGCTTTTGATTGAGATACATTTGTTTTGTTTTGTTTTGTTGAGACAAAGTCTCGCTCTGTCACCCAGGCTGGAGTGTAGTGGTGTGATCTTCGCTCACTGCAACCTCCACCTCCTGGGTTCAAGTGATTCTACTGCCTCAGCCTCCCAAGTAGATGGGATTACAGGTGTTTTCTTTCAAAATAGGAGACATAAGTCTTCCAATGGTTCACAGGTGTATCAAGGATGGTCTGGCTGATTCAGGGACTCCTGAGCTGTCAGTCCTGTAGGTTCCTTAGGAGGTGTCTAAAGTTTAACTCGGGTGTGGTGAATCTAAGATTCCACTCCTGCCACTTTAACTGCAGTGGGGGTAGAGAGGATTACCGAGTATGGTCCTTCTTACAAAGAATCTGTAGATGGGGAGCTAGAGGGGAGGAATTTGACCAACACTAGATCTCCTGTTGGAACAACTCTTTTCCTTTTTCTCTGTGATATCCTTCGGGTAGGTTTTTAAGGTTTCATTGGTATTTTGCCAAAGAAGTTATGTCTTTGACCAGGTTGGCCATTTCCTGATCAAGTAGGAGGTTATTTGTGACAAAACATTGTCCATACAGCATTTTACATGGACTGAGTCCTATTTTGTGAGGAGAATTTTGGATTCTTTTTTTTTTTAGAATTTTTTTTTAATTTTTTTTAATTTTATTTATTTATTTATTTATTTTTATTATTATACTTTAAGTTCTAGGGTACATGTGCATTCTTAACAAGGCCATGGGCAAGAGAGTAGACCACAGGAGATGAGTTTCTTGTGTTAGTTTCCTTAAGTGTCTCTTGAGTGTTCCATTTGCCTTCTCGACCTTCTCTGAGGACTGTGGCCTCCAGGCGCAGTGAATGTGATACTGTATCCCTAGAGCCCAGGAAATTTCCTGAGTTATTATGGCTTTAAAAGCCAGACCATTGTTGCTTTGTAAGCTTTGGGGAAGCCTAAACTTAGGAATTATTTTATGAATTAGGACTTTAACCACTTCCTGAGACTTCTCTGTCTTGCAGGGGAAGGCTTCTATTTAATTTGTAAAGGTATTAACATAGACCATCAAGTGTTGAAATATTTTTGACTTAGGCATATGGGTGAAGTCTAACTGCCAGTCCTCTCTGGGATAGTGACCTATTCTTTGTTCCCCTAGAGAAGCCTTATGATGGACCAAGGGATTATTCTTTTGGCACACCTCACAGGCTTTGACTACTTGTCGGATGGTCCAGAGGAGATTTGGCTCTGTAACTAGGGATCTGGCCATTTGATGAGCGTTCTCAATACCTATATGAAAAGTTTGGTCGAGGGTTTTAAGTATTTTCCACTGGCCGGCTTTGGGTATGAGTACTTTTCCTTCTTCTGTCATTAACCACCCCAAGAGGAGAAAACTATGCCCTTGTGAAAGTCCTCATTCTGTTTCAGTCACGGAATACTGGGGCTTAATTTCTTGGAGAGAGTTGTTCCATACCAAGGGACCTTCTACAGATATTTCTAATGGAAGGTTCCACCTGGCAGCAATTTCGGCCTCAGTGTCTGCCCAACAGTTTCCTTCTGCCTTTTCTCCTTCATCTTTTTGATGGCTTTGGCAGTGTAAGACTGCCACCTCCTTGGGTTTTTGCACTGCATGCAATAACTCCATGATTTCTTTGTGATACTTAATGGGGGTTCCCCCAGGGGTTAGGAACTTCCTTTATTTCCATATTGCAGCATGGGCATGTAGGATTAGATAAGCATACTTGCTGTCTGTATACACATTTATTCTTTTTCTCCTTTTCCTAGTTCTAAGGCTTGGGTAAGTGCCACTAGTTCTGCTAACTGGGTGCTAGTCTCTGGGGGAAGAGGCTTACTTTTAAGTACTGTTACATTACTAACTATGGCATAACCTGCCCTTCGTATCCTATTTTCCACAAATGAACTTCCATTAGTATATAGGTTAAGGTCAGGATTAGCTAAGGGGATTTCTAAGAGATCATCTCGAGCGGCATAAGTCTGGACTATAATTTGTTGGCAGTCATGCTCAATTGGTTCTCCATACTCTGGGAGAAAAGTAGCAGGGTTGAGGGCTGGATATGTGCGTATTTGAAGCACTGGTCCTTCAAGGAGTAGCGCTTGGTATCTAAGCAGGCGGTTGTCTTATAGCCATAAACTTCCTTTGGCACCTAGTATGCCACTTACATCATGAGTCATCATATAGTCCAGACAGTGAGATCCTTTCCTGGTACTATTTTGATAGCCTCTGACACTAAGACGGCCACTGCCGCAAGTACCTGTAAACAATGAGGCCAGCCTTTTGCTACTATATTAATTTCCTTACTTAGGTATGCCACTGGTTGTGGGGTTGTCCCACGAGACTGAGTAAGGACTCCAAGAGCTATTGCTGCTCTCTCTGTGATGTATAAGGAGAACTTTTGTCCTGTGGGAAGGCTTAAGGCTGGAGCTTGTACTAGGGCCTGCTTTAAGGTTTTGAAGGCTGTTTCTGCCTCTGGTTCTTATTCTACTAGAGGAGTATTTGCCCTCTGGGTCTCCTTAATTAGAGTATAGAGGGGCCTGGCTATCTCACTGTTTCTGGGGATTCACATTCAGCAAAAGCCAGTGATTACAAGGAACCTCAGCAACTGTTTTAATGTTTTAGGGTGAGAATAAGCCAGTATAGGTTGTATTTGTTCCTTGCTGAGGGCCCTGGTTCTTCTGGCTAAAATTAGACCTAGATATTTGACTTGTTGCAAACGGAGCTGGGCCTTCGATTTAGACCGTGTACCCTTGATTAGCTAAAAAGTTAAAGAGATCTAGAGTACCCTGCTGGCATGAGGCTTCTGAACTGGTAGCCAAAAGTAAATCATCCACATACTGAAGGACCAGAGTGCCTGGACTTAATTAGTGGCCTAGATCTTGGGCCAGTGCTTGACCAAACAGATGAGGGCTATCCTTAAACCCTTGGGGCAAGACCGTCCATGTAAGTTGGGACATGTGGTCTATGGGATCCTCGAAGGCAAAGAGAAACTGGGAGTCAGAGTGCAGGGGAACACAGAAGAAGGCATCCTTGAGGTCCAGAACAGTGAACCATTTTGCTTCCTCTCATACTTGAGAGAGCAGGGTATAGGGGTTGGGTACAACTGGATATAGAGGAATTACTGCCTCATTGATGAGTCTAAGATCTTGCACTAGCCTCCACTGACCATTCGGTTTTTGTACTCCTAGAATTGGGGTGTTGCAGGGACTGCTGCATTTTTTTTTTTTTTTTTTTTTTTAACTAAGCCTTGAGCTTTTAAATGTCTGACAGTATCCTATAATCCCTTAAGAGATTCAGGCCTTAAGGGATATGGTCTTTGATAAGGAAAAGTGATGGGGTCTTTTAGCCTGATTTGGACAGGGCGGGCATTTTTTGCCCTCTGAATTGTCCTTCTAATGCCCAAACTTCAGGGTTGATTCCCTTCTCAAGTAGGGGACAACAAATGGGTAACTTGCTCCCCATAGTCATGTAGATAATAGCTCCAGCTTTGGCTAATATGTCCCTAATAGGGGTGTGGGACTTTCAGACATAACAAGAAAGGCATGTGAAAAGGGCGAAGTCTCCTAATTACAGCTGAGGAGGTGGGAGAAATACCTGGTTCCAGGCTGTCCCAGGATTCCTTGGATGGTAACAGACCTTGAGGACAGCCATCCGGGGCAGGATATTAACACTGAGAAAGCTGTGCCAGTGTCCAGGAGGAAATGAATTTCCTGGCCTTCAATGGTTAAATGTACCCGGGGCTCAGTGAGGGTGATGACATGAGCTGGTGCTTGCCCCAGGCACCCTGAGTCCTGTTGTTTGATCATCTGGTTGGGGGCTTCTGGCCCAGATAACTTTTGTCCTCTGCGGCAGGGTGCCTTCCAGTGATTGTCTTGGCATAGTGGACATAGGCAAAGGGGCAGCTTGTTTCTCGTTGGACAATTTTTTTAAGGTGTCCTTGCAAACCACACTGGTAACAAGCCTTACCGGGTGATTGGCCTGCTCCATTTTCTGTCGTCTTTGAACCACCAAGTTTTGTTTGTCTGAGGGAGGGCCATGACTAAGGCTGTGACTTTTCTCTGATCTTGCTTTTCCTTTTCTGCCTGTTCTTCTTAGTCCTTATTACAGAACACTGGGGTCACCAGGTTTAATAATGCCTCCAGATTTTGTTCGGGGTCTAGGGCTTGCTTTTTGAGCTTTCTCCTGTTATCTGCAGATGATTGGGTAATAAACTTACCTTTTAGGATTAACTGACCCTCGAGGGAGTTGGGGGACAGGGGAGTATATTTTTTAAGGCCTCCCTTAGCTGCTCAAGGAAGGCAGAAGGATTTTCTTCCTTTCCCTGAGTTATGGTGGACATCAGTGAATAATTTATGGGCTTTTTCCTAATTCTCCTTAGTCCTTCTAGAACATAGGTCAACAGATATTTGTGACTCCAGTCTCCATGATCTGAGTTGAGGTCCCAGTGGGGATCCATACTGGGGACAGCTTGCTGACTGGTAGGGAATTTGTCCCTTTCTTCAGCTGTCATTCCATTACTTACTTGACTAAGATACCAGGTATCTCCAAACTCTCCAGCTGCAGCTAAAGCCACATTCTTTTCATTAAAGGCCAGGGTTTGATCTAACGATAGCATGACATCTCTGCAAGTGAGGTTGAAGTTTTGCCCTAGACCCTGTAGAACATTTATATACCTATCAGGATCATCTGAAACCTTCCCCAGGTCTGCCTTGATCTGCTTTAGAGAGGGAGAAGGGGACACGTACCCAGGTTGGGCCAAATTCCCCTCCCCCTACAGCTTGAAGGAGACATAACCAATAGCCTGGGGGATTCTGTGGTCCCTTGGAGATTTTTTTGCTTGTTTCCTTCTAGGTGGGGGAGATTAGAGGAGGCTTATCATTAATAGGAAGGGGAGCTGTAGGGAGGCTAGGATATGGAGGTAAGCTGAGAGGTCCTGTGGAATGTAAATTGTAAGCTTTGTATAGTTGTGGATTCTCTTTCAATGAAAAGAAAGCTTGGACATAAGGTATTTCACTCCATTTGCCTTCCCTCTTACAGAAAATGTCAAGCTTCATGATAGTATTGTAATTTATACTTCCCTCAGGTGGCCATTTTTTCCTATCAGAGAGAGAATATTGGGACCATGCAGCAGTACAGAAAAAATGAGCCACCTCTTTTTCAGGGTTTGCAGGTCAAATTGATTCTAATGGCTTAGGATGCATTTCAGGGGTGAGCCTGTTGATGCCTGAGTGTTTCCTATCTGAAAGACAAAACCGCCCATGGTTTTGATTTGTTTTGTTTCTCCTACCTGCCTGAGAACCTGCAACAGTCCTTGGATCCTGCTGCTCAGAATAGTTGTGCTCACCGATGCAGCAGCAGATCCTCCTCTTGCCCAAGAACCCACAACGGTCCTTGGACCCTGCTGATCAGAATAGTTGCACTCACCAAAGCAACAGCAGAAACACTAGTTTTCCTCCTAGACCACAAAGAGGACCGAGGAAGATCAGATTCAGTGGCCCTTACCAATGCATTCTTGAAAACCTGTAACCTTGCCTTTCCTCTTAGACCACAAAGAGGACCAAGAAAAATCAGATTTAGTGGCCCTTACTGACGCATTCTCAAAAACCTGTTAGAGTTCTAAGCATTTTCTCCTGTTAGTATCGGGACCTTACCCCTATCCTATAAAGATGATATGCCTCAAAAATGGAGTGGAGGGCCATACCCCGAGGGAGGGAAGGGATATCCAGGACTGGAAGAGTGACACCTTTTGTCCTCACTTCTCATCATATGAATAGGAAGGATATCATTTCTGAGGTTCCCCATCTCCTAGCTTCAGGAATAGGCTTTGTTAGACCTGCTAGTCTGAGGAGGGATCCTAAAATTTCAGATAGTCTCCCCCTCTGATGGGGCTTTGGGCAAAAATATGTCTTTTTGAGTGGTGAGCCTGGGTGCCTAAAGAAAGGAACAGAGTCTTGAAAATTGTACTAGAAATCATTCTTACAGAAGAAACTAGAAAAGCACCAGAGACAGGGAGTGGTTTTTAGAAGCAGGACTAGTCTCGGAGAAGAGAGGTCAGAGGAAGTTTGTCTGACAGGTGTTAGGACCCAGGAGGCAAGGGTCAGAATAGATAGGATAGATGGGCGAGTCTTGCTTGGGTAACGTGACTTTGAGAGTTCAACTCATGGCTGCAGGGTCAACCAACTTTTTGTCAGGACCCCAGAGCTGAATGGCTTTCCTCTCTGTTGACCTTCGGCTTAGCCCAGAAGTACAGGTAAAGCAGAAGCTGGTTCCAGGCAAACGAACGTTTCCAGCTCCAAAGGGTCCGGGGTTGTTAGAGAGCCCTGTCCTAGAAAGCCTGACACCCATGTCTTTAGTCCAGTGGCCACACTAGTCACTTTTAACTGGCCGACAGGTGCCCAGTGTTTAGCCCCCAAATTCTAAGGAGAAATAGGACAGAATAGCAAGCAAAAGGGGTCCGATGGTACTCACCACGTGGCAATATCCTGGACAAGCCCCCAGTATGTGGGCAGAGTTGATTCCTTTCAGTAGGTTCGTGGTCTCACTGACTTCAAGAATGGAACCGTGGACCTTCACAGTGAGTGTTACAGCTCTTGAAGATAACACGGACCTAAAGAGGGAGCAGCAGCATGATTTATTGTGAAGAAGCGAAGGAACAAAGCTTCCACAGCATGGAAGGGGACCCAAGCGGGTTGCCGCTGCTGGTTGGGGTGGCCAGCTTTTATTTCCTTATTTGTCCCTGCCCATGTCCTGCTGATTGGTCCATTTTACAGAGCACTGATTGGTCCATTTTACAAACCTCTAGCTAGCTACAGAGAGCCGATTGGTGCATTTTTACAGAGCACTGATTGGTGCATTTTACACACATCTTATAAGACAGAAAAGTTCTTCAAGTCCCCACTCGACCCGGGAAGTCCAGCTGGCTTCACCTCTCAGAAGCCCTCCTCAAAACAGTGTGGACACAGTCACTCCTCTTTCCATCTCCTGATCATCTGCTGATTTAGTCACTATCCAAAGTACTCTGATTATCTTGGCCTCTAGATCACAGTTGTCCTCTCCAGCCCAATATGTGTCATCACCGTGAATGACTTCAGCACCCACCCATGTGGACAATACAGCCAGCATCCTGAACCATCAGCTCCTTGACTTCCCTGCTCCACTGACCTCCACATCTGCTCTACTTCAGCCCACTGTGCCCACGACCAACCCACAGCTGGTCATGATTCAGCACTGCTCCACTGTGGACAGCATATCCACTAGCACCCTACTGTCTGTCCACAGTCTCCCATCCTCCCAGTTTGCCTACTCTCTCTGCCTTTTCACTTCAAAGAGACCTCAAGTCCCTCAATGCCTCCATTTCCTCCCAGACTTTTACCCTTACCTATCTGATCTGGTCTTCAAGTGCAATCACCTGAACTACTTCATACTCAACTTCCTCTCACTGGCAAAACCACAATCCTGAATCTATCCAAAAACCAGAATTCTCCATCCCCACATCTGGACTGTCAAAGCTGCTAGAGAGAAAAAAAAGCCACATTCTTCCATGCATCATTGCCATTACAAATTTACAGCTGCTAATTTACCCAAGACTTCAGGACTGCTAGGCCATCCTTTTACTTTCCTTTGGTCAACTTCCTCTTTCTCTCCCCTTAGCAAATCTTCCATACATTGAACTCTCTCCACACACCCTTCCAACTTCTCCACCTCACTCAAAGCATCTGATCTCACCTCCCATTTCAATAAGAAAACTGCATTTTTAGATGGGAAGTACTTCAGCTTCCAGCCCTCTTCAATAACAAACTTACCAACAGCTCCATTCAACTCACCTTTTTTCCTCCAGTCTCTGAGGATAAGGCATCCTTATTCCAGACCAAGATCAACCTCCACCTCACCCCAACCTTTGCTCTTGACCTCATCCCTCCTCATCTCTTCAGGCACCCTGATCTACCCACAAGCCCCCTCTTTCCCTTGTCTATAATCTCTTCCCTCCTCCCTGGGTCCTCCCCATGATCTAATCAAGGTGCTCAAGATGCAGCCTGATCTCCTCTTCACAGCTACATTTCATTAAAGAGGCCTGAGCTATTAGGCCAGAAACTCAGGTAAGGGTGAAGCCTTGTTTTAAAAGCTAGGGCACAGGTGCAGGAGAAGCTGCAATTAAGAAACAAACAGAACAAGAATGTCCCATTGCAAAAGCCTCAACAGTAGGAATTTGGAATGACGGAACCTGATGCAGGCCTCCTAAGTGCTTCTTATTTCAAGCCTCGGTTGCCCTGGAGGGCAGACAGACGCTGATCCTGTCCACTCTTGGTTTCAACTACTATTACTGACTGAAGACTCTCACATCTATATTTTCAGCCCTAACTTCTCCTTCAAGATTCATGCTGGAGTTATACAATTTCCTGCTGCTTTTCCAGTAGGGACTTCAAAGTTAACAAGTACAAAACTGAACTTTTAAAAACCTTAAACCTGCTCCTGTATGCACTATCTCAATTAGTGACACTACTGTTCAACCAGGCATTGGAATCTAGAGACCCAATACCCTTGATTTCTTCTCCCTCCCTTCCCTGACACATCCAATGAATGCCTTAAATTTGTTATTTTTTGTCTATCTCTAGAATCACTATCTAATTTAAGATCCTTGCCATCTCTTCACCTGAACTAATGATATCTTTTAACTAGTCTTATTCTGAAACACATGGTGGTGTGCTTGGAGCTGGCTCACGCCAGCTGGCGAGAGTGGGTTATCTACTCCTCTTCCCAACTCCATGTTCCATGATGTCATATTGGTAGCATGAAACTGGCCACAGTGGGAGTATTTACACTACAAAAACTGGCTAACACCAAAAAACAGGATCTTTTTTCCTCCCCTGTGGAGAGCTGATTGTTAAACATTTATGAGCATGATTACCACTGCCCATTTCCCACACTGTGGCCAAACTAATCAACTATTGCCACTCTCCTGATTAAGACCCTCAGTAGTTCCCTGTGGTCAAAAGATAATATATAAATTCCTTAGCGTGGCATATGAGGCCTTTTATCATTTGGCCCTTGCCTAAATGTCCAATATCTTCTCCCATCTCTTTTTAGTCTCACAACTTATGTGCTAGCACGAAGGTCACAAACTGGTTCACTCAAACCAAATTGGTCTCACATATGTATTTTGCTTGGCCTGCACACTATCTTTAAAATTTTTGAGCCAACATTTATAACTTTAAGAGCTTCTACCCCCAAATCCATGTTTATGGCTTCTTTTCAAAAATTTACAGCACTGCTCCTCACTTGTGCTTATGACAATTTACAGGAGCTGAGTAGTAGCTGCCTCCTTTGAGAGGGTCTCTGCAGTTTACCAGTTTCTATCATTCACTCACTCAAATTATACATACATACCTACACCTGGTCCTCATTTCTGTTACCCGTTTGGTCTGTATTTTAGACAATGTCATAAAATCTAGATTATTATCAGAATCTTCTGACCCTCATTATAGAACTTTCTCTTCCTCGGGAGGCCGAGGCAGGAGAATGGCGTGAACCCAGGAGGCGGAGCTTGCAGTGAGCCGAGATCGCGCCACAGCACTCCAGCCTGGGCGACAGAGCGAGACTCTGCCTCAAAAAAAAAAAAAAAAGAAAAAAAGAAAAAAAAACTTTCTCTTCCTTTACTTTGGCTGTTCTGATGATAGTCCATGGTCTCTGCACAGCCTGGGAAGGAAAAACAGAAAACAAAACAGCAAGATGATGAAGGAGAACAAAGCAGAAGGGGTAGAAGGAGTAGAAAGAAACCCATACTCTATGGATCAGTCCCCACTTTGAAGCAATGGAATTGTGAAAAATACAGGCAGAAATGTTGCAAGTTTGTGAGACTTCACAGTAGTTCCCTGCAAAGCTAGTCATCTAACCCTTCTTGGAGTCTTGGGATGTCTGCCTTCTCAGCTGGACATGGGAAGGAGAGGTCCAAGGAAATTAGCTCATATTGACCCAAATTGTGGGAGTTAGGTTTGTAAACAATAGAGTCAATTTCTCTTTTCTTTTCTTTACTTTTTTATTGGAGACAGGGTCTCACTCTGTTGCCCAGGCTGGATGGAGTGCAGTGGCATGATCACAGCTCACTGTAGCCTCAACCTCCCAGGCTCAAGCAATCCTCCCACCCCAACCTCCCTACTAGCTGGGACCACAGGTGCTTGCCATCACACCTAGCTAATATAATGTTTTTGTTTTGTTTTTTTAGAGACAGAGTGTCACTATGTTGCCCAGGCTGGTCTTGAACTCCTGGACTCAAGTGATCCTCTCACCTCAGCTTCCCAAAGTGCTGGGATTACAGGCGTGAGCCACCACACCTGGCCCAAGAGAGTCGATTCCTTAATGGGAAAATAGGAAATTTAATTTATGTTTGCTGAGTGTCTGCTGTGCGTCTAGCACTGTGGTAGATGCCATAGGGGAAACAAGAGCAGACCAGGACAACTCTGCCTTCAAAGAGCTCATAACCTTATCAAGGAGGCAAAAAGTACATGTGTGAAGTAATTTGAGAATAATATAAGACAACATCGGAAAAGTGATTTTCTTGCATGTAACCTTGTGCCCACAATATCTGAGTGGAGAACAAGAGATAAGCTCAAAGTTAGGAGGAGGAGCTATTGAAGAAGTCAGAACTTGCAATGGCCCTTGAGTGGCAGAGAAATGGGGCGAGAGACCATTCCACACAGGGAATCCACAAGGATATACACACAGAAAGCAACCTGTGAGTGGCAACACTGATAGGAGGAGAAAAAAAGTCTGGGTGGGAGGGCAAGGTTGGTCACTGTAGACCAGTTTTCTTTTTAAAAGGTTTCCTCTCTGGTGTTAGGTATTCAGGAAGTCAAATGGAGAATCATAAAGTTCCTTGTTAGACAATATAATCAGATAGTTTCAGAAAGCATTTCATTATTCTACGCATAAACAACCACAACCTTTTGGCTGTATCAGACAAGTGGGGCTAAACACTATTCACAGGCATTGCTGTGTGTCTTGGACAGGACTGGCAGCACTGCCATGGAAGACAGAAAGGAAAAGAGTAAGAAAAGTAGAAAGAATAAGGAAGAGGGG